>NC_091263.1:18805378-19108409 GCF_042477335.2 Ovis canadensis
TCATTTGTAACTGAGAAAAATTGAGTCCCAGAATGATTGCTCAAGTGTTAAATATTGATCACCCACAAAGGTGATCCAAAAACCTAGGCCTTGTTGTAAAATATTTGTTTGGACTACAGAAACAAGAAAGCCTTCCTCAGTGATCAACGCAAAGAAATAGAGGAAAACAATAGAATGGGAAAGACTAGAGATCTCTTCAAGAAAACTAGAGATACCAAGGGAACATTTCATGCAAAGATGGGATCAATAAAGGACACAAATGGTATGGACCTAACAGAAGCAGAAGATATTATAAGAAAGTGGCAAGAATACACAGAAGAACTATACAAAGAGATCTTCACGACCCAGATAATCACGATGGTGTGATCACTCACCTAAAGCCAGACATCCTGGAATGTGAAGTCAGGTGGGCCTTAGAAGGCGTCACTATGAACAAAGCTAGTGGAGGTGATGGAATTCCAGTTGAGCTCTTTCAAATCTGAAAAAATGATGCTGTGAAAGTGCTGCAGTCAATATGTCAGCAAATTTGGAAAACTCAGCAGTGGCCACAGGACTGGAAAAAGTTAGTTTTCATTCCAATTTCAAAGAAAAGTAGTGCCAAATAATGCTCAAACTACTGCACAATTGCACTCATCTCACACACTAGTAAAGTAATGCTCAAAATTCTCCAAGCCAGGCTTCAACAGTACATGAACTGTGAACTTCCAGATGTTCAAGCTTGTTTTAGAAAAGGCAGAGGAACCAGAGATCAAATTGCCAGCATCCACTGATTCATCGAAAATGCAAGAGAGTTCCAGAGAAACATCTACCTCTGCATTATTGACTACGCCAAAGCCTTTAACTGTGTGGATCACAACAAACTGGAAAATTCTTCAAGAGATGGAATACCAGACCACCTGACCTGCCTCCTGAGAAATCTGTATGCAGGTCAGGAAGCAACAGTTAGAACCGGACATGGAACAACAGACTGGTTCCAAATCAGGAAAAGAGTATTCAAGGCTGTATGTTGTCACCCTGCTTATTTAACTTATATGCACAGTATATCATGAGAAACGTTAAATGGGATGAAGCACAAGCTGGAATCAAGATTGCTGGGAGAAATATCAATAACCTCAGATATGCAGATGATACCACCCTTAATGGCAGAAAGCAAAGAAGAACTAAAGAGCCTCTTGATGAAAGCGAAAGAGGAGAGTGAAAAAGTTGGCTTAAAACTCAACATTCAGAAAACAAAGATCATGGCACTTGGTCCCATCACTTCATGGCAAATAGCTGAGGAAGCAATGGAGACAGTGACAGACTTTATTTTTTTGAGCTCCAGAATCACTGCAGATGGTGACTGCAGCCATGACATTAAAAGACACTTGCTCCTTGGAAGAAAACTTATGACCAACCTAGACAGCACATCAACAAGCAGAGACATTACTTTGCCAACAAAGGTCCATCTAGTCAAAGCTATGGTTTTGTATGGATGTGAGTTGGACTATAATGGAAGCTGAGCACTGAAGGATTGATGCTTCTGAACTGTGGTGTTGGAGAAAACTCTTGAGAGTCCCTTGGACAGCAAGGAGATCCAACCAGTCCATCCTAAAGGAAATCAGTCCTGAATATTCATTAGAAGAACTAATGCTGAAGCTGAAACTCCAATATTTTGGCCACCTGATGCGAAGAACTGACTCATTGAAAAAGACCCTGATGCTGGGAAAGACTGAGGGCAGAAGGAGAAGGGGACGCCAGAGGATGAGATGGTTGGATGGCATCATGGACTCAATGGACATGAGTTTGAGTAAACTCTGGGAGTTGGTGATGGACAGGGAGGCCTGGCATACTGCAGTCCGTGAGGTCGCAACGAGTCAGACATGACTGAGTGACTGGTACTGAGATCATTGTCATCTTTAGCACTGAGCACAGAGAACTGAAGTAAATTCTTATTTTCTTTTACCACTTCCTCATATAAATGAGAAGTCTATCCTGTGTCTTTACTTTTGGCTTGCTTGAGTTTTAAAAGCCATAGAATGATGGGAGAAAGCAATAGTGTTCAAAATGGGTGATAAAAGTACTTGCTTTGGGAATTTACAAAATGAGGGTTTGAGAAGTAAAGCAGCTTTGGTTGAGGAGAGAGAGAGATGGAGCAGCTGTAGGAGCCCTGGTTCCCTTCCGTGTTCAGGACGAGTTAACAAGCAAGGGGAAAAGAAGAGGCCTTTTAGTGTAGGAAAATTCGGCTCATTCTCTGCTCTTCCAATTCTCTTCTTTTAAGTCAATGCTAGTGAAGTATAATTTCTGTTCAACAAACTGCGTCGATTGGAAATGTACAAAGCAATCTGTTTTGACAGATGTGTGCAACTGAGAGGCCGCCCCACCAGCACACAGGCTCTGGGCCTTTTCTGGCTCACAGCTGGGTTTCTGCAGCCCATCCCCCACCCCAAGGTACCACAGCTGCCCAGGAGGACTAGAGCCTTGCAGCCTGATCATATCACTTCCCATGTCCCCAGAGAAGCTTATCAGCTGTTTCCCTGGAATTATTTTTTTTTTAATCACTCCATTTTCTCACTATATTCCTGGGGAAATAAAAAGAATATATTTTATAGTCAATTGGCCAATTTCATTTAATAACTGGAAACAATTATGCACAAGAAACAATATTCAAAATTTTAAAAGTGCCATAGGAAAGCCAAAACAAAATTAGGCTTACTCTGCAAAATCCAAGGTGATATAAGGGAGAAATACACAGGTGAAGTCCCAAGAGGATCAGGTTTTAAAGAATGACTTCTGGATTCCTGTAGATAAGTCAGGAGTAAAGTCATTTTCATTCTCCCTGCAGTGCCTGTCCAAGAGTGGGAAGGGGGGTGTCGCCAAATGGATGGGAAGACGGGTAGATGGTGGAAATGAGGAAGGCAGGAAGTCAGGAGAGACCACACCCAGGTCACCCATGACTGTTGCAGTGACATCAAAAATTGAAGGGCTGAAGGAGAAAGAATGTTTCCTTATGACTGTGCTGCCTGGTAATGACCTTATTCTATGCTGGGCAGATCCAGTTTCAAAGCTAGCTCTAACACTTGGTGTCATGACATGGTCCTCTCTCAACTTTGTGGAACATCATTTCTGTAATTTATAAAATAGGAATGGATTGTTTGTGTTGTAGGGTCGGTTTAAGAATTAAATGAGGTCATACATTTTGTTATAACAAGTCAGACACAAAAAAGAACACCCATTATGATTTCTGTATACATGGAGTTGGGAAAGAGCCAACACTGAGGGATGATGATGATAGAGAGAGTGCCACCTCTGGGTAGAGGGTGATAAATAGGAAGAAGCACAGATGCCTCTGGGTCACTGATAATGTGCTATTTTTTATTTAGGGGATAGCCGTGTGTGTATGTGTGTGTGTGTGTGTGTGTGTGTGAAATAATACAAGCCATTCTTTTATGTTAGAAAAGGCAAGATATACCTTTTCTTGTATGATCTAAAACTGCCTCCAAAGTGTTTTGGGGTAGAGAGATGGGAGATGAGAATGGGGGACTTTACACAGAATATCTCCTGTTACTCTTTTTTTAAATTTTATTATAGTTGATTTACAATGTTGTGTTAGTTTCCACTATATAGCATCCCTACTGATAAATTTTAAATTTTAAATATTTAGTTCTTCATTGAAAGATAATTGCTTTACAGAATAGTGTTGGTTTCTAGTATACAAATATGTTAGCAATTTAGGAAATTAAGTACATTTTAAGAAACATAGGTCTAAGCCCAAGTTTTCCCACCTTGTCATTCCTCGATAGGTCCTTGGTGATAAGGAACTGGTTATGGTATGATGATGAAGCATCTAAGATGCTCTGGTGCAAAAAGTCAACTTTTAGATGTAAAATGAAGTCTTCTTTTCCTGAGGTCCATAATGTTACCAAACACATGTTGGTTTCTAGAGATTTCTGTCAGGAAGGAACATCAGATAACTCACCAAGCATTTGTAAATACCACAGTAATTGTAGAGAATACTTACCATTGTAGTCTGCATCCAGGAGCTGAATGCTACTTGAACTCCCTTTCTTTCTTTCTCATCCCAGCAAGAACATCACAACGGCAACAAATATTAGAGCAGCATGCGCTAGAAGAGTGGTGATTTTTTTCAAGCCCAGAGAAAATTAGATAGGGAAAGAATTATTTCAGATCTTGTAAAATGTGTGGGAAGCCATGTAAGAAGGAAAATGCATATGTAAATTTTTTATTATTATTATACTTGGAAAAGGCTAGGGAGGTGAGAGTATAAAAACAGTTTTTAGAAGAGAAAAAAATCTCCCTCCAAAAATTGTGATGTACTTATTAGGATTGAGGATAGTTGGAAATCACTTACAGTCTCAATGACAGACATGATATTGTCACTTTATGACAGTGAGGACCATGTTGTTTATTTCTTTGGGGCCCCTGCTGGTATTGGTGGAGGCATATAGTAAGAGAGCTTTATGAAGACCAGATGGGTAATGTGGGAGTGGAGAAAGGAGGGAATGAAGAAGGAACCTCTCTGCTGACCTGGGCCAGTTTCTCATCTTATCAGTGTGCAGTGTATTCATCCATTCACTGGGCACATTGCTCAAATTAATGTCTGTCAAGAGACTATTAATACAACTCACTTGATTCACTTGAAAACTCCAAAATTTCCATGTTAGAAGATTTGGCAAATCCTCTGGATGATGTTATTAACAAAGCAAAGTTTAATGTTTGATACCACCTTTCACACACCTCTGGATTATGTGTCCAACTTAAGGCCACGTTGCTGCAAGTAGTATGTTCTGGTCCAGTGAAGTGTTTCTGCACTTGAGGGTGTTTATTCTTGCCCTCTCAAGGATCATGTATTGAATGTTTTGAGTTCCCAAGAAACCGTGGTATATTGAGTTGTGTTCACTAAAAGCCCATGAATCCTGGATCTTAGAAAATGAAAGCTGAGCACAGGAAAATAAACTTACATATGCTTGGAACCCTGAGAAAAGTTTGCTGGAAGTTAAAATAAGAGTGAATTATGGTGAAGAGAGATTTAACAGTTCAAAAAAAACAAATGAAAATTTTGAGTATGCCAATGGCAAGACTAAATTTTATAACTTTTTTGCCCGCCATGAAATTCTGTTTCCTAAACTGGGCCCTTTAGAAGTTAGATTTGCATGCCATCCTTCTTATTGTTGTTGATATTCCTGTATATGCCCCTTATTAAGAATTCTAACATACAAAGTGAGTGTTTTCATGCATCTTGAATTACCTGTTTCATGCAATTGGCTATTTCCCAATTACTTCTTAATTATTTTTGGAAAAGCTTTTACTTTTGGTACGAATGATCTCTCTTTCATATGTCCAAATTCACAGCTTATATCTCACTTTCCACCAAAGCCAGACTTGTGTCACCAGTAACCTTGAGTCATAGTAACAACAGTTTTAGAGGCGGTCACTAGGATAAAGCTCATGTGACATGGGCTGTGGTTCTTTTTTACTTTCATTTTATTTTTTGCCTATTAATTTGTGTTTGACTGTGTTGGTCTTCGCTGCTGGGAGCTCAGCTCGGTGCTCTGCGATGACCTGGAGGAACGGGGTGGTGGGACAGAGGCACAAGAATGAGGGGCTGCATGTGTGCATGGAGCTGATCCACTTCATTGTACAGCAGAAACTAACAAACACTATAAAGCAATTTTGCACCTAAAAAAATAAATAGCGGCACAGTGGTGAAGAATCCACTTGCCCATGCAGAAGACACAGGAGATGTGGGTTCAATCCCTGGGTTAGGAAGATCCCATGGAGTATAAAATGGCAACCCTTTCCAGTATTCTTGCATGGGAAATTCCATGGAAAGAGGAGCCTGGTGGGCTAGAGTCCATGGGGTCACAAAGAGTTGAATATGACCAAGTGCGCACACACACATGCATGCCTGTGCGCGCGCGCGCACACACACACACACACACACACACACACACACTCTTAAATAAATAAGTAAACTGGGGAAATTTGGGGGGGGGGGAAAGGAGAAGGGCATTCACAGATCAATGGGAAAGATAGGGACTCCTGACTGTCTTCAGGCTGCAGATTCATTCTGTTGATCTTTGTCATTACTAAGAGCTTCCCAGTTGGCTCAGTGGTAAAGAATCTGCCTGCAGCACGAGAGAACCAGGCTCAATCCCACAATCACAAAGATCCCCTGGAGGATGCAATGGCAATCCACTCCAGTGTTTGTGCCTGGGAAATCCCATGGACAGAAGAGCCTGGGGGGCTACTCTGTTGGGCCGCAAAGAGTCAGAGGAGACTGGGCATGCACACACATCACTGGTAAGATAATAAGCACGGAGGGTAGAGGGAGTGTCTATAAAGAGCCTACAGTGTTTTGTATTAAATGCTTTAGTAAATTTGACTAGCATTTTATCTCCATTTATTGAGAAGGACAAACTATAACCTATCAGAAAAGTCTTCTGGCAACTTACTCTCAAGTTCTGGAGTGAAGACAATATTTGTGTTGGCTGAGATTAAGGTCATCTGGCTCAAGCATTCAACTTTGTTGTGGCAGTGAAAAGTATGCCCTGTGCCATTTTTTAAAGAAAGGAAGAAAATCCCTCCAATAACAGAGGAAAATCCTAATTGAAAAGCGACCATGTACCTGTGAAAAATAGAAAATATAGCTTATGGAATTAGTTCCAATCTTGAAGTTGAGACCCTTAATTTAGCTTTAACTTTGTCATAGGGAAATGTAAATACATTTATGGGGTACCTGCCTGTCTTATACCAGGCACTGTAGAATACTCTAGAAATAAAAACTAAGTTGTGGCTTTCATGCTCTTTATTACCAGAATGTAGTTCCTTCATTCATAAAGTGAAAGAAACTCATCATCTCTATACCCTTCCACCTCTGATGTCCTATGGAAAAAATTAATAAATATATTCATTTATTCTTTCTGTGAATGTTTATTATGAATTAGGAGTTGTGCTGTAGGTACTGTTGATAAGGTAAACAAGACAGAGGATGGTTTACATCTGAGAAAACGAAGAAGAACCTGAAAAATGTTAACAAATAAATGCAATTCCAGAGAGTAATAACTGAGTGAAGTAACAGAAGCTTATAGAATGATATGATAGTGCTTGGGGGAGCTATGTGTATTAGTAGAACAGAGCTCAGAAGGCAAAGTGATACTGTTGAAAGTGTACAGATGCAATTAGTTGCATAATATGAACCTAAATACTGTTCATACAATAAATGGATCAAGATGTATTAGGAGACAGCTTTAAATATTGGCCTCAGAAATATTATATAGCAGAACAGTTTTCTATCAGATGAAGTGTACCATGAAATTAACCTGTTAACCTCACTGTCCTGCATTGCAGAAACATCCAAGGTGAAAAAATGACCAAGTGCCTAGGACAGACCATAAATCTTAAATAAATAAGTACTATCAAAATATTGCTGACCACAGGGAATCCATGTGTAGTGATATAAAGCATAGATTATGGAGACAGAATACATACTTTCACATTTCAGCTGTAGAAACTTCACATTTACTGTAGAAACTTAGGCAAATTATTTCCTTCCCCTGTGTTTCAGTGTCCTCCTGTGAAGTGGAGTTAAAAAGTAGCTCTGGGACTTCCCTGCTGGTCCAGTGGTTAAGAGTCTGCACACCCAATGCAGAGGCCACGGGTTCAATCCCTGGTCAGGGAACTAGATCCTACATGCCATGAAGCATATCCAAAATACAAAACAGTAGACTCGAGTCTGTAAAGTTGCTTGGGGATGAATAGGGTAATCTGCTACTTTAGGGAGTTGTTCATTATTAATATCCTATTTTAATATATTTAATTTTAAGCTGGTCCTCATATAATAAAATGATTACCCTGAAGTAGGTGCTGAATACTAGAGAAAGAATGAACAATATAGATGTCAGTTCTCTTTTTCCCTCCTTCCACAATGACCTTCTCCATTACTGAAAAGTATCATTTTTTGAAAGGGTATATTTAAAGCAAACGAGTGGACAAAGCATATGCTGGAGTAGGCTGGAGAAAATGATGAAAACCCACTAAAGGAAAAATAACCCAAATGCCCTTCATCACCTTACTGCAAAATGGAATGCCTGCTGATGGCGGATGCCAGTGATGTGATGGACAGCTGGGGGGGGGGGGGAGAGTGGGCTGAGCAACGAGGATGAAGGATGTCACTCCTGGAACAAATGGATGCTTTTATGTGACATGTCTGGTAAAGGAATTGTCTTGAGGGCAGTTACTTTTGAATACCCTGAAAATAGAGCCTTGATTGGCCAGATTTCTTGTCTCTTCCTCTTACTGTGTCTTAATATTGTTTTAAAATCTTTCTCTGACTACTGCCAAGAGGAGCAAGATAAGAGAAAGGGATAGTATAAGGGGCAGAGAACCCCGATGGGCCACCGTCCATTTTTGTTTCTGGTGGTTTTCTATCTCTTATCTTCCCTTAGAAACTTAGGAATTTTTAAAAAATGTTATTGGAGTATAGGTGATTTACAGTATTATGTAACTTCCTGTTGTACAGCAAAGTGAATCAAAGTGTTGTACATACATCAGTTCAGTTCAGTCACTCAGTCGTGTCCGACTCTTTGCGACCCCATGAATCGCAGCACGCCAGGCCTCCCTGGCCATCACCAACTCCCGGAGTTCACTCAGAGTCGTGTCCATCAAGTCCGTGATGCCATCCAGCCATCTCATCCTCTGTCGTCCCCTTCTCCTCCTGCCCCCAATCCTTCCCAGCATCAAAGTCTTCTCCAATGAGTCAACTCTTCGCATGAGGTGGCCAAAGTACTGGAGTTTCAGCTTTAGCATCATTCCTTCCAAAGAAATCCCCGGGTTGATCTCCTTTAGAATGGATTTGTTGGATCTCCTTGCAGTCCAAGGGGCTCTCAAGAGTCTTCTCCAACACCACAGTTCAAAAGCACCAATTCTTTGGCCCTCAGCCTTCCTCATAGTCCAACTCTCACATCCATACATGACTACTGGAAAAACCATAGCCTTGACTAGACGGACTTTAGTGGGCAAAATAATGTCTCTGCTTTTGAATATGCTGTCTGGGTTGGTCATAACTTTTCTTCCAAGGAGTAAGCGTCTTTTAATTTCATGGCTGCAGTCACCATCTGCAGTGATTTTGAAGCCCCCAAAAATAAAGTCTGACACTGTTTCCACTGTTTCCCCATCTATTTCCCAGGAAGTGATGGGACCGGATGCCATGATCTTCGTTTTCTGAATGTTGAGCTTTAGGCCAACTTTTTCACTCTTACATCTGCTGTTTTCCAGATTCTTTTCCTTTATAGATGATCATAGAATAATTGAATCTAGTTCCCTGTGCTGTACAGTTGATCTTGTGGTTTATCTCTTTTGTATGTGGAGGTGTGTATACGTCAACCCCAAACTCCCAATTCATCCCTCTTTTGCCTACACAGAGTCGGACACGACTGAGCGACTGAACTGAACTGAACAATGAATTTGTTTTCTACATCTGTGACTATTTCTATTTTGTAGAGAAGTTCATTTGAAACGCAAAAGGAGCATAAATATGAAAATAAATAAATATGAACATATTATTTGATTCCCTCAAAAGGCTCAGTGTATGATGATATCTTCTGACAGAAAAGAATGTATTTCCTGCTTCCGTCAGGATTACAAATTATGTAAATTTTTCAGCACTGAACACAGACTGTGGTACTGCTAAACACAGGCTTTTTTATTTTCCCCAACATTTTTGTGATATTTCTGTAACAGACCCCATGGAACCAACTTAAAACAAGTGTAAGCAAAACCTTTGATCCTTGGGGAAGACAATTTGATGTGAGACGCATTTTCTTGGTGATGCCTCCATATACCCCACCCCTCACCAGCTTTGACAGCTTTCTATGATCTCTGGCCAATAATCTCTGCTTAATCTAAAGTGCACACTTTTCCCGAGCTGCAAATGTGCTCCCAGGTGTTAAGAAGGTCACCAAAGCAGTTTATTGCTGAGTTACATGACGATATATACCTGTCCCCCACCCAAGTCATTGGGAAAAGAAGTGTCTCCAAATAGTGACTGAATTACAGATTTCAGTGATAAACAGAAAGCCCTTAAAAACATAATACTGTGTGTGTGTTGAATGCCTGCGTATGTCTGTGCTTAGCTGCATGAAGATTTGGTTGTAAAGAGGAAAGGATAACTTAGGCCGCTTCCCTGATCTGGAAACTAAATGGAACACCTTGGTGTGTGCACAGTAATCCAGGCTGAGCAGCCCTGCCATCAGCTAGCTGTTTGGTCTTAGATGAGTCACTGGAAACTCTGCGTTTCGGGGTCATTGGAAAAATGAGAAGCCTACTACTTAGCTTACTTCCGTCTTGAAAATTGTCTGTAGTTCCAAGAAGAAAGAATGTGAGGGTAGAAATCACAGAAGACTCCATAAAAGTCAGGAACTTCTGCTTGAACATAAAAGGCTTTAGATTTTGACAAAACATGATCATGCCCTCTTAAGCCTAGATATCAATATAGGTCCCCCCCCCTACTTTTTGAAAATTCTCTTAATGCCATTTCACTTTTATGAAAGGGCTATGTCAATACTTATTTTGGCTAACCAAAAGAAATCCAAAAAGGATGTTTTTGCTTTTCTGAAAAAAAAGCAGAGAGCAAAAATGCCCTTCAGTGTTTGTTTGCAGGGAGTCTTTACCAACTCGGCAACCCCACACCCTCCCCCCGCAGTGAGAATGGCCCCACTAAGCTCCTACCTCTGTCCTGCCTTCAGCATCTCAGCATCAAATTGCCAGGGCTTTGAACCGTATTTCCGAGCATCTGTGAGTTATCTGAATTTATAATGTGCATCAATAGCAAGGTATTCCTAATGTAATCATTTCTTCATTTTATGCCATTTGGGTTTATGAAAGGTTTCATGGGAATGCTCTGCCTTGAGATAACAGGGGAAACATGTGTTAGTCCATGGGACATACAATTTGAAGTGTGAGTCTTGCAGATGACCTACATCTAAACCATTAGACAATAAGTATTTACCTAAAGTAGTAGTCAAGTAGATTCACAGTTAGTTACCAATGGTGTTTTGACCATTCTTGCCTGGCAATCCCTGAGCTGTAAGATGTGAGTATACAAAGGTTGTAATAGTAATATCATTATGAGGAGGGAAAAATACAAAGCACTATCAGTAGACCTGGATGTCAATGCCAGCTTTTAATAAATGTCATCAAGAGAGACACAGTGACTAGAGCAAGGGTATGATGTTGAGATGAGGGGCACAGACCCCAGAGACAGAGCATCTGGCTTCACCGGCTTCACCACTGAACCAGGGGGGATGCTCCTTATCTACCTCTGAATATCTTTATGTATAAACTGGGAACACTAATAGGATTTCATGTTAATACATTCAAAGTGACCAGAACAGTCCCTAACACACAGGAAAGAGTTGGCTGCCCCATTGCTATTCTAGAGAATAAAAAAGCCTGGGTTGCCACTCTGGTTCTGCCATTTCTTTTGTTTGAATCTCTGCCTTTTTATCTGAAAAAAAAATATGGTAATATGAATATTTACCTCTCTCATTATGAAAGATTGAATGGGATGCTACTTTCTCCAGAAAGCATTCCTGAGCATCCATTATTGTCTCTCCTATTGCGCCCATGTATGTCCACCTCCAGATCACTGTTGTCCTTGAGCCATATTTACCTGTTTACTTACTCATATCCCTGTATGGACTGTAAGTTTACTTTGGCCAGGAACTGTTTCTTTCTCACCATTGGTTTAGGTACTCGACACTTATTTGTTGAAGGAATTTGGAATGGAGGGAAGGAAAGAAGGAAAAGAGGGAGAGAGAGGAAGACGAGATGACAGGTAGATAATCTGGCCATGCCAATTCTTAAGAGTCCTGGAGGAGTCAGTTAGTCCGAGTCTGTTTTTTCATCTGGAAAATGGGATGCTGGTTCTAGCATTGTCTGGCACCCATTGCATGCCTTGCCAGGCCCACACTGTGGCAGAGATGCAGGGGTAACTACATTCCTGAGGAGTTAGTGTGCAGAGCTCTCCATATACTCCCAGAGAGAAACCCAGCTTCTGCAAAAACCTGACTCATTCTTGTTACATGAGCCTCCATCCTCTGATAGCAGACATGTTTCATCCCTGGATAAAATAGAACAGAACCTGGAAGTAGCCCTGGCTTCAGAGGGATGTTCAAGGAATAACACATATTTTGTGAAGGAACCTTTTTTTTTTTTAATTTATTTTTTTAATTTTAAAATCTTTAATTCTTACATGCGTTCCCAAACATGACCCCCCCTCCCACCTCCCTCCCCACAACATCTCTCTGGGTCATCCCCATGCACCATAGCTCAAGCGTAGTTGCTTCATTAATGCTCACCAGCCAAATGAAATGCACGCGCTGCCTCAGCTGTTCCATGATTCCATATTTTTTATCAAAACAACAGTTTTTAAAAATGGGCTGAGGTCCACAGTTGATGTCAATGCAACTGGAACATTTCTCCCTGGAGAAAGGGAGGGATTGAGGCTTTCCTTGCACAGGGCTCAGGCTGGTGTCTCCTTAGCTTTCAGATGTGACCTCAGTGGGGATGAATTAGGGAGGGGCCTGTGGTCTCTCTAGGGAGCTGATACTTTCACATCCCAGCCATCAGAGGGTACCAAGAACTTAAACAAATGCACTAGCATCTTCCCCTAAATCCTTTGGATTTAAGAATTTAAAGGGTCTGATTCAGGTATTTCATCTGCTTTAATAGAGATCATTATTTCATATACCACAAGAAAACACATTATCTTTTCAGCTGACAACACAATCTTATAGATCATTTTCATATAACTTTTTAGACTTATTTAAGCAAAGAGTTTAAAAAATTATTCTTGTACACCCATCAAAAAGAAAATACGATTAAGCTACTTAAGTTATTCTAAACAGTTGTTCACAATTAGAATCTAATTCCAATTAATTTTATGGCTAAGAATTGTCATATCCCATGTCTTTCCCCACAAAGCATGCTCTTGTATGCCATCAGGAGCATTGGTGGCATAGCATTGCTTAGAAGGATGCTCCACTGATGTCTGAGGTTTTCCTCTGAGTCACCATTCCTGGGCCTTTTGAAGTTCACACATGGGCAAAGATGGTGGCATCCCGATTATGTATGTATGGTTGACAGCTACTTTAAGAAGGATCCTAATTTTAGAGTCATTAAAATATGAAATAAAAATTTGCATTTTAGAACTGATGAAGTAAGTAATTCACACCTTAATGATGAGAACTGTCTTTTTCTAAAGACTTGACAGAATTCAGAGTGCAAAGTATGTATATTTTATAGCCAAGCAGAGTGGGGTTCATATTCCTCTGTCTACTGGCTATTTTAATGAAGGCAAATTCTTTAACTCCTCCAAGTCTGTCTCCTCATCTGTAAAACTTGTCTGAAAGAATTATTGGGAATAATAAATAAAAACAGACCTCCTTGCCTTAAGTAGTTATACAAAAGTATATTCTTTCTGTGAAAAAAAGAGCTCAGTTTAAACTGGTATTTTCACCTCACTTGAGTCTTTTACATTTGATATTTACAGATAGAGATTATTAAAATTGGTTAAGTTGTTATATTTTAATAATGAACTGATTACTTTTAGAAGATGAAGTTTCGATTCAGATAGCCTGGTTTGTAAACTATTTTACCTAACAGAGAGCCCATCTATGGTTGTATTGTCTGTCAATTTTCAAAATTCCTCCTATCAAGAATTTGAATTTTGGCTGAGGTCACATGTTGAATCAGCAATAGATCAAATACTTGATTATATTCTCTCTCCTCCACCCATTTTCAGTCCAACTTTTAAACAGAGACATGGCTTAAAATCCAGATGACCTGCTAAGGCTATTTCTATTTGACACTAATGTGTATCTCCTAGTACAATGCTAATAAAACTTGTACCTCCAGAAATAGGCTTGAAAGTTCAAATCAAAGAATGAGCATCCTTATTCCTGATGACAATTCTGTATTAAATTCATAGTAGTTTGCAGGATATCATGTTTCTTATTTTATGAAACAGAAAAGAATAGGAAGGCAGAAGCTAAGAGCAGTATATGGCTTCTCCCTGAAGGTAACTAAAGCTTGCGAGCAGCTGGCTAACCTTGCTGCTTTATTTTTCTTCCTGATTTCTAGTGCTTCTTCATCTTGCCAACTCTTGAAGAATCTAGAAAAAGCATCTCATTTTTTATAGAGCAAGATACAGATTCTAGTTTCCTTCACAAAGTGTACAGTAGGACTTCCATTGAACACCATCTTCACTTTGTCTTCTGACTTCCGGGGTAGAAAAGCTGGTGAGTGTCCTTATGTTAACTAACAGCTGCAGTTCAAGTGGAGAGAATTTTAAAGACACAGATTATTGATTCACATGCATTGTATTGTGCCATCAGTTTTTATCATCCCTAGATTGGCAATGAGCAATCTAGAAGCAAAGGTTGGATATAAAGTCACTAGCAGCTTCATCTAATACCTAGTATAGGGCTGCCATGTGCCAGGCATTCAGTAATTCTTATTGCATAGCAGGAGAATTAGTAGGAGCAGGATGGGAAAGGGAAGAGAGGAAATTAGCTATTCAGAGAATATTCTTGAATTCTTTCTGAATATCACCAATAGGGCAAAGCAGCTGAGTTAATCATATGCACATCACCTGAATGTGTGATTGGAAATGATTCTTGAGCTCCACTCCAGGCCCACTGAATCTGAGTCCTCAAGAGCAAGGATTAGAAAACTATAATTTATAATTATAAAAAATAGTGTAATAAAAATATAATTTATAATTATCACTCTTGGTGATTCTTATGCTCGAGTAATTTTGGGATCGCATGTCCACCCATGGTGGATTCATGTCAATGTATGGCAAAACCAATACAGTATTGTAAGGTAAAATAAAATAAAAATTAAAAAAATAAAAATAAAAAAATAAATGAAAAATAAATAAATAAATAAATAAAATAGAAAAAAAATTCCAGAAGACAATATTATTTTTAAATTCGCTTGCTATGTTGCTTCAGTCGTGTCCGACTCTGTGTGATCCCGTAGATGGAAGCCAACCAGGCTCCCCCATCCCTGGGATTCTCCAGGCAAGAGTACTGGAGTGGGCTGCCAGTTCCTTCTCCAATGCATGCAGGTGAAAAGTGAAAGTGAAGTCACTCAGCCGTGTCCGACTCTTAGCGACCCCATGGACTGCAGCCCACCAGGCTCTGCACCCATGGGATTTTCCAGGCAAGAGTACTAGAGTAGGGTGAGTTGATAAAATATGTTTGGATTCACTTCTGACCAATATGGAAACATGGTACTTGGCAGCAAAATGAGAGGACGTTTCATTGTTTTAAATTTGGTTCTGAAACCGTCATTTTGTTCTTCTTCATGTGCTGTCTATTCCCTCTCATTGGGCAACAGAAAAACATTCAATTTTATTCTTATTTGAGGACCTATTATTCTCCAGTGCTCAGGAACTTGAGTGTTTTTTAAAGGAGTTAAGTTGATACTGACTCAGAGAAGTGGTCCAGAAAATTAAAATCTTTTCTATATATGAATTACATTATACCTATTCCTGTAAAGAGAATAAATAATAAGAAATTATTTAAAAATAATATATGATCACATAAAAATAACATTCAAAAACAATGAGAACATTCCTTAAGGCTCTACTTCATAACAGCTTTTCATTGCAGTGATTAAGACAGGCATAAGTCACCTTGCCAAACTCTATTTGCGTACATTTCTGATTTCAAACACATATAACTTTGGTACCACCATTTCATCTCTATTAGGGTCTGTATCAGATAAAGCATTATAAATACTATTGTAAATACTAATGTAAATAGCATTATAAACACTGAGTGATCCGATTGCTCGATTACAGAAAAAATAAGAGGCTCAAATTCCCATATAACATTTGTATAAATAGATGTAGAAGTTTTAATTTATTACTTTCTCTCAGTAAGGCACGGTGATCCTCCATAGATCAAATAGCAGCATTCCACTAGAAGAAAAGTTGATCAGAGCCAAAATAATAACACATATCCTATATCACACGTGGCTTATCAATTCATTTATAATGAGATTTTTGGCAGTGAATAGCCCTGTCTGAGCGTGTTTCTTCTAGTCCCTGTAAATTACTATTTGTCTGTCTGAAAGCCTATTTTGTTCTGTTTGCTGAGCACCTTTCACTTGCTAATGATCTTTGCAAATTAAACAGTAGAGAAGAGGCAAGGTTAACTTTTCAAAGCTTCTTTATACTGGGTGAATGAAAAGCAAGAAGTGACCATCCTCTGATGTGCTGTCCCCATCCACAACATTCCCACTAATATCCCCCTCCCCTGACACACACCAGAAAACTTGTCAGCCCCAGAGAAGAGCAACAGATGTAGACACAGGCGTGTGCACAGCACCCAGAAGAGCAAATGAGTAGGAAGGGAAGGCTGTTCACAACACCTCCTTGCGAAAGATTAGCCCTTAGATAAAACAGAGGTCCGTCTAGTCAAGTCTAGTCACTGGTTTTTCCAGTGGTCATGTATAGATGTGAGAGTTGGACTGTGAAGAAAGCTGAGTGCTGAAGAATTGATGCTTTTGAACTGTGGTGTTGGAGAAGACTCTTGAGAGTCCCTTGGACTGCAGGAGATTCAACAAATCCATTCTGAAGGAGATCAGCCCTGGGTGTTCTTTGGAAGGACTGATGCTAAAGCTGAAGCTCCAGCACTTTGGCCCCCTCATGCGAAGAGTTGACTCATTGGAAAAGACTCTGATGCTGGGAGGGATTGGGGGCAGGAGGAGAAGGGGACGACAGAGGATGAGATGGCTGGATGGCATCACCGACTCGATGGACGTGAGTCTGAGTGAACTCCGGGAGTTGGTGATGGACAGGGAGGCCTGGCGTGCTGCGGTTCATGGGGTCGCAAAGAGTCGGACATGGCTGAGTGACTGAACTGACTGAACTGAAGGTGCTTTCCTGCTCCTGTACCGCTTGGTGTCCTGTTTCTATGGAGCTGCTTCAGTTCAGACCCTGGACATGTGCCCTGATAAGGCTTTCCCCAGCATCATTCCAGGAGAGTGAAATTCCCCATCAGCCAAGTTTGGCATGAATGGAGGCACTGGGCGCCAAGAAGTTAGCAAGTCTCCCAAGACTGTTGATCAATTAATAGTACGAGAATTCACTCAATATCAGAAATCAAAATTTTGATTTTTCATGAAATTACCTTTGTTCTGCACTATTTCTTGTTTTCTTGCGAATAGACTTCCTTAACAATCTTGGTGGGAGAAGAGACTAACAAAAAAAGGAAAAAGGTCTTGATGTTTCCAACTGAATATGCTTATAGTTATTTAAAACTTGTTGGTTGATGATGATAAGTTTTCTTTTCTAATTGACATAATACTAGTCTTTGAATTTTTCATTTCAAGACTGAGAGCTGCTAGGCACTTGGGCACATGAGTACCTTGAGGTTTGAGAATTCTTCCTTTGTGGAGTGTGGTAGGATTTTTGATGAGAATTAGTGAAAGGATTCTGTCATGCCTTTGAAAATGCTCAGTGTTGTAAATAGAATGTTCCGTTCCAAAAGCCAGGGGACATGACTAAGTGGGTCTTTGCTCATTTTAAAGACACTGGATGATAATTTCTCTAAAATGAGATTAATGAATGGGTAAAACTTAATAAGAACTTCCCCGTGGCTCAGTGGTAAAGAACCCGCCTGCCAATGCAGGAGACACAGGTTTAATCCCTGGGTCAGAATAGTTCCCTGGAAGAGGAAATGGCAACACACTCCAGTATTCCTGCTTGGGAAGCAGGAATGGAAAGAGGAACCAGGTAGGCTATAGTCCATGGGGTCAGAGCTGGATATGACTTTGCAACTAAACAGCAACAGCAAAACTTAATAAGCAAGGAATGTATCTTTATGTGCATTCTTCCCAACACTGGATTTAGGAGATTTTCTTTGGACAGTATGAGAGCAAACCTGTGGATTTTCCTCTTCTGCTGATTTCTCAACACCTTATGTCATTTCTGAGGTTTTCCTGGTGGCTCAGATGGTAATCTGCCTGCAATGTAAGAGGCCCCGCTTTGATCCCTGGGTTGGGAAGATTGCCTGGAGTGGGAAATGGCAACCCACTCCAGTATTTTTGCCTGGAGAATCCCATGGACAGAGCAGCCTGGCAGGCTACAGTCTGTGTGGTCACAAAGAGTCGGACATGACCGAGTGACTGACACTTTCACTTTATGTAGTTTCTAGTGACAATATATATTTTCTTATTAATAACTGGCATAACTATTTTACTTTTTATTCCAGTGAGATTTACTGTGTGCTAAAAACAATTTTATAAGCCTCTCCATGCAAATCCTACACTATATCTCTAGAAATCATAATTGACATTGCAGCAAAATAATTGAGGACATTACAGGTTTGCACCATACTCATTTTGCTAAAGCATGATCTCTGCTTCTGCTTTTTCTTTGCAGTTCATAGTATCCACTTATCTATAGCTCTTGCTCAGTCCACTTTGGCTGCTATAACAGAAACCACAGAGTCGATAGCTGATAAAAAATATAAATTAATTTCTCACAGTTCTGGAGGCTAGCAGTTCCCAGATCAAGGCACCAGCACGTTCTCATTCTAATGGGAGCTCTAGCCTGGTTCACAGCCTGTGTAGAAGAGGCTAGAGAGCCCCCAGGGATCTCTTTCATAAGGGCGGTAATCCTATTCAGGAGGTTGGCACCCTCATGACCAAAGCACTTTCCAAAACACACCCAGCCCACACACACTGCCCCCCCAATAATGTCATATAGGGCATTAGCATTTCAACACATGAATTTGAGAGGAGGATGGTCACAGACATTGGAAAAATAGCTACATTTGTCTCCATGTATCAAATCACCAAAAAGTGAAATTTCTCAGTGGCTGTCTAAAAATTTGAACATTTAAGAATGAAGAAATAAAAATCAGTTTTCTCCTTGAAACTTGTGGCCAGACTTATACCTTACACCTTAACCTACAGAAAACCTTCTCAAGGGTATCATGTGTACCATGGAAATAATGCAGCTGGACAATAGGGGGAAAATAAATAGAGTCGGCAGAGGGTGTCATATCTTCATACCTCCTCTAGGTAATAATGGTAGAGTCTGGACGGTAGGATTGTGGCATACCAAATTATTTTTACATAATATAATATTGCTATTTCCTTTCCAGTGTCTTGTATTTTGAAATACAGAAACAAAATTAGTGCTAATACAAATTTACTACCATGTTGGGCATCTGGATAGCATTTTTCTATTTTTGCTCAGTCTTATAAACCACCAAAGGAGATATATATATGTATATGTGTGTATATATACACACACACACACACACATATATATTTGGTTTTCAAGTTTTTTTTTTTTTTTTCTTGAGCAGTTGCTGGATTGGCCAATGGCAAAAACTTGATACTGGCTTGAAAATTACATTGAACCATAGACCTCCTACTCAGAATGCAAGACAAGGAAGAATTCTTTCTCTTTTTGAGTTCCCTGGAGAAGAGGGAGAAAGATGAACCCACAGATGAATATGCCAGGTCCCCACTATGTCGCTCTAATCAGATGTACTCAACTTGTACTTTTGGCTGATTTCCTGGCCGGTTGGAGGTTGAACACAGTAGTTTCTGATCCTCAGTCCACATTTGATCTGCTGAATATTAATACCTCTCGGTAGCCTAAGACTGCATTTCAATCATCCCACTCATTAATCTCATTTCACTTTCCCACAACAGTATTGGCAAAATGGAGACAACTATCTCATAAGGAAGTTTCATAGCAATGTTTTAGTATCTCGTTGTTGCTGTTCAGTCACTGCCATGTCTATTTTAGTACCTACAGTATTAATTATTGCTTCTGACAAAGGAAGATGTTTATATTGCCAGAATAATTAAAATTAAATGGTCTCATGCTGCTGCTGCTAAGTCACTTCAGTTGTGTCCGACTCTGTGCGACCCCATAGACAGCAGCCCACCAGGCTCCCCCATCCCTGGGATTCTCCAGGCGAGAACACTGGAGTGGGTCTCGTAGGTATTTATTAATCACTGCTTCCCTGGTGGCTCAGATGGTAAAGAATCTGCCTGCAATGCAAGAGACCTGAATTTAATCCCTGGGTCAGGAAGATCCCCTGGAGAAGGGAATGGCAACCCACTCTGGTATTCTTGCCTGGAGAATCCCATGGACAGAGGAGCCTGGCGGGCTACAGTCCATGGGGTAGCAAGAGTCGGACATGACTGGCCAAATACACTACTATTGCCATTAACAGTGTTTAGTACTGTCTTAGCCATTGTCGGGGTACAAAAGAAGGAAAGAGATATGTTCTTTCTTTGATGCTGCACTTTTTGAGGTGATTTATTACTAGTTTTCATTTGGGTCTATAGCACTTTGACTTATTAATGAATTCCTTTGATATGCAGAAGCATATTATGTGTAATTGCCTATGTTAACACAGACAATTTTATCTTCTAAAAGAGAGATCATGGGCTAACTTCATCAACCAAATTTCCCTTCTCCTCCTTCTATTTAACAACCTAGCAGGCTCTGCTGGTACTCCTGCTAGACCTATCTGCTTTGTCTGCACACCTCTTATCTTACTGTTTTTGTTCCGTCTCTAAGTCGGGTCTGACTCTTTTCTACCCCATGGATGCAGTACACCAGACTCTCCTGTCCTTCACTATCTCCAAGAGTTTGCTCAGTCTCATGTCCATTGAGTCAATGATACCATCAAACTTTCTCATCCTTTGTTACCCACTTTTCCTCCTGCCCTCAATCTTTCCTAGTATCAGGGTCTTTCCTAATGAGTCAGCTCTTTGCATCAAGTGGCCAAAGTATTGGAGCTTCAGCATCATTCCTTCCAGTGAATATTCAGGGTTGATTTCCTTTAGGTTTGACTGGTTTGATCTCCTTTCTGTCTGAGGGACTCCCAAGAGTCTTCTCCAACACCACAGTTTGAAAACATCAATTATTTGGTGCTTTGCCTTCCTTATGGTCCAACTCTCACATCCATACATGACTACTAGAAAAACCATAGCCTTGACTATATGGACCTTTGTCGGCAAAGTAATGTCTCTGCTTTTTAAGATGGTATCTAGGTTTGCCATAGCTTTTCCTCTGAGGACCAAGTGTCTTTTAATGGCAATCAGCATCCACCATGATTTTGGATTCCAAGAAAATAAAGTCTGTCACTATTTCCGCTTTTTCCCCATCTATTTGCCATGAAGTGATGAGACCAGATATCATCATCTTAGTTTTCTGAATGTTGAGTTTTAAGCCAACTTTTTCACTCTCTCCTTTCACCCTCATCAAGAGGCTCTTTAGTTCCTATTCACTTTCTGCCATTAGAGTAGTGTCATCTGCATATCTGAGATTGTTAATATTTCTCCCGGCAATCTTGATTCCAGCTTGTGATTCATTCAGCCGGGCCTTTCGCATGATGTACTCTGTATACAGGTTAAACAGAGGACAATATACAGCCTTGACATGCTCTCTTCCCAGTTTTGAACCAGTCTGTTGTTCCATGTCTGGTTCTGACTGTTGCTTCTTGACCTGAATACGGGTTTTTCAGGAGACAAGAAAGATGATCTGGTATTCTCATCTCTTTAAGACTTCCTCTGAGATCAGTGACCGACAGATAAGCAAAGACTCACCTCTGCTTTGGGACGGTCTTCAGATGTGGGTTCTATACATGTCACAGAGCTCCTCAGTTTACCAACAGATAAGCAAAGACTCACGTCTACTTTGGGACGATCTTCAGATGTGGGTTCTATACATGTCACAGAGCTCCTCACTTTCCCATAGTGGTCTCAGTGGTCACTAACTTGATAATGTACTTTTTTGGGTGGGGCTGCACCGGGTCTTCATTGCATACACAGCCCTCTCTACTTGGGCTTAGCTGCTGCATGGCATGTGGGATTTTAATTCCCTTACCTGTGATCAAACCTGTCTCCCCTACATTGGAAAATGGATTCTTAACCTCTGGGCCACCAGGGAAGTCCCTCGATCATGTACTTTTTACTGACTTCTTTTCTTTGCCTGATTTATATCCCCTACCTCCACTAGGCATTTCCTGGTATCACCTCCCAATTCATATACTTGTACTCACATTTTTGTCTCAGAATCTGTAACTGGGGGAATCCTAACCAAAATAATAGCGTTTTCTGATACAGTGTGTCCAGATGAGAGTCATTCCAAGACTTCGTCATCTCCTTCCATGTTCCACATTCAGGACATCACTAACATTTTCACAGCAAGCTCACCTTGCTGTGGGACACCCGTTCTGGTAGTCTTCTACATATGCCTGGATCACTGCAGCAATATTCTAAGCAGAATTTCTACTTCCAGATTTTACATCTTTCAGACAATCTTGTAAGCCACTGCCAGACAAGTTTTACTAATTATCTATTGGTTGCTTGGTCCCAGCACCTGAGAATCTTAGAGGTTCCTATAGTCACTGCTCTAGTAGTGACTACAATATCTATGTGCCACTGATGCCCAATAGTCATATTTGTACACGGAACCTTTGTCTCAAATGCCAGTCTTTTAGGTACCCTGCCTACTTCACCTCTGCACTTGAATGCCTATTAGACATTTCAAATTTGAAGTGTCAGAGCTGAGTCCCTGGTCTCCCCACTACAAACCTGCTCATCTGCAGTCTTTCCCATTTCAGTGATGGCAGCTCAATATTTCTCATTTTTTAGATCCAAAACTTAGGGGATACCCTTGATTTATCATTGCCCCCCTTCCTCACAATTCACTTCTAATCTTTTCTTTCTTCTCAGCGCAGAAGACAAAGTTCCTCTAAAACTCTTGTGTCAGATCATGTCCCCCAGTTACAAAAAGCCGATCGAAGAATTCCCCTCTCACTCAGGGTACAAGCCAGCCTCCTTACAGGGATATCAGGGCTGATGTGAGGACTTGATTTATCACCCTGACCCTCATATTTACTACTTTTCCCATTTCTCACATCACCACCGTCGCATGAGGCAGTCAGTCATCTCACTCACTCAGCAGATATTTCCAAGCATTTGGTCTGTGTCTGCCATATTCTAGGTGTTGGGAGTGAATATTGAACAAGAAATGTATGGTTCCTATCCTCTTTAAGGTTAGATTCTATTAGCTTTTACAGTGTCGTAACTTTACAGTATAATCCTAATTAATTATATATCTCAGCTGGTTCAGGCTTGGCAAAAAAAAAAGCAAAATTATTCACAAAGCTAGAAAGAACAACTCTTGGAAAAAATTCATAACTTTTTGGCTTACTCTTCATTGCCTAAACACTGTCACTCTAGCAGTAAAGGATGCTGGAGATGCAAGTGTTTAGAAAAGTATGGTGCTGCCATGAAGAAAATCTGTTTTTGTTTTGTTTTGTTTTGTTTTCAGGTAAGTAGAAAGGAAGAGAAAAATAAAAAGAAATGGAGAATATATACCGTGTAGATAACTAGTAATTTCTAACACAGCTGGTGTAAAATTTCCTGTGGTTTATAACAGGTCTAGGTCCTGCCTATTTCTGAACATTTTAATCAGAAATGCATTACTACACTCACTTGTTTTTATATTAGAATAAGGGCTATTTATTACCATCGGCTCAGGAAATGACCCAATCTGGCCTTGTAAGACAGAATTAATTTGCAGTGACTCCAGCGGAAAGTTGGCTGCCTTTTAACTTAATAACTTGAAAACTGTCAGTATCCTTTGAAGTTAATGATAGTTGTAAAGTGCAAATAAAAATTTTCCTAAAGGAAATCAAACTCACTAAGATTTGTAAATGAATGCTCTGTCACTAGAACCGCTAATGTGTGTGTGAAGGGGAAGTGGGGTGTGAGGGATAGGACCGAGTTTAGAATTTTATTGTTTTCGGTCTGGTTTTGTTTTGGCTCTTGAATTATAGAATGCCTAACAAGTTTTCACCTTGGAAATAAAATGTAAAGCATTTAATGGGTTTCTGCTGGTTGTCAAGTGGAATATTAGAAGCAGAGCTGTTTTGTGTGAGAATTTGTGCTGGGAATACTTAAAATATGATTGTCACCTCTGGCATGTTGGCACAGCCAGACCTCACCAGGTAAATAAACACAGTCTTTCTGCCCTGGCAGGTGATTTTATGAATTAGTGTATGGACCCCCATTTTAATTAGCTTTTATTTTCTTTAACGAGTAAAGTTACTGACTGAACTAAGCATAAAAGATTCATCCATGCAGAAATAGCAAGCAACTCTCATCCAAGTTATGTAAAGTAAAAAGCAAGTCATTTCAAGGAAACATCAGCAGCATATTTTGCATGTGTAATATATAACTAATTTCAGTCCCAACTTTAAGCAGCAAGAAGGTTCCAACAAGGGTGGGGAAGCTTTCCCCCCTTGGCACATCCCTGCCTTTCATTTACAAGTCAAAGTTTGTTTCGGCAGGAAGTAGCGCTTTTTTTTTTCCCTCTCATTGCTCATTTGTGGGTTTATTCCTATTTAAATTGTTGATCCAAAGAGAGGCCAGATTGACGTCCCTGGGGACTGCAGGTCCCTGTTGGTGTCTGGCAACTGAAGGGGCATGCAGGAGCTCTGTGTTCACTAACTTTGTGGTAACTTTAGGTTTCTGGACGAAGAACTATAAAAACCCTCCTGAAACCTGGGTTGGCACCCTCTGCCCACGACCATCCCCAAAAGACACAGCAGTGAAGTTAATTTCATTAAGGCGGTTGGAAGAAATTAAAGGATTCTTTTTCATTAATGTCTTTCTCAAACACAACCTTTCAGGCCCTCAATTTTTTCTATAACTCAATGATTCTAAATTTGCCTGATTATAAGAGATACATGTGTGGTTAAAACATTTTCTTTAGGATTCTTCCCTTGGAAATTCTGTTCTTTAAGGCTGGGCGGTATTCTTATAACAAGTACTGCTGATTGTTCTTATCATCAAGGCAAGCTGAAGAAGGCTTCTCTTATATGAATGGGTATGATGGATCGTAGACTGAAAACACTAAGTTTAAGATTATCTCTAAAAGTCTGCTTCCTCATTATGCAGTATTTATTACTGGAATACAATTTATAAGGCATTCGGTATCCTCAGCAACATGGGCAATGGAGTAGACCATTTCTCTCTTCAAAAAGTGGAAGTAATAACTTTAAGAGCAATAAAGCTTTTCTAGCAGTGCCAAACTCTGCAAGTATTTAAAGACCTGTAGAAACCACTGGTGTTTGAAACATTCATACCATTCACAGGAGCTGTGGGTTTCAAAAGGATACTTTCCTTAGTATCAGAAGGATTCTTTCCTTATTAGGACCTGTGGGAAAGGTGTGTATTGGTAGGTAAGCAGGTTGGGATTGTGTTCTTGCAAAGTAGAGGAGATAGAGTAGCCACCCTCCACTCCTGCCAGACAAAGAGATACCAGAGCCTAAACACAGTTTTAATATGACTATAAACAGTATGCTGAGAAGTTTCACAGTAGTCAGTTTCCTGCATGTTGTAAGTACTTGGAAAACTTGCCGGGACAGAATCTTGAGGCATGCAGTTCTCCTGCAGTAAAACCATGTATTAAAATCCAATCCAAGTTAACAATAGATTAGGAGCCTATCTTAGAGTAGGTGATGGATATCTATTTAAAATCACTAAGCCACCATGCCTGTAACTCATAATTTTTGATACTCTGATATTATCCTGAGAATTTCATGTGATCTCTCTGGATCATGTAGCTTATAAGATTTTCATACACAGCTGCAAAATTACTTGATAGTTTATCTGTAATCATCCTCTGCTACACAACACATCCCAGAGACTGTTGATGTGTGTCTCCCAGTCACTATTGGACTGTGATTCCCAGCTTGTTTCTCATCCTGGAGCTACTAAAATATAGCATCTGTACTTAGGTATTCAGTCAGCTTTCAAGTGAATGATTTGTGAAGCATTTGAAATCTCTAAAAATCTGCAAGGAAGAGACAGGCCAACACATCCCATAGTTCCTGCTACTCTAAAATTTCTTGGCATTTCTTGACTTGTAGTAGAAAAGAAAAGTTGAAAAATGTGCTATTTTTAAAGACATGTTTAAATGAGGTCATTTTTAAGTTGAATAAGTCTAGACTATTTGGTTGTTTATGTCTCTTCTTACAAATTAACCCTGTTTGTTGCTTCAAACTTGGAAATTTTCTTAATCTACCTCAATATAAAATAAGACCACATTCTTTTAATTTCAGAAATTGGAAAACACGTTCAGATTTCTGTAACCACTAAAATATTAATCAGAAAAACCTCTGCCCCATGAGTTAAAATTTTATTGTCTTTTATTTTGAAGTCTTACAGATTTTCTTTCAATTTATTTTCTCCAGTTGATTAGTAAAGTAAAGATATAAAAGTGCCATTGTAAGGAACAGTCCAATTTAGAAAAAGTGAGATTTGGGATTTGCTTAGAGGGTCTACCTCAGCTGAATTCCGAAGTGGTTTCACTTAATCTCTGCCTGAAAGGCTATAGAATTCATTATTATTTACCTGTTTTAGCAAAAATTTGGAAATGAACTTCATGTCTAAAAAAAAGGAAATGGTCACACACAGAAAAAATAACTTGGAGGCATTTATTAAGTTCAAACTCCTAGATTCTATTGGGCAACCAAATAAAAATACCCCGAGGGAAGTTTCTGGAAATTGTAGATTTTACAAATAGCCCTTGTGATTCTTACATTTCTGCAAACTTTGGAAGCATCACACTATTGCATTTGTAAGGTAGAATATTATTTGGCCATTAGATTCTGCTCCTGAAGAATTTGTAAGAAGATGAATGATGAAATATTCACAATAAAATACAGAATGATAAAAAAAAACCCTACAAGTACATTCAGAAGGCAGACCAGAATCTAATAAAAAGGATCATTGTAGGGAGTTCCCTGGTGGCTAGTGTTTAGGATTCATCACTTTCAGTGCTGTGGCCCGGGATTCAATCCCTGGTCAGGGAACTAACAACCCACAAGCCTTGCGTCCAAAAGTAAAAAGTGTCCTGTTAAATCTGGCCTCGGGTATCCCCTTTTCATTTAGGAAATACCCAGTTGTGAATGTGCTTTTAAAAAATAAGGACCAGTGGAAGACAGAGCACAACCAAAAAGGTTGCAGGAAACAGGCTGGGAGTTTTAGTTCCCTGTGTATGTCCTTGGGTCAGAACAGGTATGTCCAAAAGGAAAAGGAAGGGATGATGAACAGAGTAAAGAGTGAAGAGACTGATGAGTTAATGAATCACTGAGTTACTACAGATTCTGAGGATATCCAGGACACAGCACCAGAGAGGCCCACGACTAGAATTTAGTCTTTACCACACAGCGCTGTCCTGGACCTTCCTGGAATTCCCCTCCCATGCCCTGACCTTCAGGAAGCATGCACCGGGGGATTTAAGAGAAAAGGCACCACTACAATCCGCAGACATCCGGAAGCAAGGCGGGGAGAAAGAGCGCTGATGAAACCATGGGACACAGGGAAGCATGCAGGTGTGTTAGGCGCCTCCGTGATTCCCCTTGTGCAAGAGGGACACCGGAAACCTAGAAGGCCTGGGTGGTCCTATGAAGGTCAACATTTTGCTTACACACACACACACACACACACACACAGGAAAGTGCTGAGCAACAGACCAGGACAGGCAGAAGTGTTATCTCTGCACGTTGAGATTCAAAACGCTTCCTGTCTTGTTTTGTTGTTGTCCTCCACTAGACATATACGATCTTTATAACAAAGGAAAAAGTGGTTAAACTTTGATAAAGAAAGTTGATTTTTAGATTTTTTTTTTAGCAAAAAAGTTCTAAATGTGGGAAAATAATAATAATAAAAACACTAAATCTAATACCCAGTTTTAAATCCCACAGTACTCAGAGCTATCATTAGCTCATATTTTAGTAAGACCCACATTTGTCTATCATGAATAAAACCCGACTCCTGGGCTCTCAAGTACTGATGTGCTGCACACAGTAATTTGCACTGAAGCGCCGCATCATACGGCGTGACTGAGACTAAGCAAAGCACAGCATTGATCATGCGTGGATTCCACAGGTTCCAAGTGGGGAGGGTATTTTTAATGATTCTCTGTTCATCTGTACAATTCTTTTTGCTATCAATCATACAGTGACTTATGGTTTCTTTTCCTTCTTTGAAAGAACGTTTTTCCCTCTATTTAGAGAATAACACTTATGAAACAGTATTATGTTTAGTCCATAAACATGTCGTGTCTGCTGTTGGGAAGACTGAGTTTGAAGGCCTCCTGTACCCCTACTTGTGTAACTTTGCGTGAGTCTTTCCTTCTCTCCACAGCCGTATTTACCTGTGAGTGCTAATAAAGATCCTCTTATTTGTAGGCTTTTGTGATGATCACGTGTAAAGGGCTGACCATACGCTGTAGCCTATGTGCAAAATAAATTAAGTTGAATTGGTGTTTGCTCATAATAAAAACTTTAGGAGGAAAAACATTAAGAAGCAAGTAAATATGATCTGAATTCTTGCCTCCAAGGCAAGAAGGACTATCATTTTGCTGACTTTTTATCTTCCTTCTTTGTTTAAATAAAACATACAAAAATGGATCATCTTATACATACTGTATTATAATTTAATACAAACTAAATCATTTTCTCTGTTTTTAAATATGCTTCCAAAGCATATTATTTTCTGTTGCAACATGCTTTTAAATTTTTAAGAAAATATCTTTATTTAAATAAAGATACTTTATTTAAATATCATATTGGTGAGCCTAATGGCTATTTCCAAATCGTTGATATTTTAAGAAATTGCAGTGACGCCTCTCAAAACTAAATATTTGTGCATATCCATGATTCTTACCCTAGAATCAATATCTAGAATTCAAATTACTGAACAAAATAGTGTATTTTTAATATGTATTTAACATATATTTGTAATTATTGTTAGCATGCTTTATAGAAAGTATATGACAATGATTACTTCTAATAAAATAGAAAGTAGTCTTTAAACAGTCTGTTCAGCCTCTCATTTTGCCCCACAAAATGTTCATGGCTTTTAACTTTTTTGTTTATGCTTTGTTGAGATTCCAAAAAAATGACGGATTTTTTTCTCTTGTATATACATAGATGTTTAAACCTTTTAAAATATTTTACTTCCTAAATTGTCACACACACTGAGGAGACACTGGTTGACCACCTACTGAAGGAAGGCACACTGCAAGGGGGGCAGTGGACAGATGCTGGGATTCAGTCAGTGTATCTAAGGGGAGCAGGCGCCATGTACCGTGCCTGGGACCTCTGGGGGCTTGGGGATGTGCATCAGACTTCAGAAGCCAAGGGATCCCTCTTGGAGAACCTAGAACAGGAAAGTTCGACAAGTCCCACCCAAAGAGAACTTTTGTATTTTTTAACTGGACTCTGGTTGATGTAATGTGTTAGTTTCCGGTGTAGAGCAAAGTGATTCAGTTATACACATTACATTCATTCATTCTTTTTCACATTCTTTTCTCGTATAGGTTATTATAGAATATTGAGGAGAGTTCCCTGTGCTATACAGTAGGCCCTTGTTGGTTATCTTATATGTAGTGTATATCTATATCTATATCTATATCTATATCTATATCTGCTAAGTCACTTTAGTCGTGTCCGACTCTGCAACCGCACAGACTGTAGCCCATCAGGCTCCTCTGTTCATAGGATTCTCCAGGCAAGAGTACTGGAGTTGGCTGCCATTTCCTTCTCCAGAGTATCTTCTAATGCAGGGACCAAACCCGCATCTCTAACGTCTCCTGCATTGGCAGGCAGGTTCCCAAGCTCCTGATTTATCCCTCCCCCTTCCCCTTTGGTAACAGTGAGATTGTGTTTTATGTCCATGAGTCTGTTTCTGTTTCATAAACGAATTCATTTTTATCAGTTTTGTAGATTCTACATATAAGGGATACCATATGATATTTTATTTTCTCTGTCTGACTTCCTTAACTTGGTACATTAATCTTGAGGTCCACTGATGTTGCTACAAATGGTGTGCGTTGGTGAGATAAGAGTGAGCACAGCTGACTCCGTGTTACTTCCAGTGGCATTGTTTCGTTCTTCTTATTGACGGAGTAACATTCCGCTGTGTGGACATATCGCATCTTCTTTACTCACTCAGCTGTCGATGGGCACTGAGGTTGTTCCCACGTCTTGGCCATTGTGAACAGTGCTGCTGTGAACACAGGTGCACGCATCTCCTCTGATTAGAGTTTTCTCTGGGTGTGTGCCCAGGAGTGGGATCAAAGATCTTACGGTGGTTCTACTGCTAGTTTTTGAGGAACCTCCATGCCGTTTTCCATAGCGGCTGTAGCAGTTTACATTTCCAATAGTATAAAGGTTAAAGGGAGCTGACATTTCTAGAGCACTTTTCATAGAGATAAAGATGCCCAGTTTTCCTCATGTAAAACCATAACTGCTTTCATCTGCTGATGTCTTACTGCCCACCTGCAATCAGAAAGGGCATGACTCCTGGGGCTGCCAGTGAAGTGAGCTAACACGCCCAAGAGTTCCCTGTGACAAGTGGACGTGCTGGCTTCGCCCTTAGCTCTGACTCCCAGCTCCACTGTAATTTACACCTGGGTTTTCAACTTTCTTTAAAAAGTCTTTGATACATTTGTGAGGTTTTCCATGGCTGTATCCTCCTCTTCCTTAAACTGATCTCATGTTTATTTGTCAAGGTTTTTTTTTTTTTACTAATATTTATTAAAATAAATAAAAGCATATGCTTTCATGTGTACCACATAAAATCATTTTACTCCTTCACCTCCCTCCTTTTGCCAGAGATGAGGACACTTTGCAAGTCCCCTCTGGGGACATTTGCCCCTTTCCCAGTGTCCTCACCAGGAACAGTGCAGTATCTGGAGATGGCAGGGCAAGTATTGGGATCTTGTCTTCCTTCTGTTGGTTTCTCTACTCCTGTTCTGTGTGGTCCTGGGAGGAACTGGGGAGACCTCTTTCCAGTGTGAAGGGTGAGTGTCCTTGTCTCAGAGGGGAAGAAAGAAGAGCCTCAGAGGTTCTGCTCCTGTTCAGAGAAGGTGCTTAACACGCCCTGTTTAACTTCACTTAAACAAAGGCCTAGTGACTCAGAGCATCAGCCTTGCTTCAGGCAAGCGACCTCATTCTCTGGGTGATTCAGGCCTCTTCCATCAGCTGGTCCAGCCTGGTGATTTGCAGTGGCCAGCACAGGTTAAGCCTGTGTGGCGAGGCTTTGTCTGGTAACATTTTCTTCATCAGCTATAACGACAATATGAATAAACCCTTCTAGTCAGGGAACGTTTGTTTTATTACGAAAAAAACAGAGGCGCTTGAATTCTTTGAACATCTTTGAAAAAGGTCCTCACTGTGTCAGCCTCTGTTTGTTATTGTGGGACATGACAGTTATCTGAAGAGAACCAGCCAGATTTACTCTGACAGCCCCAGTCAGGGGAGAGAGCTCTCAATCTAATTACCTGGTAATCTAGTCAGGACAGGAGTAATTCTAGGCTTTTCTCAGGCAGCTAATCGCATTGCCCAGGCATTGGCGGCCACTCGAAGGGGGCTTTCAGGAGCAAGGTTTGGGGCCAGTACGCGCTTCCCTGGGCTGGGATTTCCTTGTCAACATCCCCCACACTGAGTCCTTCCAGTTGGTTGCTGTCACGGTTCGTGTTGTTGGTGTTTTTCTTGCTCCTTCACTGCGTGGGTAAGACAGTCCTAGTTCAGCCTCAAGGTCTAAGTCAGGCGGGCTTCCGGCCTTCTTTCTGAATGCAGCAGGAAACGGCAGTGACTCTCAGGCCCACTTCCTTTCTCATGCAGGGGTAAATGAAGGGCGCTACACAGTGCTCAGGGGAAAAAGGAAAGGCGAAGTGCTTCTGTTCCTACTAGGAGGGCACTGCGACTTGTGGACTGTTTTGCACGTCATTTCTCCATTGATGTGGATGGTTTTAGAGAGCTTTTATAGAGAGAAGAGACAACGAGCAGATATTTAGCCTGTTGGTGACTCTGAATGTCAAGCTCTAAGGCAATATCAATCATGACTCATTTCCGTCATCACCATTTTAATAGAGAATTTGAAGACCGACAAAAAAGGGAAGGAATAAAATACATTCACTGAGCAGGAGAACTTGTGTCGCCACGGTAATTAATACCCTGCCATTTTCTTTCTCTCTGAAAACCCTCATTTAGGATAATTTCATATCATTGCTGTAAATCAGAATGTTTTTCTAGTGCATGGCTTTCCGACACTCCCCAAACTGAAGTGTCTCTGAAAAATCATTATACCTGCACCAGACCTCTTTTCTTCTCCCTCCTGTGTTTTGAACATTTCTCCATCTTTGCATAATCACTGCCTGGTCATTCTGAATCCAAACATCTGAATCTAAAAGAGGGGAATTCCCGGCACCCTTAGGTTTATAATACAGTAATTTCCCCCAAGCTACCTGTGGTAAATGGGCTTCCCAAATAGTTTCTAGCAAAACATATTAGGTGGACACAATGAAAAAGAGGAAACATAGAAGGCTGTGTTCAATTTTTGGTAATTTTGAGCAGCTTGCCACCCCAATTTGCTCTTTCTCACTTGAAATTTTTATGTACTTGAAAGTACATGCCCTTAGTGGCACGCGCCTCTGGAGACTGGTGTGTCTGGGATGGAGCCCACAGATTGATCTCAGACCCATAACTCTGCTTCTAAGGATCACATCTCTGTATTTGTTTTGGATTTAGATTCCACAAAAACTACCACTCTGAGTTTTTCTAAAGAGTTCATGCAAACAGCAAATAAGCTCTAGTTTGGCACTCTTATCCAATATAATATACACATTTTATTCCCTGATTGCAATAACTATAATTGTTTGATTCTAAAGTATGGATAAAAGTAGTGTTACATTTGAAGAGTAGTTCATGCTGGGCATGTATATCAATACTTCCATGACTCAGAGTGTGTGTTTCCATTCAGATGAAATGTATTCTCTAGGTCACTCACTGAAATGTTTACCCAATGATTTTATTTCAACATGACAACACTGTGTCACTCTATATAGCAACTTTCATCTGAAAATGAGAAAATGTTCAAGAGAAATTAATGCCATGGTTACTAATCCTTACAGAAATGTTGCTTCTCACAGGATCAAAATGAAGAAAACTATATGGTGATGACTTGAATGATCCTGCATCTCACTATCTCATTGGCACAAAAAAAGAACTCCAGTTCTTACATTTTGCAAGCCTATTTCTCAGTACAAGGTAAAATGACTTGGGAATGCATGAGACCCACTAAGGACACTGCATACTAAGAGTTTATCTGAGCCATGGAACCACTTAGTTCAGTTCAGTTCAGTCGCTCAGTCGTGTCCAACTCTTTGCGACCCCATGAATCACAGCACGCCAGGCCTCCCTGTCCATCACCAGCTCCCGGAGTTCACTCAGACTCACGTCCATCGAGTCCGTGATGCCATCCAGCCATCTCATCCTCTGTCGTCCCCTTCTCCTCCTGCCCCTAGTCCTTCCCAGCATCAGAGTCTTTTCCAATGAGTCAACTCTTCACATAAAGTGGCCAAAGTACTGGAGTTTCAGCTTTAGCATCATTCCTTCCAAAGAATACCCAGGACTGATCTCCTTTAGGATGGACTGGTTGGATCTCCTTGCAGTCCAAGGGACTCGCAAGAGTCTTCTCCAACACCACAGTTCAAAAGCATCAATTCTTCGGCACTCAGCTTTCTTCACAGTCCAACTCTCACATCCATACATGACTACTGGAAAAACCATAGCCTTGACTAGATGGACCTTTGTTGGCAAAGTAATGTCTCTGCTTTTGAATATACTCTCTAGGTTGGTCATAACTTTCCTTCCAAGGAGTAAGCGTCTTTTAATTTCATGGCTGCAGTCACCATCTGCAGTGATTTTGGAGCCCCCCAAAAATAAAGTCTGACACTGTTTCCACTGTTTCCCATCTATTTCCCATGAAGTTATGGGACCAGATGCCACAATATTCGTTTTCTGAATGTTGAGCTTTAAGGTATTTGCAAATGTGGCATCTTTTCTCTGTTCTAAACACTAGGTCTTGAATGACACAAGTGATTATTATCTACAAATCAGTATACATTATTGATTAATCCTTTGCTCAAATTAGTATCTGCTGATATCTGGCTTTGTATAAGTTCAGCTTTGTGTTTTATTCATTCCTTGCTGAGTTATCTGATACTGGCTAAGGAATGTCCTAGGGCAAAAAGGTCTCTATATAAAGAACAATAATAAATTCCTTTATTACCATATATGAATGATCAACCTGCCCTCAATCAAGTTAGATTTTTTACAAAGAATGCTATCAACTTTGAACTTTAGTTAAATCATGAAGCAATTACTTTGAGATTTGATCCACTGTGTATTTTTTGATCTTACAATTTCACTGTATCATTTTTAATACTGTTTATTCCTCATCACTTTTGTTTTGGATTTTTTTTTTTTTTTTGGTCAATTCATTTGATGTGTTTTAGTTTTGAGTCAAAATCTACTTCAAACCAGTGATTGTTGAACTTCTTTATACAATTAGGAATTTCTAAGATGATATTTGGTGTTTTGCCATACAAAAGGCATACCATCCATATTGGAATTGTTCAGTGACTTTGTTCAGAGATTTTTAAAAATTGACAGTTTGGGTGAATCATTTAATCATTTAATATTACTGGCCATTATCAAGGCCCTCTGTCTCCTGCCCAATATATCGATTTTTTTAAAAATTTATGTTCTCTAATTATGTGCAGTTTGCAAAGCTGACATTTGGGGGTTCCTGCAAAGTCCTACATTACTTTTCATCTGTTCAATATGCTGGGCACTATTTGCTGGGTGTGCTTCACACTGTATGTCACTAACACACAATTCTGCTGTCTTCATGATGTTCTATCTGTACTGTCCAACAGAGTAACCATTTGTCATATGTACGTCTTTAAATTGAAATTAAATTAAAAATTCAGTTTATTAGTTGCACTAGTCACATTTCAAGTGTTCAAGAACTCTGTGTGAGTAGCGACTTCCCGACTGGACAGGCAGAGGTAGAATATTTCCGTCATTCCAGGAAGTGCTGGTGGCCAGTGGTGCCTTAAATGCTTAACAGACTTCCAGAGGAGAAACGTCCATTGACCCAGAGGCAGAGAGCAACTGTAGCCAGACAGTTCCAGGTTCAATACCAGAAGCAGCAAAGTCAATACAAGCAGCTGAGACTCTCAGCGGTACACATGTGTAATTACACCTCATCATGTGTTCTCACTGCAATTATATGAAATCATTCAAATGTTGGTTTTATTCATTCTTTAAAAGACACAGGGCCAACAGCCACTTGACAGCTTTGTTTTTTTGTTTCACTGCTGTTAACATATCACCTAAGGACTCTCACAAATATGTCCACCTTCAAATACTAGTTAAAGCTTCTAAGCGATGCTTCTGTTTTCTGTCCATTCAAAGTCACCTCTGTCCCATGCCAGCCAAGGGCTCATTTTTCCTCTTCTTCATTTTCCCCTATCTTGCCCTGTTCCTGTAGTTCTGCTTTTATGATGTTTAGTTATCAAAGGATAGAAAGGGGGGAGACTTAAATGTGTCTTTTACACTAGATATTTTGTTTTCAGAATCTCCCTCTTGGTATAAGTGGGAAAGGCTTTGAGGCAAGTCAGTTCCTTTCTGTACTTCCATCCTCCTTCTGAATCCCATGAGCGGGGGAGCCTGGTAGGCTGCAGCCCATGGGGTCGCGAAGAGTCAGACATGACTGAGCGACTTCACTTTCACTTTCATGCATTGGAGAAGGAAATGGCAACCCACTCCAGTGTTCTTGCCTGGAGAACCCTGGGGACGGGGGAGCATGGTGGGCTGCCGTCTATGGGGTCACACACAGTTGGGCACGACTGAAGCGACTTAGCAGGATTATCTGGGAGCAGACATCTGGCCTCTAAAGCATCCTTCTTCTTTTTTATCAAGTGCTGGGCCCTGAATATGCTCACGGGACTGTGGTAGCCCCTTCCAGGAAGTGTCTTCACTCTCTGTGGACACACATTCTTGTTTTTGAAAGTTGGGACTTATCAAACTAAACAAAACAAAACAAAACAAAACAAAAAACTGGTCAAACTTTTCCCATCAAACGACCGCAGGAAAGAAGATTAAATGTTGCATCGTCAGTAGAAGGGAAAATTCAAGACAGTAATTTATTGTGAAAGTGAAAGACGCTCAGTGGTGCCCAGCTCTTTGCAACCCCATGAGCTACATAGTCTGTGGAATTCTCCAGGCCAGAATACTGGAGTGGGTAGCCTTTGCCTTCTCCAGGGCATCTTCCCAACCCAGGGATCAAACCCAGGTCTCCCGCATTGCGGGCAGATTCCTTACCAACTGAGCTATCAGAGAAGCCCCTGATAATTCATTGTGGAAGAAAATAAAATGCACAAAATAAAAGAGGTTTTGTCTTCAAAAGCTTAGGAATTTGAAGAACTTGAGATGACTAGGAATATGTTATATTTGACCAGACTGTATTTTCAGGTAACCTCTTCTACAAACATGCTTTGAGACAACCCTGAAAGCGTAAGATTTGGGGAATTCATAGCACTCTGATATAGATAAATGATTTTTTAAACTGAATTCTTGGCATAATTTTTTAACTGGTCATACCCATTTCTCTTACAATATAAAGGTTATTACATATGTATGTGTGTGTCTGTGTGTGTGTATTTTTTTTAATCCTCAAACCTTTAATCAGTGTTCTGCTGCTCACATTTACTTTCTTACTGCTACCTCCCTCCATAAGCACCTCATATTTTAGCAATGTTTAGCATACTGCAGCTCCCAGAGCAAGCTGGGCCCCACTTTTGCTATAGCTAGAATGCACTCTTACCATCAACTACCTGGAGAACTTGGGCTCATCACTTTCCTCTGCTCCGGGGCTCCATCTGTAGTGAAGTGTTCATTGCTTCATGAAAAATGACTCCAGCACTTAGTGGCATACAGCAGCCGTTATGAACTCACCGTCTCAGTGGCTGAGGAATCCTCGGGTGACTCGGCGGGACACTCTGGCTTAGGGTGTTTCACAAAGCTGCACTCAGAGTGATGGCCAGGACTGCACCTAAAGGAGTGTCTGCTTCCCAAATCACATACCCAGTTGTTGGAAGGACTCAGATTTTCGACACACGGGCTTGCCCATAGGCCAGCTGGCAGTATGGCAGGAGAGCAGAGACAGGGAAAATGTGAAGTCAGGATCACAGTCTTATGTTACCTGATCTTGGAAAGGCCATCCTATCTCTTTGTTCCATTCTACTTATTATGAACAAGTCACTCAGTCTAGCGCACACTCATGGGGAGGGCATTACACAGAGTGTGAAGGCCTTTGGCAGTCATGTCAGACGCTCCTGACCAGATATCCCCCTGGTCCAGATGATTCAGGGACGCTAAGTATGGGGTCCTGATATTACCTAAGACCACACTTCCCCACTGAATTCCAGTGACCACTTTCCGTATCTTACTGGTTTTCCTATCCTTGGTGCAGTGGCTCCATGGGACAGGTATATGAATACTAGTTAAAGGACTGAATGAATGAGTCCGCTGTGAAGATTTATGTAAGGATGACTAAAATCCATTGGATCTACGAAATAGATCATACAGAGGGTTTTCCGATGTAACCGTACATGTGAGCTCCTTAAGGACTTCATATTCTGCAAAATCATGCACTAAATATAATGAAACTTATGGAAGAAAAATAAAGACATGACAGACCCCACAAAATTGATGAAAATTCATAACCCCAGCACTTATAAAAATACTAGCAAGGCAAGTTTCCACTCTAGGGTGAGTATGGGCACCTTCCAGATGTAGGTATTGGAGGGCATTCAATTTTCCCAGAGACTCCTTATAGTAGAATTTTAGAAACTAAGTTCAGCTGCCTTTTTAAAAAAAGTAACCTATTGTTTTAACACGAGAAAAAAAGTCTTTGCAGCTGCTTGACCTGTGTTCACAGCTTTGTCAGATGAACTAGTAGAGTAGAAAGCAGAGAGGTTCTTGAAGCTTCTAAACCACCCTGACTGCATAGAAGGCAATTTTGCAGAATTCTTAACATTTTCCTGAGGATCTCAAAGTGTCTGCTTTTTTGACTGCTTATTTTGCATTGTTTCCTGTTATTAATTTACTTTTTGCTTGTCAGAAAGCTTACCCCTGCTCACTTCAAAGCATTAGCAAGCTTGGGAGAATCTCAGAGGAGCCACACACTTCCATCTTTATCTTATTTTTCAATTGCATATGAGTTTGTTCTTGCCACTGAAACACCACATACAGGAGAACAAACTGTCTCATTCTTCTAGCTTTAGGAAAATCCCCTAGGAAACATCCAACTCCATCTCTTGTTTTGAGAGTACAGAAGGTGTCCTTAGGCCTTTGGATGCAACTCACGTGGTAACTTTGCCCTAATTTCTAATTTTCAAACTAATTGTGATTTTAAATTAAGCATAACTTCTTTCACTCAAGCTTCTCAACATCTATTCTTCCATCATTCTCTCCTACCCTTCATCCCTTCTGTTCTATTATATTCCTTTACTTTTCATTTATTTTGAATTTGTATTTTATTTACTTTTTGAATAGATAATATATTCACATGGCAATATATGTCAAGAAGCATCTCCTTCTCATCTCAGCCATCATTAAGATAATTTCTATCCTAAAGTCTAGGGGATCTTGCTATCCTCATTTGGAGTTGTGCAAAGGCCATGTTACCAATCAATTTTTTTTTAATTGGAGGCTAATTACTTTACAATAGTGTAGTGGTTTTTGCCATACATTGCAATGAATCAGCCATGGGTGTACATGTGTTCGCCATCCTGACCCTACCTCTCACTTCCCTCCCCATCCCATCCCTCAGGGTCATCACAGGGTACCAGCACTGCACACCCTGTCTCATTTTTGTCATCAGATTCTAACACATGATATTTTTAACTCATATAAATACATTCCTGTTTATTTTAGCTAACTAGAACCTCCTTGATTCCAACAGTTGAGAAATACAGAGATTTCTATGTGTTGGCACATCCTCATTGTCCTAAACATGCAACAGACAGGAAAGGGTGTGGCTATAACTTCCTCAGCTGTAATCCCATCTGTTTAGTTTTTGTAAATATAAATTGTCATGAAATGTTTTACTCAGATCTAGAAATTTTCCAACAATTTTGTAGGGGTTTGGGAAATGGCATAAAGAGAAAACCAAAAACTCATAGAAATGACAATTATTTAAGATATCACCAAGGTGCTTGTCAAGATATACGGAACCCAGATTAAGTAAGAAATCCAAGACTTTTACATTTCTATGCCTTCCATTAGCTAATTAATATTCATTTGCAAAGCCGTAATTTCAGGTTCCCCTGCTAGTGATCTGATAACTACATACCTGACATGTATTTGAGGAGGAATTCACTACGAAGCTGTGGCAGAATTTTGTTGCTCACATATATGAAACAAGAGACAAAATTAAAATTTCTCAATGGAAGGTGTTTTTGGAGTTTCTAGGTTAATTCAGGTAAAAAAAAAAAAGAGAGAGAGAGAAAGAGGAACTTGATGGTGTTTTACAGGCAAAATATTTGGAGTCTATTAAATTAATTTCCAAGGTTTGTCCTATGACAGCCCTCTTATCTCAGAGATGTCAAGGAAACTTCTATACTGAGTCACATGCTCTCTTGTGAATTTCTGAACTTGCCAGAAATGCAAACTTCATTGTACTTTCTGCTAGTGGCTGAACTCTAAATTCCAAAGTCTTCTTTCTTCCCTTTGGACTGAACATACGTGAAAGTTAGAAAAATGAATTTGTAGGAAGCAAAGAAGCACAGCAGCAGGAGTCCTGTAGTTGGGCACATAGACTAGAAACAGCCTCTGTAGCCAGATTCCATGGGAAGGAGCGGATTAAGACGAGGACAGATATTTGGAGATATTGGTTAGAAAAGAGTTGTAATTTGGAAAAAGAAAAGCCATCATAAATACTACTTGTTAAGATTTGCTTAGAAGCCTTTTTAATAGCAACATCATGGCAAAACATTAGATCTATGTAGACCTGGTCTTTATATCCAGACCTGCTGCTTAGTAGCTATGAGATCTCAGTGAAGCCACTTAAACTCTCCAAGTAACATCTCGGCATCTGTAAAACTGAGATATGCATACATACATTTCATGGTTATTCTGAAGACTAAAGATATTGAATAGGTAATTTTCACATTAGACCTGGAAAAAGACTAAGTTATAACCACTACTGTGGCTTCTCTTATTTATCCTCTTCTTCATCATCACTGGAGAGGCATAATTCTGCTGAAAACCTCAAAGATGACACAGAGCTGAAGGAAGACATCTTTGAACCATGTTTAACCACTCAAGGCCAGAGATGGAGTAATTTCAGGAATTATCTTGCTTCCATGTAGTTGAAGGATTCTAAGCCGTAGACAAGGATGACAATGTGTATTTATGGGCTTCTTGAGAAACCTATATGCAGGTCTGGAAGCAACGGTTAGAACTGGACATGAAACAACGGACTGGTTCCAAATAGGAAAAGGAGTACGTCAAGCCTGTATATTGTCACCTTGCTTATTTAACTTATATGCAGAGTACATCATAAGAAATGCTGGGCTGGAAGAAGCACAAACTGGAATCAAGTTTGCTGGGAGAAATATCAATAACCTCAGATATGCAGATGATGCCACCCTTATGGCAGAAAGTGAAGAGGAACTAAGAAGCCTCTTGATGAAAGTGAAAGAGGAGAGTGAAAAAGTTGGTTTAAAGCTCAACATTCAGAAAATGAAGATCATGGCATCTGGTCCCATCACTTCATGGGAAATAGATGGGGAAACAGTGGAAACAGTGTGAGACTTTATTTTTTTGGGCTCCAAAATCACTGCAGATGGTGACTGCAGCCATGAAATTAAAAGATGCTTACTCCTTGGAAGAAAAGTTATGACCAACCTAGATAGTATATTCAAAAGCAGAGACATTACTTTGCCAACAAAGGTCCAACTAGTCAAGGCTATGGTTTTTCCAGTAGTCATGTATGAATGTGAGAGTTGGACTGTGAAGAAAGCTGAGCGCCGAAGAATTGATGCTTTTGAACTGTGGTGTTGGAGAAGACTCTTGCGAGTCCCTTGGACTGCAAGGAGATCCAACCAGTACATTCTGAAGGAGATCAGTCCTGGGTATTCTTTGGAAGGAATGATGCTAAAGCTGAAACTTCAGTACTTTGGCCACCTCATGTGAAGAGTTGACTCATTGGAAAAGACTCTGATGCTGGGAGGGATTGGGGGCAGGAGGAAAAGGGGACGACCGAGGATGAGATGGCTGGATGGCATCACTGACTCGATGGACGTGAGTCAGTGAACTCTGGGAGTTGGTGATGGACAGGGAGGCCTGGCGTGCTGCAATTCATGGGGTTGCAAAGAGTTGGACACGACTGAGCGACTGAACTGAACTGAACTGAGGTGATAATAGTCTTTGTGCCTAAATCTTGATTAATATAATCATCCTAAAACAGTAATAACGCTTCCATTGTGTGGGTATTTGCCCATAGCAGTCAGGGGCATATTTTTTCACCCAATAAGCCTTGTAGATACTCCTCCAAATCACCAATATCAAGCAACATAATATATCTCTAGTAATCATCCTGTTACAGTTCTACTTCTCATGATTTTGCAATGAGTCACATTTCTTGGCCATGATACCGTCCTTGGGAAAGTCTAGTATTTTCCTTAGAACAGCAGTTACTCTGTCCTCGAGTCCAAGGTATGCTTGATCAGGCCCCCTTTTCAGGGTCTCCATAAACCTTGTCATGCATTCACTCATTTGGCACTTATTTACTGTTCTGTGATCAAGAATTCCCGATTGTGTAGCATTTTGCACCCTTCCTGAGTGGCCTTCCTTCCCGCCCCATCTATGCAAGAAGGAGGGGTTGACACTGCGTCCATTTGTAAGTAACTTCACTGCTACCTCTGCCCACCCATTTTAGCAGCTGCTGCTACAGACACAGTGCTTAAGTCAGACAAAGGAAAACAAATACCATATGATATCGCTTATGTGCAGAATCTAAAAAATGGTACAAATGAACTTATCTACAAAACGTATAGAGTCACAGATGTAGAAAATAAACTTACGGTTCAGTTCAGTTCAGTTCAGTCACTTAGTCGTGTCCGACTCTTTGTGACCCCATGAATTCCAGCATGCCAGGCCTCCCTGTCCATCACCAACTCCCAGAGTTCACTCAAACTCATGTCCATCGAGTCGGTGATGCCATCCAGCCATCTCATCCTCGGTCGTCCCCTTCTCCTCCTGCCCCTAATCCCTCCCAGCATCAGAGTCTTTTCCAAGTTACCGGGGGGTAAATATTAGTATGGATAAATGGGGAGATTGGGGTTACCTATCATATATATCATATATAAAACAGGTAACTAATCAGGACCTATTATACAGTACAAGGAACTCTACTCAATCATGTTTAATAGCCTATATGGGGAAAGAATCTAAAAAAGAGTGGATGTATGTGTCGGTAGAACTGATTCACTTTGTTGTATACTTGAAACTGACACAACATTGGCAATCAAAGATACTCTAATAAAAACTTTGAAAAGAGGAAAAAACTGGAAAGGTGGTGGGGGAAGACTGACGGAAGAAACGGTGCACATAATCCCACTTCTGATCATTTTAAACCCATTTTTCAAATGATAAGCTTGCATGTTGTAAGGGAGGGGTTTGCTGATGGGAGAATCAAGATCTCTTGCTTCTTGAATGACATGTAAATCTAGGGCCACAAACTCATATGCCTTCAGTGTCACCTGGGATTACAGGCCACAGACTGTCACATGGATGCAGCAGCAAGTTGAACAGTGAAAGTCGGGAGAATAGGGGAGCATCTCTAGTCTAAGGGGCCCTGGGACGCAGAAATAGGTGCTGGATGTGACCCCATCTTCTGATTTTCCAAAAGAAGTTGAAATACCTGAATCGGTGTGTGTGTGTGTAAATGTATGCTTTTTAAACATTAACAACCACTTTAATAAGGCACCATTAGATCACAAAACCTGACCTCATTGACTGTGGCCCCAGAAGACTGAAATTGTGCCTCTAAATCCACATGCTTTGCTTCATATAGCCATTAAACTGTAGCCCTTTTGTTTTATTAAACAAGCTCTCTTGTTTCATTTTATTATTTGCCTCACTTTCTTCCTCGGTGTATTCATCTGTGAAATAGGGATAAGAGCATTCGTTTCTCTGTCTCCAAAGAATCAAGGATCATGGCGCCTGGGAAGATGAATGAGGTCATTTGGTTCAGCACTCCTTGCTGGGTGGAAGAGTGATGGCTTATAAATGCTAATAGTGTTTGAATTATGTGAGCTTTCATGGAAAGAGAGCTGGACCATTTAGCTCCCCCTCTGCAGGGAGTTATAAGAGAGGAAGCCAGGGAGGAAGAGACTGGAAATGCTTCTTCATGACTGCGTCCTGGGATGAACTATGAAGTGGCCTTGGGGATGCCATGTTTGTGTCCATTGTACTGTACAGTGCCCTGTAACCTGGAGAGAGCAAAACTCTCACTGTGTGAGTTTGTGATTTTGGATCTGTTGGAAGAGTGTGAGCAAATGCGGATGAGCTGTCTCCCTAAGGGTCTGGCTCACAGTCCTTTTTTATGCTATGATCAAATTGTCCTTTATTCACTCTCTCGTACAATAGCTAGAGTAGACTCAGTTCAGTTCAGTCGCTCAGTCATGTCCGACTCTTTGCGACCCCAGCACGCCAGGCCTCCCTGTCCATCACCAACTCCCAGAGTTCACTCAGACTCACGTCCATCGAGTCAGTGATGCCATCCAGCCATCTCATCCTCTGTTGTCCCCTTCTCCTCCTGCCCCCAATCCCTCCCAGCATCAGAGCCTTTTCCAGTGAGTCAACTCTTCGCGTGAGGTGGCCAAAGTACTGGAGTTTCAACTTTAGCTACTGACAAAACCCTCGCATATCACTATATTCACCCAATGACAGCTGATGCATCTTTGAGATACTCCTAGTTGGTGGGTTGCATGTCCCATGATGATTCAGAAAACTGACACTTCCCCATCGTGTGGCTCTCCATGCTCTGGGCCTCCCCCATTAGCTGTCAGATGAAGTCAGAGAGTAGGGCATTACCTGTGAACGACGACTATGAGCCTCACCTGAAAGCACATGCCATTTCTGCTCACATCCCCTTGGCTAGAACTCGGTCACCTTGCCACACAAGGGAGGCTGGGAACTGCAGTCACATCCCCCCAAAGAAGAGGAAATCTCTGTGACTGTCCATGGTCCCTGCCAAGCTTCAAATGTTTTCAGACACTCGTCCTCCTGTTCATCACCTGCTGGATGTGTAGTTGACTCCTTTGACCCAAGGCACTGGAGTTGAGTCTGCTCTTCCCTTTATTCTGGTGCTCCTCGACAGCTGGATTACTGGCTTCTTGGTTTTTGTTATGCTAAAAACAGACATACTAAATGGCCGTGTCAGCTTTTGTTTTGTTCTGTTTTAATCCCTGCGTTCTTTCCATCTGCTAATTGCATTTTTCATCTTGTTACTTAAGAGGGAAGTTTCTTCTCCATTGAGGGGTGTTTTTTTTTTTTTAATATTTATTTGTTTTTTCCTGCGTTGGGTCTTAGTTAGGGTGCACAAACTTCTCTCTAGTTGTGGCAGGCTGGGTTCGTTGCTCTGAGGCATCTGGGATCTTAGTTCCCTGACCAAGGATCGAGCTCACAGCCCCTGCACTGTAAGGCAGATTCTCAACCCACTGAACCAGCAGGGAAGTCCCTCCATTGAATGAGGAGTATTGAATTTGAATACTTGTGTTGTCAGGAAGCATTGGCAGCCTCTAACATCACCGGAGACTGTCTATAATGTTCGTAGCTATGGCTTCTGGTATAAATTATTAATCCCTGGGCAGAAACAAAAATACCTGTTCATTATTTTTAGTGTTTGATTCTGAGACTATCATGGGAGGCAGAGTTCTATTTGGAGTGCTGTGTAATATAAAAATAAAATGACTGAATACTTTGAAATTAAACAGCGACTTTGATTAGTATAAACAGTCAATACTAATCAATACATACAAAGCAATACAAATGTTCCTGCTGTTTTATAATAGCACAGTGTTTTATATGGCATGCTTCTTAATGCTTGATAAATGATAAGGGAAAAGAAGATAGATACATTCTCACCCAAGCTGGTGCTTGTTATGAGGGTTGGGAATCTGAGTAGGTATGAAAAACGGAGGCTTAATTAACCTTTGACAGAGCGTCTGTTCAAAAATTCGTGAAAATGGAAAGCTTCAAGAAAGGTAAATAAGTAACAAAAATATCCTCTAATAATTGTCAATCTGTAGGCAGTCGAGTACAGGGATTAAGAGCTCTAGACATGGACTACCCAGGTTTCAGTCCTAGGCGTATCAAATCCTGCCTGTATTTCCCTGTAAAATATCTGTTTCCTTACCTGTAAAATAAATTATAACAAAAATAAAACTCATAATACCTTGAAGGTGAAAGTGAAGTCGCTCAGTCGTGTCCGACTCTTTGCGACCCCAGGGACTGTAGCCTATCAGGCTCTTCTGTCCATGGGATTTTCCAGGCAAGAGTGCTGGAGTGGATTGCCATTTCCTTCTCCAGGGGATCTTCCCGACCCAGGCATTGAACCCGGGTCTCCCGCATTGCAGGCAGACGCTTTACCGTCTGAGCTACCAGGGAAGCAAGGATAAATAAGTGGATGTTTGTGAAAACCTTGTGACAAGTTATGACCAGTTAAGAAGCGCTTGTAAGGTTAGTTGTTATAAGTGCGCAGAGAAAGAAATGCATCTCCTTACAGAGAAAAGTGATTTAAAACAATACTGCTCAAAATGTCATGGGCATACATACCAATACCTAAACATCAAGTTGCTATGGAGATCGGGTTGATTAGGTCTGTTATGGAGACTGAGATTATGTATTTCTTCCAAGTTTCTAAATTACATTGACTTTGCTTGTTCTTGGACTACACATTAAATACAAAGAATTAAACTTTATAGTATATCATAATCTAAATATTAAGTTGTCTGTTGTTCATCTAGGAATGTGATGAATTGATTTCCTGGCAGTTGATGAGAAAGAGAAATTGCTCTTCATGGTGTAAAATATCTGAAAAGCTTCAGTAAATGAGCAACAGATACTGTTGAATGAGATGCTTGAGGAGCAAAGGAAGAATCCAAAATTTCATGTGCGTCATATTTCGTGTCAGGAACTATTACAGCCTGGAAATGTCGTCTTAAGTAAGAGTCAGTGATTTAGGGTTGATGGACTTCAGCATTGATGAAACTTTTTGTTATTCTGAATTGCAGGATTTTTTGGTTTTTACTTTTTTTTGACATGATTCCTTTGGGCTATTGTCTACCACGAGCTGATCTGGCATTATTATTTCTTCAACATGCTGACTAAAAGACTAAAAATTTAAATGAAAGACAGTAGTTTTCTTTTACATTTGTCTAATCTTTTTGGCTCTTATTTCTGTAAAGATTGCTGCATCTCTTTTTCAGAGCAGTGTCTTGGGATTCCTGCTAAAATACTAAATTTAGATCACTACTCTTCCCATTAATATCACCTTTTCCCCTTAATTGTCTACTTACTAATGCATTATCCTGCTTCATGAGTGTCATTGTTAAAGCTTCAGATTCTAAACCTTTTCATATCTGTTGGTCATCTTTCTAGGTATTCTATGTTTCCTCTTTTCCTTTATCTTAAAAAATTAAATTAGAGTATATTTGATGTACAATGTTGTATTAGTTTCAGGTGTACAGCAAAGAGAATCAGCATATATATATATATCCGGATATCCACTCTTTTAAGATTCTTTTCCTTTGTAAGCTGTGAAAGATTATTGAGTATAGTCTCCTGTGCTATACAGTAGGTCCTTATTAGGTATTTATTTTATATATAGTACCATGTATATGTCAACCAATTTATTCTTCTCCCTGGTAACGATAAGTTTATTTTCTACCTCTGTGACTCTACTTCTGTTTTGTAAATAAGTTCATTTTTACCCTTTTAGTTTTGGATTCTACATATAAGTGATATCATATATTTCTTTCTCTGTTTCTCAATATGACAGTCTCTAGGTCCATCCATGTTGCTGCAAAATCCAGTATTTTGTTCTTTTTAAGGTTGAGTATTATTCCATTGTGTGTGTGTATATGTATGTATGTATGTGTGTGTGTATATAGATACACCACACCTTCCTTATCCATCCATCTGTCTATGGGCATTTAGGTTGCTTCCATGTCCTGGCTGTTTAAAGGCTGTTGCAGTGAACACTGTGGTGCATGTATCTCTTCAAATTATGGTTTCCTCCGAGTGGGATTTCTGGGTCATTTGGTAGTTCCATTTTTCATTTTTTAAGAACCCTCCATTTGTTCACCATAGTGGCTGTACGTTCCCAGCAAGAGTGTCTTTTCTCCATTTATGTTCTTGCCTCCTTTGTCATAGACTAGGTGACCATTGGTGTATAAGTTTATCTCTAGACTTTCTATCCTGTCCCTTTGGTCTATATTTCTTTTTTTAACAACAGTACAACACTATTTTGATGACTGTAGCCCGATTCCTTCAGTTCTGTTTTTCTTTTTCAAGACTGCTTTGGCTATTCAGGGTCTTTTGTGTTTCCATACAACTTGTAGATTTTTTTTTTTTTTTTTTGGTCCTACTTCTGTGAGAAATGCCATTCGTAATTTGATAGAGATTACACTAGATCTGTAGATTGCTTTAGGTAGTATAGTCATTTTCACAGTATTGATTCTTCCACTCCGAGAACATCTCCATCTATTTCAGCCATCTTTGATTTCTTTCATCAGTATCTTATATTAATAGTTTTCTGAGTAAAGTCTGTTGCCTCCTTGTTGTTGTTCAGTTGCTAAGCTGGGCCCAACTCTTTGCAACTCCATAGACTGTAACACACCAGACTCCTCTGTCCTCCACTATCTCCCGAGTTTACTCAGATTTATGTTCATCGAATTGGTGATGCTATCTAACCATCTCATCCTTTGTCACCCCCTTGTCTTTTTGCTTTCAGTCTTTCCCAGAATCAAGGTATTTTCCAGTGGTTTGGTTCTTCACATCAGTTGGTCAAACTGTTGGGATATTTGCCTTCTTAGGTAGGTTGTAATAAACCTACCTAAGGTTTGGTTGGGTATTCTATTCTTTTTGATGCAGTGGTAAATGGGATGCTTTCCTTAAGTTCTCTTTATGATCTCTCACTGTTAATGTTTAGGAATTTAAGAGATTCTGTGTACTCATTTCACATCCTGCAGCTTTACCAGATTCGTTGGTGAGCTCCAGTAGTTTTCAGGTCGCATCTCTAGGACTTCCTGTGTATAGTATCATCTTCTCTGCCTAGAGAACTTCTTTTCCAATTTGGATTCCTTTTATTTCTTTTTCTTCTCTGATTGCCATAGCTAGATTCTCTGAAACCATGTTGAATAATAGTGGCAAGAGTGGACATCTTGTCTTTTTTCTGATCTTAGAGGAACTGCTTTTGGTTTTTCACCATTGAAAATGATGTTTGCTGTGGGTTTGTCACATTTGACTATTATAATGTAGAGGTAAGTTCCCCTTATGCCCACTTCCTGGAGAGTTTTTATCATAAATGGGTGTTGAATTTTGTCAAAAGTTTTTTTTCTACACCTATTGAAATGATCATATGGTTTTATTCTTTAGCTTGTTAATATAGTGTATCATATTGATCTGCATATATTGAAGAATCTTTGCATACCTGGGATAAATCCTCCCTTTATTTTATTTTATTTTTTTTTCTGTTGTTTTGACTTTTTATTGGAAAATTCCAAGCTTTTATTAAAAAGAATAGTGAATAAATCACATACCTACATCCCACTTCAACAGTTACCAACACATGAACAATCTTGTTTCATCCCTGTTCTCACTCACTCCCATGTTCCACTCTGCTATGAGAGTATTTCGAGGCAAATCCAAGATGCCACATCATTTTATCAGTAAGGATTCCAGTATATTTCTTTAAAAGATAAAGACTCATTTTCTTTTACTTACTGTGATACCTGTTTTCATATTTATTTAGTCCTTGCATTTTTCCTTCTGTATATTTCCCTTGCAAATGGTGTAAGCATACAACTCAGAGATAGACAAGTAAGCTCCCAGGAGCTAGGACTCCAGGGCACCTGTCTAATAAAAATCTCAGCCCTTACTTCCTGTCAGAGGTCTTGTGGCCACTGTGGACCCTCAATACACAGATGTTCAGGTCACAGTCAACCGTCCTGTTTATTATTTTGCATAATTATCAACAGAGTTGTATACACGTGGCATTTGTAATGGCATTGTAATGGCATTTATGTGTCCTATTTTAAGGAAAAGAAATCTATACTTCAGGGTTCATTACATGGGATTGTGCTTTTAAAAATGCAACATGTGGAGAAAAAGAAAAGGCCTGTGATAATTGTGATCATAATTAGCCATATATTATAGAATTATGAGTCATGACTTTTTAAAACTGAAAGCATTGAAAGAGAGCCTAATTATATACTTTGACATCTTCTAGTGTTTTCAGCAAAAGTAGCAGTTTATATTACCTATTTCTGAGTATTGGATAAAAAGGAGGGGACCTTAAGATAAGGCTTCCCAGGTGGCGCAGTGGTAAAAAATCTGTCCGCAAGAGGCATGGGTCTGGAAGATCGCCTAGAGAAGGAAATAGCAACCCACTCCAGTATTCTTGCCTGTGAAATCCCATGGACAGAGGAGTCTGGGAAGCTACAGTCTATGGGGCCACAAAGAGTATTTCTGAGTTTGGGAAAAGAGGGGACATTAAAGTTAACTGACAGTAAACAAATGTATTTTTCTGGCTAACAGACAATGCCATGTATATATAAATATTAACCCATTTCAAATCTATACAGTAGAGTAAAGCTGGATATTCTCCAGGTACAAAATTTGACAATGAAGAACAAGCAGGCATTCCCAAAATGACCAAAAGTTGACGATAGGGCCAAGATGTCAACACTAACTGTGAACAGGCTGAATTGCAACACCAGGAGAAAATGGGGATTGAAAGTAAGGGCTTCACCCCCCAAAATTATCTCACATACTAAATTGTTGATGGCTCTGCCTTTCTCCAAATAACTGTTACCTCTAGATTCTACCTACGTAATTCTTCTAACATCTTGAGGTTTCTTCTCCCTGGGAAGCCAGGAATGAAAAACATGGAAATGAGAGTTTTTTCCAGATGAGAGCCAACAGGTTGGCCATACAAAGCTTGTGCTACTAAGACACCGGCTTTATACTTTACTTATTAGCATAAATGATATAATACATCTGGTCCCTCCAAGAATATCTTTAGCTGTGACTATAAATCTGACCCATTTTTAATACACATCTGGGGTTTTTGTTGGTATAAGCTTGTTATCTACCAAGATGGAAGACAGTGGGATCTTTCTGAGCAGAGGTTCCTGCCTAATGGATAGTTCTTCAGAGACAAAAATCAAGCTTTATTTTAACACTCTTGGTCATATAATGCCTCTCATAGAGTAGGAACCAAAAAACAAACAAACGGAAAAACACCCTGAGATTGAATTAATGATGTCTCACCACACTTTCCCCCTGTGATTTAATGTAATAAATAAAAAGTAGTTTCTAGTTATAAATCATGTCTGTGCATATTTCATGAGAGTGGGAGAGAGACAAAGAAGAGAGATTTAAGGCCTATCATACCTATGAAGTACACAAAGTGCCAGTGACTTTTCAAATTCCTTAGTAGTCAATCGTAACATAGTCCAACAATTATAATCGAATTTTTGCACATTGACGATTTCTACTCTGGATCAGTAGTACTATTTGACGGTATGTAAAGAAAAGCAGTTTTCTATAGTTTGGGTTATTAGGGTGGCTATTTAACATATGCAGAGTACATCCTGAGAAATGCTGGACTGGATGAAGAACAAGCAGGAATCAAGATTGTCGGGAAAAATATCAATAACCTCAGATATGCAGATGACACCACCCTTATGGCAGAAAGCAAAGAACTAAAGAGCCTCTTGATGAAAGTGAAAGAGAAGAGTGAAAAAGCTGGCTTAAAGTTCAACATTCAGAAAATGAAGATCATGGCATCTGGTCCCATCACTTCATGGGAAATAGATGGGGAAACAGTAGAAATAGTGTCAGACTTTATTTTGGGGGGGCTCCAAAATCACTGCAGATGGTGATTGCAGCCATGAAATTAAAAGACGCTGACTTCTTGGAAGGAAAGTTATGACCAACCTAGATAGTATATTCAAAAGCAGAGACATTACTTTGCCGACTAAGGTCCGTCTAGTCAAGGCTATGGTTTTTCCTGTGGTCATGTATGGATGTGAGAGTTGGACTGTGAAGAAGGCTGAGCGCCGAAGAATTGATGCTTTTGAACTGTGGTGTTGGAGAAGACTCTTCAGAGTCCCTTGGACTGCAAGGAGATCCAACAAATCCATCCTGAAAGAGATCAACCCTGGGATTTCTTTGGAAGGAATGATGCTGAAGCTGAAACTCCAATACTTTGGCCATCTCATGCGAAGAGTTGACTCATTGGAAAAGACTCTGATGCTGGGAGGGATTGAGGGCAGGAGGAGAAGGGGATGACAGAGGATGAGATGGCTGGATGGCATCACTAACTTGATGGACGTGAATCTGGGTGAATTCCGGGAGTTGGTGATGGACAGGGAGGCCTGGCGTGCTGCGATTCACGGGGTCACAGAGTCGGACACAACTGAGTGGCTGAACTGAACTGAACTTGGGAGGAAATCCTTAGTTGGTTTAAAGCTTTGTTGCCAGTGCCTAGAATGTACTTGGAAAAGTAGGAACACAATACATATTTTGGCTGCATTAATGGGTTAATTATTCTGATGGATAATTTCTATGGCTTTTTGTCCTAAGTTTGATAAACTTCAAAAATCTGTTAAAATTTTTTGGTACCGAATACTGCAGTGGAATTCATCTATAAGTAAACATAAATCCCCTTGAAAATGATGAAATTATTTAGAACTCTTTGACCATGAACTTCAGGACTTTTAAGACAGATTAATATATCTAATTTGAATTCAAAAATTTGATGTTTAACAGGATTGTATGCCAAGTGCAGTTGTTCATCAAAGTTATTTTTAGCCTATATTTTTATGATTTGTCATTGTCTTCTAAAGTTAAGCCAATGATTCTTTATAAATATGTTCGATAACAGGTAAGTGGAATTGAGATGATACAGCACTGTGCAGAGAAATAGAATCTTGTCAGGAAAGTCTGTCTTACTAAACATCAACAGATAATAGGCCCACATGAGAAGAACACATTTTACATTTCTTTGGGGTCAGATTTTAAGCTGAAAGCATCTTTAGAAGCTACTTAAACATTTTTAACAATAGCCTTGCTAATTGAAGCCCAGCTGTATATGTGGATTGAAGCATCCTTTAGGACACTTCTAGGTTAATAGCGTTCATTTCTGAGCACAAAATAAGAAATAAAGGCCACGTTTACAATCATTCTGGATTGCTATACAGAGTAAGAACTGAATGAGTGGGAAGAATAAGAAAAGAAAAAGAACTGCTATTCAAGCTGGCCAGAGGAAACAGAAATGAGTAATATTCCAAGTCCAAGTTTAAGCAGGAACAGCAACAGTAGTTTTAAGGAATATTGTTTAGTGAAAATAACATCCCAATTCTCTAGGCAGCTAAGGAAACACTTAGAATACATGATGAAGATGCTAGTGGCTGTAATTAGGCACATCCAAACTTTTGGAAACCAGTTTTTATCAGATTTCTGAAAGATAAATATTTAGCAATGTCATTCCATGTGTGAGAATCTAGGTAGATTGGACCTCTTCTTTACTGGTATTTTATAAACAAGAGGGTCACTGAAGAAAAATAAATTCTGTATCACCCCTAAGAAAAACACAACCTATTATGTATCAATGATTCATGTAATAACTGAATTATGTCATTTGTTCTTTGTAAAACATTAATATGTTTTGAAAGTGAAATAGTTTGCATATTTTAATCTTAGCTAGATTTGATGATTCTGTTATTTTTTGCCAATATATATTTCAGTACCGTAGGTTTCCTTTTTCCTCCTCCTCTTCACATCCTCTCTCCCTTTCTTCCCTTCGCAACCTAAAGTAGTCAGTTTTTCAGGAATGATGCTGTGAACATAAACATTCTGATAATAGCTCTCTTCTTTGCAAATGGAACCAATGGCAATATAAGCAGTTGCTCTAAATAAGTAAGCACTGAAGTTCTTCAACTTTTGCCTATTAGGTTTTGTATCCTACTCAGAACCTATTTCATTTTGAGAACAATTTGTTGGTAACCAGTTAGAAAAACAGCAAAATTTTGTAAAGCAATTATCCTTCAACAAAAATAAATTATTTTTTTTAAAAGTCTGATCTTTTTCATTTTGTATGTTTTGTTTGCTCCAAGAAGGAAAAAAGTATTAATTGTCACTCACATCTGGTACTGTGGTGGGGATTCTATTTTAAACTGTCCAATTGTACAGCACAGATAAAGTTTCTAATCTTAATTAAATACCAGTGCCATTATCTGAAACTACCAGTTATATCTCATATTTAATAAAATTATCTTCAATGGCTCCCCATCTCACTCAGAGTAAAAGCCAGTCTTTAGAATAATGGACAAGGCCTTGGGCTGTCTCTGGTCCATGGTTAACCCTCTCCGCCATCTTCCCTCTGATCCAGTCACACGGGGTTCTCTGTGGTTTGGGTTGCTCCGTAAATACAGGCTGGTGTCAGGACCCGAGTGCATGGCATTTCTTCTTCCTGAATCCATATTCTCTCACACATCCACTTGCCGTCCTCATCTCTTTCAAGTGTTTGTTCAAACGTCACCTTCTTAATGAGGCATTCCCTGAATGCCCTATTGGAAATTATATTAGCCCTACTTCAGTGCCTTCTATCCTATGGGCTTCTCCGGTGGCTCAGCCAGTAAAGAATCTGCAATGCAGGAGACCCGGGTTTAATCCCTGGGTCAGGAAGATCCCCTGGAAAAGGGAATGGCAACCCACTCTAGTATTCTTGCCTGGAGAATTCCATGAACAGAGGAGCCTGGTAGACTGGGCTGCAGTCTATGGAGTAGCAAAGAAGTGGACACAACTGAGCAATGAACTCTTTGACTTCATTTTCACTCCAATATTTCATATCCTTACCTCCACTTTATTTTTCTTCATAGCACCTGTAATATATTGACTAATTTACTCTTGCTCATGTCCACCCACCAGAATGAAGCCTTGCTGATGGCAGGTATCTTTGCAACTGTCCTGTATGCCCAGGGCACAGTGCCTGGAACCCAGTGGGTATTCAATATTTGCTTAGATGTCTGTTCAGTGAACAAATAAATGCATATTTGCTGCATTTTACATTTCCACAGGGCTCTTGAACTTTTTCACCTATGTCAGCAATGTGTGTTTCTGAGTTCTGGAAAGGTTAACTCCTTTGTTTGACACAAGCAAGGATATGATTATGTAAAGCAAATACTATCTTTTAATCATTCTATTAGCTGAATATTAATATAATTAAATACAATGCTGTTTACCTCACTGACATTAATATCATAACTTTGTATAAAAAGCTATTTAAATCTGCCAAGAAAATATATTTATTTTTCAAACTTGTTGTTTTATATAAAAATACTTTAATATTTAGCATTCTTGTATCAGTAGAGATTTTCCCGTTATAATTACTACTCATTAACCCTCAAAACATTCTTTAGCTCTGAAATTCAATAATTTCACCTAAGCACTAATGACCTATCCAATTTAATAATCTACTAAAACAAGAGATTATCCTGCTGGCAACTAACAGAGCAAATAAGAAAAAAAAAAAAAAGAGGGAGAGAGAGAGAGATTTTATTGCCCTATCTTGTACTCAGTAAGTCAGTTTTTAAAATTATCTGAACACATAAATTAACATTTAATATTTAACCAAACATACCCCCTGCTTCGAAAACTCTGGGAAACATTATACTTGTCCCTCCTCACTCCCAAAGAAATTAAAAAGATAGCAAGTAGAAAATATGGGTGATAAATGAGGTCTGGCAACCTGTGTGTGAGGGAATATAGTTTTGAAAAATAGAACTTCTACCTATTATCAGGTTGGCACTGACATAGGCTGGAAATACCCATTTTTCTTGGGTAAGAAGCCTTCACTTGGATGCATTTAACTCTCAGTGGGTTCTGCAATCTATCCCAGTGGGTTCCAAAGTGTGATACCTGGACCAGCAGCATCAGTATCCCTGTGAACCTGAAGTGTCAATTCTCAGGCCCTCATTCCAGGCCTCTGGGTGTAGAGCCCAATCACTCCGTTTTTTCACGTCCTTGAGGTGATTCAGATGCATCTGGTTTGTTGTTGTTACTGTCTGGTCACTAAGTCGTGTCTGACTCTTTGTAGAGTTTCCATGGACTGCACCACGCCAGACTTCCCCATCCTTCACTATCTCCCAGAGTTTTCTCAAGCTCACGTCCATTGAGTCAAAGATGCCATCCAACCCATTTTATTCTCTGTCATCCCCTCCTCCTCCCAACCTCAATCTTTCCCCAGCATCAGGGTCTTTTTCAGTGAGCCCACTATTTGCATCAAGTGATCAAAGTATTGGAGCTTCAGCATGAGTCCTTCCAATGAATAAGCAGGGTTGATTTACTTTAGGATTGACTGGTTTGATCGCCTTGATTTCCAAGGGACTCTCAAGAGTCTTCTCCAGTACCACAGTTCAAAAGCATCAATTCGTTGGCACTCAGCCTTCTTTATAGTCCAACTCTCACATCTGTACATGACTACTGGAAAAACCATAGCTTTGACTAGATGGACCTTTGTAAATAAAGTGATGTCTCTGGTTTATCACACACTGTTTAGGTTTGCAGCTAGTTTGAGAAATGCCAATTGTTCCTATTTGGTCAACATGTATAGAGCCTTTTTAATATATATAATACACTGATTCAATATCCTGTAATAATAACAGTGGAAAAGAAAAAAAATACCCTATGTGTGGTGGGGCAACAAAGATGCAAAATGCATCTTCTCTCATAGAGGGAATTATGCTGAAGACTCTAACTGGCAAGACTCTGAAGGAAAGCCTTCTGAAGTGTCTTGGGGACAGTCTTGGTGGGGATCCACACCTTGACATGGTCTTGCCTGATACTTGGTTTTAGTTTTATCTGCATAAAATCAAATTCATGTTGGTAAATTGTAGTTTGTAAAGTGAAAGAATGTAAATAAAATAGAACAGTTTCCATAATTCTCTACAGATAGCAAGTCATATTCATGAAAATTGTAATGCAAAACCAGTATTCTCTTGTATGGATGTCCATGTGAATTTTGAGTTAAGAAATGGGGCAAGGAGTAACTGATTAGAATAAGGATAGCAGATGCTTCCCCCTCCATCTGGCAAGACACTTGCTTTTTTTGGTTTCTGAGCTCTGCAACTAACTACCTCTGATGTCATTTCCATTGTAAACCGTATTACTTTCTTCATGGATAGGGAATCTGTCAGTAATCAGACAGGTAAAACAGAAACTGCTCCAGGTATTTCTGAATGAGAACCTTTAATACAGGAATTGCTTATAAAATGTAAGAAGGGCTGGAGAAGGAATTTGAGGAGGAGGATATAGTAAGTCAGAGATTAACAATTAAAAGAAACTGAAGGTACTCCTCAGGCTGGCCAAACAAAACTCAGGAGTGGTATCAGCATATGTGAGGTCCCTCACACGCCGGTCCCTAACACTCCTTGCAGACTCCGCGACTGTTGAAAGGGCCACACAGCCCTCTGTGCGAGCTGCCCGATGCTGTGGCTAGGCCGGCCAGTCATGCCATTTCCGTCAATAGTGCTGGAGCCAGCAGCTGAATTAGAACTTCTGAAGGTTGCTGGAACACGTGGCTGCCTGCCAACGCTGGTGACACCTCCTGAAGCCAAGAGGAAGTTTGCTTTTCCTTCCTCCACTCCTTTAGTCTCCCACCGGTACCTCCCCTGGGCTGACCTAAGCAGAAGACAGCTGAAAAGTCTGACCGGGAAATGTAGTTTTCAAGGTCCTAGTATCTGGGATACTGAGTAATACACAAAATGGGGGCATGAAGCTGAAAGAAAGGGGGCAGATACCCTGCAGAGACATGAAATGTGGAAGAAAGTGTTAGTTGCTCAGTCGTGTCCGACTCTTTGTAACCCCATGGACTATAACCCACCAGCTCCCTGTCCATGAGAATTCTCCAGGCAAGAATAGAGGAGTGAGTAGCCAGTCCCTTCTCTAGGGGATCTTCCTGACCCAGGAATTGAACTCAGGTCTCCTGCATTGCAGGTGGACTCTTTACTGTCTGAACCAGCAGGGAAGGCCTGCACAGACATGAGGACCCACCTTTAAAAATCATTTGTAACACATGGCATCACGGAATTCAGAACTCCAGGGACCCTCAGCATTCATTTGCATGTGATATTTTTTTTCAGATAATTTTCAGCTAGGGAACTGAGGGTTTGGCAGGAAATCTGAGAATGTGTTCATTATAAAGTAAAGGCACAGCTATAGCAAAAGATGGTGTTGGAAGAAGAGACCGCTCCGCGGTGGGCTGCTCTCCATCTCCCTCTTAGGCTACGACCCCCTCCCCTTGTGGCCAGCAGTGCTTCTTGCTGCTGGCTCAGGACTGCCCCGTTCTCTGGAGCACTGCCCTGGGCTGAAGGGGTTGCCTGCTGCACTCTGTGACCAGCTGATACCTGTATACGTAAAGCCATCCGATGGGCTCAAGCGAGACAAGCCAGTGGTGTGGAAGACGCTCCAGAGCCCTCAGTGGAAGAGACCGGGGCTGGACTCTGCCTGATTCCACAGCTGTGGCCGGCTCCTCCCTGTCTCCTCTCCTGCTTATCTTTCCTTGCACTGGCCCCTCAGTAAAACATGAGGGGAATGTTTTACTCAAGCCCTGCTCCGAGGGACACAGCCTAACCCTAACCCTAGGATATTGTCCAGCACTCTTCTCTTCACCCTCGTCCTTGAGCTGTGCTTGAGTTGACAGGGTGAGTCCCAGGAAGCTATCTGTCTGAATGCCTTGTCCCAGGTCACATGCTTGGGGAGATGCTCTGACCCTGGGGTCGCCGGAGTGACTGACCCAGTAGTTACCCTTTCTGCTTTCAGGAAAATCACACAATTCACAACCATTTGGACTATTTCTGTCATTTTCCCTTAGTAGGTTAGTTCGGTCGCTCAGTCATATCCGACTCTTTGCAACCCCATGGACTGCAGCACACCAGGCTTCCCCGTCCAACTCTTGGAGTTTGCTCAGACTCATGTCCATTGAGTCTGTTTTCCCTTAGGCCCCACCAAAGTGGGATTCCGAAGCAGCTGGTAGATAAAAACTAACAATTTAGGAACAGAGGTCTCACTAGGGTATGAAGGGTCCTGACTCACAGACCGTTTCCAGGGTGCTGTGGGTGATCTGTTAAACCTCAGCATGATTCTTTATTCTTCACTCCTTCCACTTTCTTCTGCTTTTTTTAATTTCCTTTCCAGTGTTACTTTGTTTTATTTTGTTTTAAATTTTCTTACTGGGGTTTAGTTGGTTTAAAATGCTGTTAGTTTCTGCTGTACAGTGAAGTGAGTCAGCCATACATACACATATACCCCCTCGTTTGGGGTTTCGTTTTCGCTTAGGTCACCGCAGAGCACCGAGCAGAGCTCCTGTGCTGCGTTAGTTACCTATCTATTTACACATAGTAGCGTGCATATGTCAGTTCCAACCTCATAATCCGTCCCCCCTCCATGTCTCCCCACTGCCCGGTATCCATACGTTTATTCTCTACGTCTGTCTCTATTTCTGCTTTGCAGATAAGTTCATCTGTGCCATTTTTCTAGATTTCACATGTATGCGTTAGTATACAATACTTGTTTTTCTTTCTGAATTACTTCACTCTATATAACAATCTCTAGATCCATCAATTTCTCTGCAAATGGCACAGTTTCATTCCTTTTTATGGCTGAGTAATGGTCCATTGCGTATATATACCATATCTTTATCCAGTCCTCTGTTGATGGAAATTTAGGTTGCTTCCATATTCTGGCACTATTATAAATAGTGCTTCAGTGAACATTGAGGTGTGTGTATCTTTTGGAATTATGGTTTTCTCTGAGTGTATGCCCAGGGGTGGGATCACTGTATCATATGGTAGTTCTGTTTTTAGTTTTTCTAAAAAAATAGGGACTGTTCTCCATAATGGCTTTACCAATTTACATTCCCACCAACAGTGTAAAAGGGTTCCCATTTCCCCACACTCTCTCCAGTGATTTTACTTTTTAAACCATGTGTGCCGAAGAAGAAGGATGGATTTCTTGGAGCTGGCTGGACGCACTAGTCTCCGTCCATCCAGCCCTGTTTCACGTGGACTCAGCTGGCAAGGTTGCCTTCATGGTATCATGTCTCACTGTCTTTCTGAAGACTTTCTTCATAGACTTTCTTTGCCAAGCTTCAGATTACATGGTCTTATAAAAGGCCCTTTAACCCACCAGTTGTCAGGGTTTTTGTTTTGTTTTCCCAGTTTCGGACCATACAGTCACTGCTGGCAATTGCTCCTTGATCTCTGGTAATGGCCAAAATCTTTCATTCAGAGTAAATAGTATTTAATATATTTCCAACTGCACACAAGCCTGAAAGGGACCTTATTATAAGTTGGATTATGTCCTCTTGAAATTTATATGTTGAAATTCTAACTTCCTATTATAGCCTTTACATTCCCTTATTGGGGAGTAGGGTTGTTGCAGGCATAATTGGTTACATCAGCCTGAGGTCATACTTGGAAAAGGACAGGTCCCTAATCCAATATGACTGATTTTTTTTTTTTTATGAAAAGGGGGTATTTGGAGGCGGCCATGCACGCAGGGGAACAGCATGTGAAAATGAAGGCAGAGACGGGACTGATAATTCTACAAACCCAAGGAATACCAAAGATTGCCAGCTTCTCCCGAGAGCCAGGAGAGAAGCAGGGAGGTTTGCCTTCGGCGGCCTCAAGAAGAGCCAGCTCTGCTGACACCTTGATCTTGAACTTTTAGCCTCTGTAACAATGCAATTCCTATGTTTAAGCCATACAATCTGTAATATATCATTATGATAGTCCTAGAAAACAGGCCTGAATTCATCCCTCCTGCTACCTGCCTTATATATGAAACCCATTTTGTTCAGTCAAGTCCTACCCCAGGACATTGTTTTCCAATGGAACGTCTCAGTGCTGACATACGTCTTCATGCTTATGTATCCTGTTTTAAATGTCTTTGTTGTGTTTATTTTGTATCATGTATTTTTAGTGGTAGCGGTGGTGTTTCTCTTGTTTGTTCTGATCATTCAGAAGATTTTTCCTGTTTTTTTAGCTCTTGTATGCATTGCTTTTTAAAATTAAATAATATAGACATATCTGTTATTTATACAGTTTGAAAAAGTAAATTAGCAAACTTATTTTGCCTAGGATTACCTCTCTCCTCCAGTTTCCAAATTTATTTATTCATGTTGCTTTTCCATCTAGCTCTGTAATATTTACATTTTGTTATATAACACAGTCAAAATTATTCAGTTTTAGGTCTACATTTAAACAAGATTAGCACTCATTTCCAATCACTTTATATAATGGCTGTGCAATTCTTGAATTTTCATTTTTACCTACATCAGATATTCTGAATTTCATAAACTGGTAGTTTCTAGAGAAACTATTGTGAGTGCTATAGTTCAATGTCTGTGCGTATTTCAGACTTTAGATTTTATATGGGGCTTCCCAGGTGGCTTGATGGTTAAGAACCTACCTACCAGTGCAAAAGACATGGATTTGATCCCTGGGTTGGGAAGATTTCTTGGAGTAGGAAATGGCAACCCACTCCAGTATTCTTGCCTGGAGAATCCCCTGGACAGAGGAGCTTGGCAGGCTACAGCCCATGGGGTTGCAAAGAATTGGACAAAACTTAGCAACTAAACAAGAAAATATTTAATTTCACATGTAAATGACAGCTGTACATCAGGTATAAAATCCATGTCACTTTCCCCTTCAAAACTCATCGCACTGCGGTTCTTTGTTTCGTTTTTGCTTGCTTCATCGTTTTTTTTCCAGTGCTGGTGTGGCTTAAGTAACCCTGATTTCCTACTTGCTCGCTAAATTTCTTGAGGATGAGTGCCTCAAGGATTCTTTCTTTCTTTCCCTGAAATTTATTTGTTATTCCTTTTTCTGTATCCAATTTTTCTGAAAATACTGGTATTCCATTTTGATGTAGGTTTATGGAGGTCTTTATTGATTTTCTAAAGAAATATTTAATTAAACCTTTTGAATATTTTTGTTAGGTGGATTTTCCTGAAGCCTGTGCACCAGATCTGTGACTTGATTTTCAGAAACATCTATTCTAGTTCTCATTCCAAATTTCTCAGTTTTTGGCAGATAAGCCTCAACATCTGTTGTCTAGAGTTTTAGTGTTTTCCCAGTCTTATTATATAGCCTCAGCTTCCTGGATTTTTTTTTTATTATTCTTTTCATTTTATTGGGTTTTCTGGAAAACATGCTCATTTTTCTACAGGCAGTCTGAGATGGTTTTCTTGAGGATTAGATCCAGTGAAGGGTAATCCAGTAAGAGCTGTCACGCTCTTGGGTTAGCGTGGGAGGTAGGCCAGCCCCAGTGTATAAGTCAGGCCCACATAGATCCAGGCTTCTGTCTGTCACACACCAGCTCTCCAAACCCCAGAAGACAACCAAAATACTGTGAATCTCTGCTTCCTTCCAATGAGGGAAAATAAGGTCAAATAAGTAACCTATTTGAAATTACCCGTGAAAATAAATAGAAGTGCAAGTTACTATTATCTTACTGAAAAGCAACTGGGACTTCCCTGGCAGTGCAGTGATTAAGACTGTATGCTCCCAATGCAGGGAGCGTGGGTGCAATCCTGGTTGAGAAATATCCCACATGCCATGTGGCATGGCCAAAAAAGTATTTAAAAGAGAAAGAAAAGCACCATCAGGCTATAGACAGTGATCCATCCATGCAGGACAGACAACAATCCTTCCGGTGTGCTCAACTCTTCTCAAGTCCGTTTGGAAGTTCTCTTTTCCTGTTCTTCCCCTGCCAGTGTGTGATTCATTGCAGCTGTGGTTGATAGAAAGTATTCTACTGGCTTGGGGATGGTGGGAGAGAGGTAAAGACAAGGATTTTAAAATATATATCACATCAGAACTTGGCTTTCAAGTCCTTACTTGCAGTCAATTTTGAGAGGATTCAAAGGAGATTTATAAATATCATTAGGGGTTATACCAGACACTCAAGAAGCTGATAGGATTTTGCTTAGAGAAGAAAGTCAGAGGTGAGATTTAATACTCTACCACTTGTGATACAGATGGGATTAATAACCAAATGAGATTCTTTGTCTCTAGTGATTATGGGGCAGATGAAAATTGACTTTGGTTACATGATGATAAACTCCAGACAGTGAAAGCATGGTCTGGCATCCTTGCAGTGAGGGGTTACCCCCTCGGGGTCTGGGGAGCGTGGGAATGGCTGCTGGAGAGGGCAACAAGACACTAGGTTCCTAAAGTGGGAAGAAATTCACATTACCTCTGAGAGGAAAGTGGAGTCTGGGGGCCACCTGCCTCCCTGTTTTGCTGAGACCCGACCCTCCACAAGAACTGTTAGTCACAGACTGCTCGGTGGGAGGGTGAAGGCACCCTCTGCTGCTGCTGCTAAGTAGATCTCTAAAACCTGGACAAATGATTTACGCTGACCTTACGGTATTCCCTGAACTTTCTAGCAGCCCCTTCGCTGTGCTTACGCACATTAAGCTCTGCTCCAAGTGGTCTCCTGGTCACAGCATCAGCATCGCCCAGGAGCTGGTGAGAAATACAGGTTCATGGGCACTGCCCAGGCCTCAATCAGTGTCTCTAGGGCTGGCGTCCGAGGATGCTGCTTTTTAACAAGCCCTTTGCTGGTTCTTAAGCATGCTAAAATTTGGGAATTGCTGAATTTGATTGCTCTTTGCTGTTTAAGAACCCACGTATTTATTTTCTTCAAGTGTTGTTCCCTCCCCCCCCTCCCCAACCTCTTGGCAGCACACACCAAGAGTTGTGTGCGAAAATATTTCTTGCAGGATCCTTCCACTTTTTGTGTGCTAAAATATTTCTTGCAGGATCCTTCCATTTTTTTATTTGTCAGCAAGCCTCGTAATAGTATTTATTAGAGTCCATTTTGCCCTACAATAGATTGCCAAGATCATGATTAAGAAGCTTATTCAAATGTATTTAATATGTTTAAATGGAAACAACCTGGAGATGTAATTGCCTAAATTTAATCATGGATTTAATTTGCAGCTCAGACCAGCCAAATGGATTTTCCCAGTTTTCAGTTCCCTGTTTGTACAAGGAAATTAAAAAGTGTGGACTCATAGGCTGAGCAGTGACCCTTTGAAGCATACAGTAGTGTGCCCACTTATTCTCATCAACCATATTATATCATCCTGCTCTGTGGGACTTGTAGTTCCCAAAGTCAGACTAGAGCAATGGGGAAAAAAAAGATAGCTCTATGAATTTTTTCGGGCAAAGGTTATACATTATTGCTAGGCTTATTAGCTTACACATTGCTATGAGAATTAATAGAACAGGTTAAATATCCTGCTTTTAATTCTGCTTGGTTAAAAAAATGCCCTTGTTTAGCATGCCATGTCCAGCTGCTCTCAACCCACTCAACTGGGGTGATTGTTAGAAGACATTTCATGTGAATTTGATGCTGATCAACGCTGGCGAAGGGCCACTCGTGGTGTTGTCTCCATTCTGTCAGTGATGATGGGTGTTCGCTGAGCTCTTTGCACTTGTTTTACACAAGCCTGAAGTGTGAATACTGTGTGCCCCACAGTGTCCCTCTTTAGACCCCGAAATCTCTGGACTAGGTTTGACAGAGCAGCGGTGTATCAACCATGGTCTGGCAAGTCAGCGTCAATGCTCTCTCAGACAAAGATGAGCAAAAAAATGTGTGCAGTGTTCTAATCAAGGTGGGTGATTTGCATGTGAGTGGTGCTTTGCCCATCAAAAGTGCTGGGTTAGGATGCATTGGGGTGGGCCGCTTTCATTGCTCTGGGTGTGACAAGGACAGCAGAGTCTGGGTAGCATGTCTGTCTTCTTCTCCCTGGCTAGAGTTACATAGGTACATTCCAGTCCTTCTTTAGAAGACAGTCAAGACATTTCAGTAACAGGTGAAAAGTGGGCTACTTCTTCTAATCAGAAAGAAGCAGAAGAAAGAAAACCTGGATCCCATACTCAAAAAAAGTTATGTATTGTAGTTTTTGCCCATATTTTATTGTGAAAATTTTCAAATATACAGAAAAGTGGAAATCAGTTTACAGTGAACTCACTGTCTAGAATCTGCAGTTAATCTATTTTTCATTTTATTTTGAAACGTTTTCTTACTGTGGTAAAAGACACATAACACAAGATATACTGTCTTAACCATATTGATGGAGAAGGAAATGGCAACCCACTCCAGTGTTCTTGCCTGGAGAATCCCAGGGACGGCGGACCTGGTGGGCTGCCGTCTGTGGGGTCGCACAGGGTCGGACACGACTGAAGCAACTTAGCAGCAGCAGCAGCCGTGTTGAACTGCACAGTTCAGTGGCACTGAGTACGTTCATGTTGGTGTGCACCTCTCACCATCATGCATCTCTTGACGTCTTCATCTTCCCGAACTGAAACTCTGGCCCCGTTGAACACTAACTCCGGGTTTCGCTCGTGGCTCCGTGATAAAGAACCTGCTTGCCAAGGCAGGCGACACAGGTTTGATCTCTGATCCTGGAAGATACCCAGGCTGCAGAACAGCTGAGCCCACGCAGCACAGCTGTTGAGCCTGTGCTCTGGAGCTGCAACTGTCAGAGCCCCTGCACCCCAGAGCCGTGCTCCACAGCAAGAGAAGCCAGCACAGGGAGAAGCCCAGCACCGCAACGAGAGTAACCCGCATCCACCCCGCACAGCCAAACCCAAATATGTGAAGAAACCCTGACCCCCACCCCCCTCCCCAGTCCCGACCCCTGGCATCTCCCAGTGTACTTTCTGACTCTAAACGAATTTGACTATTCTTTGACCTTGGGTAACAATTGTAATAACACTTTTTTTTACTACAATTGTTTCACTGTATGCTCATTCCTCGATTCAATCATCAATCCCTCTTATTTTTTCAGTAAGATGTCAGTTGCAAGCAGCAGTACACTTTAATTCTAAACCCTCAACGTGTGCCATTAACTAGAATTCAATACTTGTTTTCTGATTTTGTTTTTGAAGTGAAACTTTCATAAAATGAAGTACACTGACCTTATGTATGTCATTCAAAGAGCTTTGCCAAATGTATCCATCTGTGTCATCCAAGCCCTATTCACATATAGAATATTGCTCATTACCCTAGAAATTAATTATGTATTCTGAATTGAAGTATACGTATTGCTAGACCTCTGACACTTTTCTTAATTTAATGAGGCTCCCCAAGGGCTTTACATGATAACTGTGGAGGCTTATATGTTTATCTTCTCCTTTACTTAATGAAAATGACATTACTCAGTCTAATTGCCATTCTGCATATCCTACACTCAGCTCATGATTTCTTAAATTCTCTAATGCTCATCAAAATTAGTAGAAGAATGCCAAGATACACAGGCGAGCTTTATTCAACTTTCTCCCCTCACCAGCCTCCTCCTATAAAAGTAAATAGACACATGATGATCGAGCCACAACTTGCTCCAGCTCATCGCTTCTCAGGACAGATGGCCAGATCAGGAAGGCAATTGGATGTTCTGGTTCATTGCTGACAGTTGATGGTTGCTGGGAGTGCTGTGTTAAGAAGGATGCTGAGGCTCTGTCTTTACTTAGTGTGAAGGTACCACAGTTACTTGGTGATGTCTGCCACAGTAGAAGCTGGGACCACAAAGCAACTGCAGGCATGTCCTCCCTTTTGCCTACTAGACATGAGTGAGTTCCTAGAATATTCCATGTAGCCACTGAAAAACAATGCTAGCTTCAACAGACAAGTGAAAAGGGCAGAAGGGCACTGAATTAATCTCTGTCATAGCTGTTTGTTTGTTTGTTTGTTAAGTTTCTTTGGCCATGTTCTGCAGCATGAGGGCCCTTGGTTTCCTGACCTGCACTGGAAGCACAGTGTCTTAACCAGTTGACTACCATAGTTCATATTTGTATCTTATTAAAATAATCAGTGTTGCTTTGTGACACTCCTACCCACAGACAGAATGTCTAAATGGGGTTTAAAATCACAAGGTAGGGGGTAATTCCCTGGCAGTACAGTGGTTAAAACTCCACGCTTTCACTGCCAGGTCTGGGTTCAATCCCTGGTTGGAGAACTAAGATCCCACAAGCTATAAGATGTGAAGAAAAAAAAAAAAAAAGGCAGGTGAAAAAGAAGGGAAAAAAAAGAGGGGAAAATGGGGACTGATGCCTTCTATAATTCTAAGAATGAAAATGTGTCACTATTTGCCTTAAGGCTGATATACTCCAGGAATCACCCTTCTTATGCAAAGTGTAAAATCCTAAGCAGTGAACGATTTGAATCACTACTACTGTGGGTTGACAATACCCGGTTCACTTGACTGCTTTTGTCTAAGAGGCAAATAGATACGGACGGGACAGGGTCGGTCAAGATGATTCTTTGTGCGTGGGGGCCAGGACCGAAGGGGGAGGAATCCAGCTTTGCTTTCATCTTTTTACTCACCAGCTTTATTTATAACACCTCAGCAGATGTCAAGATGGTGTGTTTGCTGCTCGTAGCTAGGTGCGATCCTTCTTCACTGCAGCGTTTCCCCAAGTGTGACTTGCTTGGCCCAAAAGCATTTTTCGAAGACTTGATTTTCAAAGCAAATACACACACACACACACACACACACCAGTAGTAGTTTTGAAAACAAATGTTATCACATTTTTCCGAGGCAGATATATGAGAGAAGGGAGGATGCTGAGATGGAGTGTGAGTTTATTTAGAATGCCAGGTCTCATAAAGATGACAGCCATAATGTGCTGCCAAATTGCAGCAGAGGGGAGGGATGCGGAGTTGGTAAGGGAAGGCTCAGATGAGAGCAAGGCTGAAAGAACCATTTCAGGGAAGCCTGAAGTTGAAGGAGGCGTGCCTGGAGGCCGGGCTTTCTTACCAAGTCTCCTGTGTGAACTCCTGACCAGAAAAGCACAGGAGGAAAGAGACCCCACCCCCCTGCCTCCTTGAAGGGAGAGCATTTTTATTTCATCAGAATTGCTGAGGAATGCTGCTGCTGATAAGGCTACAGAAAATATTTCTGGGAGTGCATTTTCAGAACTTGGGAACAGAGACAGTCTGTCTGAACCCAGCTCAACTTTTCTTTCTTATCGCTTCTTAAAAGCATGTTATCTTTAAGAGCCAAATTAACATTTCATGATAGGGCTTCTCAGCAGCCCATACGTGGGCATCCCAGGGCTAGACAGGGATGACTAAGCAGTTTTGGAAAATGACAGCCCCCAGGGCTGCTGGCTGGACAGTCTCCTTGTCAACCACAGATGGAGGCTGTTCCTCTCTGGATGTCTGTGCCCCTGTAAGCAGACAGCCCCTTGTTCCAGGGAAGGAGTGAGGGGTGTAGCAGACAAAAGGAGCCCAAACTATATTCTTATGCGAAGCCAGTTATCTGCATCGATGTGTTCAAAGTCCTTTTCGTTTTCGGTTTTGAATAGCAAGTGACATAGAATTTTCTCAGTGCATTCAGAGATATGCTTAGTAATATGTCAAGTGAACATATTAATAGTTGTGTGCCCTGCTGGGCAGTATACAAAGTAAAACTCAAAAATAAATGAAATACTCTTTGCTGGAAAATGAGTTCTAATGCTTACATTTTTATCTCTGCTGCCTTTCTCTGTTATTCTGGACACTCTGAAGAATTTTAAGCACCGTATTAGAATGCACTGTAATGTTTTAAAATAGACGTTTTCAGAAGCATAGAGTTCTGTGAAGTGAGGTAAATCAATGTATTTTTCTGAGTATCTCTATGATAAGAAGTTTTGCCATATGGTTAAAGTATTTTTATAATCAAATGAAACTGTGCCTGATAGAAGATCACTTCTAGTAGATTTCTTAACTACGTATAAAATTATATCAGAGTTGTAGGATGACCATTTTTCCTGGAATGCATTGTTAATTTTCTGTTTGCGGGATAAAGGCACTTAAAAAAATCATTTTTCTCATAAATTCTTATATTATATTCTTTTCAAGTATGATTTTTCCCTTCTGTTTTTTTTTTTAATCATAGGGTAGCATTTTTAAAATATTGCCTTTTATCCAAAATTTCAATATCTTTATCCTACATGGCTTCTGATATCAGAGGATACCAGAAAATTTTACAGAGGTGTACCTGTTGACCAGAATTCAAGCAGCTAACATGCAGGGTTTATCATGCACATGTTCATGTGCACGAGCTTGCATGCGCGTGAACACACACACACACACACACACACACAGTGAGAAAAGTAGGCTGATTTCTGTGTAATTTGAGGAATAACACTTCCTTTTCTTACTGTTTCTTGAGAAACCCAAATCAAGTTCTCTTTATTTTACATGTTTTATATTCTTAGACTCCAATTTTCCTTTTAGTGTATGTATGTAACTGTTTATATCTTTCAATGGTAAAAACAACTTCTAGGTTTTTTTGGTAAAGGGAGTTTTATTATGCTTGGTATGAGGTGGTTTTTTTTTATACATATGATAAAATACTCAACTACTTAACCTATTTTCCAAGTTTGTTCCCCATTCCCCCACCTCTTCATGGGAGTTCACATGAACAAAACCTAGGTTTTTTTTTTTTCCATTCCGTCCTCTAAAAAAGGAAAAAGCATTCATTGCCACTGCTCTTTAGCCAGTATTTTAGCCATCTCAGTCATGAAAAGAGACAGATAACAAGACAGATAGATCAAGCGGTATTGATATTTAAAAAGGAATCATTCACAAAGCAGGCATACGAAGCGCCGGCTTGACCTTGAACAAGCAGGCGTAATAGCCAGGGAAAACCTAGGTTTGTCAGGTCAGCTTTCTTTACCAGCTTGTATGCATCATTTGGGCTTCCTCGGTGGCTCAGATGTTAAAGAATCTGCCTGCAATGCGAGAGACCTGGGTTCGATCCCTGGGTTGGGAAGATCCCCTAGAGGAAGGAATGGCAATCCCCTCTGGTATTCTTGCCTGGAGAATCCCCATGGACAGAGGAGCCCGGCCGGCTACAGTCCATGGGATCACAAAGAGCTGGACACGACTGAGTGACTCAGCACACACATGCATTATTTTAAGACATACCTAAGCCTTGCCTGCATCTTCATATTGGTAAGAACTCCACTGACATTTCTGGGCACTTTTCAGTGAACGTGGTTACTGCACCTTACCCCCACCTTCTGCACCACTACCCCACCGCCGCTACCATTGCCCTACTTCTGCAGCTGGGTGACTCAGGAAGACTTTTTTTTTTTTTAAAGACTTCCAATGTGGGTTTTCTGTCTGATGTACTTTACCAACAATCCTTCCAAAGGTGCTTGGCGGACCCAACTTTGAGCTGGATGGCTCTGCTTTCCCTGTCTGGAGCTTCCCTTGGAGGTGGAGGCAGGCCCCGACAGGCAGAGCTGAGAGGTGATTGCCAGCTGGGATTTAGTACATATCCATGAGGGCTCTCATCCTAAGTCATTCTCCGGGTACTTAGACAAAAGATATTTTTTTGCTTTGAACTCTCTTTTGCCCATCTTGACTATATTTCTGGTACTTTAAAGAGCATATTTTAATCTGTTTGCATTTCTCTCAATAAAGGTATCATTTCCTTGAGTCCCTACATATCAAGAAATATTTCTTTCTATATTTGCAAGTTCAGTGTGTCTGTGAGTGGGTTGGTATACATAATTCTGCTTGGATAGAATATTGTAGACAACTCTAATATTTTAAGTAAAAAAAATTTAAAAGGATAGGTAATAAATTAAATATAAAAGCAATGATTGCTTAATTTGCCTATATATCTTCCTTTCATCTTACATAGCCTTCACGGTACATACAAACTGCAAAATAATAGGATGTAACTTTAAACAGCTTAATTTGTAATTTTAGCTTTTTTCTCCCAGTTTCTTCAGTTTATTTATTTTTTCCTTCAATTTCTTTGTGCAACAGAATTCTAAGGTTTAGGGGAAATGAACACATTCTTTTGTTTCAGGAGTAGGTGCCTGCTGTCCATAGTAAACATGGCAATTATCTTTTTTCCTCTGAGATAAAACGGCAGGCTCTGCCTAGGTGTTCCCCTCTGCAAGTATATATCATTGGTTTTGTTTGCATTCCATGTAGTACTAGGAAAGAATGAGGTCATACATTGTGAAAGTGCAGCATATTTTGTGGATTTTCTTTCTCCATGGCTTCTTTTTGAGTCTGATTTTTTTTTTCTTTTTCCGGTCTCAATTATACTTTTACACAGAATCTCATAAATTGTGTCAGTTGAGGACATGGTTACAGATAATACAAGTGATTTTTAAAGCCACTAAAACAAAAAGATTTTTCTAAGCCCCCCAAACAGTTAATTGTCTGTTTAATTCAGTGCCTTTAGAATGTAATGTGTGCTCCTGATATTTAAAGCCATCTGATCATCTGCAAATAATCAAAAGGGAAGACTCTTCAAAGAATCCAGGCCATAGGCAACATGCATTGTGTTATTTAGTTAGCTTTGACAAAGTCATCTAGGTATTTGAACATTATTATCTACAGGAATTCTTTTTCTTTCAACATACAGATTCAGTTCAAACTTGTGAAACAAAGAACATTTTCTATTTGACATGAAGTATCTCAACTTAATCCCCATTTTACTTCATTATACAGGCATTGAGCTAATTAATTTTTGAGAAATAAATGGCAAATAACAACTGGTAATTAGGCACAAAGGCTTTGCGGGGATGCTGCGTTGCCATTGAGTTGCAAGGGCCAAGAATGGGCTCTTATCTAACATTCCAAAACGAATTGTCCAAGGAGACACCCATGGTGAGAAAGCAATGAGAGACTTTATTGGGAAGGGGTGCCTGGGCAAATAGCAGCAGGGTAAAGGAACCCAGGAGGACTGCTCTGCCACGTGGCTTGCAGTCTTTGGTTTTATGGTGTTGGGATTAGTTTCCAGGCTGTCTCTGGCTAATCACTCTGAGTCGAGGTCCTTCCTAGTGGTGTGCACATCACTCAGCCCACAGGGACTCCAGTGAGGAGGATTCCAGGAGGTTGGTAGGATATATGAGCTGGAGTCTTCTCTCACCTTTGACCTTCCTGAATTCTTCCAGTTGGTGGTAACTTTTTAGTTCCACATTCTTTACTAGGACCTCCTGTTTAAGATAACTCATACAAGTGGTTATCATGGTGCCTGGTCAAGGCGGACGATGTTTCCCCTAACAGTCAGTGTTTCCCCAAACAGCTTTGCCCTGAGAGACTTCACACTCATAATTCATTTAGGAAGTCGACCTGGAGGTCCCTTTCTTCTGTAACTACTTCCAGCTGAGAGTGGTTATAGACCTGCATCTTCCCGACCCAGGAATTGAACCCATGTTTCCTGCATTGCAGGCAGATTCTTTACCAGCTGAGCTGTGAGGGAAGCCCCATAGACTTGCCTAGTAGAGTAGAAATCTCTCTCCAACCTGATCTAAAAGTGTTTACTATGGTGCCTGGCCATGGTAGGCAGTTCCAGTGATTTCCCTAACAATTTGAGGGAAAAAAATGAGGCTATCAAACTTTGCATTCCCATTTTCTGGGCTACAGGGAAAATACTAATTTTTCACAATTGTGGTTTGCTAGAAAAAAGCTGTGAAAAATAGCATGATATGCTACCTCCTCAGTTGTGGAGACAACTAGCCTTGAAGGGCTTATTAGTTCTGTGAACTGAAGTCAAGCATGTAAAATGTAGATTAATAATTATACATATTAGAACATTTCCAGATCATAGATATTTTAATATTTTCTTTCCATAGAAGCCAATAGTCACATTATTATTTTACGGTACTCAAGAAAATTGCATGGAATAGAAAAAACAATGACAGTCAGTTTCATGGAACATCCAGATGGATTTTGTTTTTACTCAGCTCCACCATTGTCATGCAGTGCTTTTCCCAGAACAAAAACCATCTTTCTATTTAATAAGTGGTTTCTCCAGGCTTCACTTTTTTTTTTTTCTTTTCATCTCCCTCCTCCTATTATACTTAAGTGGTATCATATGCATTTATTTTATTTCCCCATTTTTAAGGACAGAGGGCATAACGCCTTCTTGTTGATAAGAGTTCTTTGGTCAGTTTGGTAAAGAACATACAGAAGGGACCTTTTCCTATATTCAAATGGTAATGCTTTAAAAAAAAATTACCTGCACTGGGTCTTAGTTGTAATACACACAGCAAGATCTTCGATCTTTGCTGTTGCATGTGGGATCTCTAGTTGCAGCCTGTGGAATCTTTAGCTGAGACATGTGGGATCTAGTTCCCTGACCAGGAATCGAACCTGGGCCCCCTATATTGGAAGCATAGAGTTTTAGCCACTGGACCACCAGGGAAGTTCCCAAATGGTGTTGCTTTTCGCGGTGGATTCATGTCAATGTATGGCAAAACCAATACAGTATTGTAAAGTAAAATAAAGTAAAAATTAAAACTTTTAAAAAAATAAAAATAAAAAATAAAAAGCTGCATATGCTCTGGAAGAGTAGAGATGTCTACATTTTAAATTTAATGTTTAGTTTGATATATTAACATTTTCCCGTGTGAGTAGATGGAGACAGTCAAGTCAGGCACAGAAAGCCACAGAATGTTTCTTGATGAAGATTTATAGGAAGAAATCAGAGAACTGAGAATTTGTGAAGAGGAGCTCATGATCCAGTCTTGGTATTGGGGAGACTCACAACTCTATTCTAAGAACCCTGTCCCGCAGTTCCTAGAGCTTATCTGTTTGTTTATATTATATTGGTTTCCTGCTTTTCTCAAGAGTTTGTGGGTTTGGGCAAAATAATATTTTTTAAGGGATAGATTGCTTTAGGAATTTAAACTTATTTATTAGAATGTCCCCTGGATATTCTTCTTGTCTTAGAGCAAAAGGCATCATTTTGAAGGAGGACTGATATCTTGTTTTTTCATTGCTTCTATGCTCTCCATGACTACAGAGATGGATTTACATAGAAATTATTTAGGACTCTTTTTTTTCTTAATGGTTTTAAAATACACAGATTAACATATGTGAAAACATAGCCTTGAGCTTAATTTTATGACCCATACATTTTGAATATTTAAAGTCAGGCTAGTACAAAAAAGCAGTAGGTATTCCCAGGGGTTTAATTTTATTCATAGGGCGAGAGTTGAAGGTTTATGAGTTTTACAACATTTCATTAGGGAAATTCTACCGAGGAAGCAGAGTGGAATATATACCAGGTTTATCCCACAGGGGCAAAATGGAACCCTCAATAGAGTTTGTTTACACGTCCTGATTAACTTGATTGCTTACCTTGTGAGGAAACAGTATGCAAATGATTTTATTTTCTGGGTTATCAGGCCAAGAAAGAGACAGAAAATAACTTTTATGACAGAGCAATCTTTGTATCCGCGAGTTACATCTTTATAAGAACCTCTCAAAAGGCAAGTGGTACAAGATGACTGCTTCTTTGATAATCTAGACACTAGTCACCCAAAAGAAATAAGATTCTTTGCTTAATATGCTGCTTTTATGGTGCATTTGGGAGTATGCGTGCTATTTTCACATCTCTCACTATATAGAGAGCAATATAAGCGACGTTTAAGGGGAAATAACATGACATAAGTGGGGGTTTCTGTTGTTGTTGTTTTACATTTTGATTCAAATTGCCTTTCACCTCCGACGACTCTTTAATGAGCTGATTCTTCTGCCATGTCATTTCTAAATTTTTATTTATTTGGCTGTGTCAGGTCCTGGTTGCTACATTCAGGATCTCTGCTGTGTCCTGAGGATCTTTCATTGCAGCTCGCGGGCTTCTCTCCAGTGATGATGCTTGGTTGCTCTGCAGGATGAGGGACCTTATTTCTCCAAACAGTGATTGAACCTGTGCCCCTGCATTGGAAGGTGGATTTTTAAGCACTGGATCACCAGGGAAGTCCCTTCCTATATCCCTGAAATTGGATGGATATATATATATATATATATATATATATATATATATATATATATAAGTATAGCTCAGCTTTGACAATATTCGAGTGCCAAATCGTCTCTATTCACATCACCAAAAGAGTTTTGAAAGTCATTGCCACGAGCTAGTGGTATCCTCATCACAAAGGTTAAAAGGTCAGAATCATCTTTCAGTTTCTGTACTTCCCATACCAATACTTGAATTTTATGTTTGTGTCTTGTCTAAACACTTTTACTTTCATGCCCTGCCATTAAACTTTATGTATACTTTTCTGCCTCTTTGCTACAGTTTAAGTATCTGGGCCAATTTTACCATGTGAACACTGACCAAAAATTGATGTTCTTTAGGTATTTTTGCATCACTATAACTCATTAAACCAAGTATCTTATTTATCAATCCAAAAGCATGGGATTATTTTTATTTTAAATTTCAGAATTAGCATCTACTTTAAAGAGTTTCTATATTCTTAATGTGCAAAGTTTAGCAAGATTTATATATGTATAGAGTATTAGGTGGCCTTCCCCAATAACTCAGATGATAAAGATCTGCCTGCAATGCAGGAGACCCAGGTTCAATTCCCTTCAGACCCAGGAGACTCTGGGGAAGGGAATGCCAGCTCACTCCAGTATTCTTGCTTGGAGAATTCCGTGGAAGAGGATCCTGGCTGGCTCTCCAGGATCCATGGGGTCGCAAAGAGTCAGAAGTGACTGAGCAACTGCCGCTTTCACTTTCTCACTTTCAGAGGATTAGGTACCAGAAAATACAATCTGCCAGAGGTGTGCTATTATCTTGTGGTTTGAAAGGCACGTCTAATTCTACAGAATTGCAGGCAGGAAGAGAGATTACACAAATATGCCAGTCATAGTTTGACATCAGAATCTTGTGTTAACACTTCCCTCAAAACGTGAGAGAATAAAGCATTAATCTTGATCCATAAGTTCCTATTAGTGTTTTGCAGAGCAAAAGTTTTCTCTTGTATTTAGATCAAGTCTTCTCAGTCACAAGAGGACAAAGGAGAAAATGGACCTGATGGTTAGGGTCTGTATCTCTGCCCCAAACAGCTGCCCTTGACATGAGGACTATGACTTTCTCACCTCATGAGTTTGGCCCTAAATATGGCTGAAATGTGCCCTCTCTGCCTGCTCTGCTGTTCAGAAACGATCACACCGGCCCCTGGTACCTCTCTTTCATGACATGTTTGTGGGTTTCTGGCAATACCAGTCCAGCAGTTCTTCATAATAGGCAATCACTTATTTAGTGGTTCTTTATTTTCACTCATCTAGGGAAGAAAAGTCGAAAAGTCCTACAGAAATACCCAAAAGGAAAAACAAAACCAAACAAAATGTCTTAATTCTTGACACTTGTGATTTACAGAATCTCCTTTCATCTGTCACGTAAGAAGTATAAGTGCCAGGTTAAGTTTTTATTTCTGGTCCAGTTCCTCTGACAAGGACTCATTCTTCTGCCCTAGAGTTAAATCTAATGGAAAAGACACTTATTGAAAGTAAATGGCATGTTTTTATCTACAAAAACTGTCTTATTCCCAACACAGATCAATGTGGATGTCTGCTAGCAGTCTCTGTGGATAGCCATCAAATGCTGGTAGCGATCAAACACGTTTTTAAACAGTCTTATTTATATCTTCATTATATTCTTTAGAAAGTCGTGTTTCTATTTTGATTTTATCTTACATATCTAACCATTCAGCCTAGCACACCAAAACTTAAAAACGTATAATTTTTACTCTCTAGTACCTCTTGCCAGTATTCATTGTCTAGATCTTATTTGCAATGAGGTATAGCAATAAGCATTAAAAGCTTTCATGAGTTGAATATGAATTTGTTTGAATGTCCTGACATGCTGACATTAAAAATGGAACAACAGAACAGAGGAAATACACCAGAACCATGTCAAGATATTAATGAAACCTCTGTACTAAGAGAACTTATTGGGTAGCCTATTAAAGGATTGGTTATTTGTAATCCACTCCCACTATTTCTTAGACATCAATCAATGTGATCCTTAGACTCCTTTTCAACTCTTCTCTCAGTGGGGAGGACAGGAGGAGAGAAGGCAGTAAAAAAAACATTCCTCTCATCCTTTATACATACTACCTAGTAATATCATTGCAAAGCACATGCAAATACAACTAGCTGCATTGCTTCTGCATAATAGTAAGTAATCTACTAGTAACTCCAGAAGCCTAATGTTAAGATGGATCTTTTGCAAAGCAGACAACATAATATTGAGAGTAATTACACACTCTTTTCTTTAGGGTAAGTGATGAATGTTCATACATTTGCTTTATAAGAAGTGCATTGTGCTCATTTATTTTTTGGCATGGAAGGATGCTTTAGAAGATCACTTCATTCAGTACTTTTAAATCACTGGCTAGAGATCATGATTTACATATATATTTTCATAAGCATTTATCATAACTCATTCTGTTTAATGGCCAAAACACTTTCCTATAATCATTTTGAGACGAAAGTGATCTTCTGCTGAGACACTTGCTTCTATGACAACTCAACGTAATGGTGTCTGGTAAAAACACAAGGCTCTTCCTTTTCTTTTTCATCAAATTTCAAATGAATTAAAGACATCTGCTCACCAGAAAACGTATATTAAGAATGCCTGATTGTAATGTTTGATGGCAAATTCAGACTAGTACATGAATCTAAGATTCATAAATATGATTTTCTCTGTCTAGTTGGATATCTTAATGTAGTCTAATGACTGAGGAATAGTGGCATTTATTGATTTTATGATCACATCGACACACATGAGTGCCTCTGGGGGGATGCTGGCTTCTGTGTAGCTCTATAGAAGTGAGTACAGATGTTAGCTTTTTAACATGAGATGTTGAAACTACTGGAGACAGTCTACACAGAAGAGTCTAATTACTTTGCTTCAAAAGTATATCCAGGAATATTTAGATCAAATTTTTTCTTTTTTTTGGTCAGCTCATTCACATGCTCCAAATGGTCCTTCAATGATCAGCTGCTATATAACCACCATTTGCAGTCCTAAGTCTAATGAATAGCCCAAGTCATGAGCAAATAGGTATCCAATAATGAGGGTGCATGTATGCTAAGTCACTTCAGTAACATTCAACTCTCTGTAACTCTGGACCGTAGCCCGCCAGGTTCCTTGGTCCATGGGGTTCTCCAGCTGAGAATACTGGAGTGAAATGCCATGCCCTCCTTCAGGGCATCTTCCTGAACCAGGGATCAAACCCACATCCTTCTGTCTCCTACATTGGCAGGCAGGTTCTTTACCACAAGCATCACCTGAGAAGCCCAGCGGTGAGGGCAGGGGACCAGAAAATGACACAGATGGCTTTTTCCATTGGGTCATTTATTGACCAGGATCTTACACAAATGACTTGGTTTTCTTGGGTCTCTGTTTTCTTATGTATAAAATAGACCGTGTTACTTCATAAGATTAGTGCAAGGATTAATTGATATTAACATATATGAAAGCCTAAGATATGCCACTTGTATATTGACTTTTTAAACAAATCTTCCCTTCTTGATGGGAAAAAGATTGGAATCAATGTCTTAGTAAGCTAGGACAGTCTTTGGAAGGACTTCCCTGGTGGTCCAGTGGCTAAGACTCCATGCTCCCGATGCAGGGGGCCTGAGTTCAAGCCTTGGTCAGGAACTGAATCCTACATGCCACAAGTGAAAATTCAAATGCTGCAGCTAAAGATCCTGCATGCCACAACTAAGACTGGGCACACTCAGATAAGCTAATTAATTTCTTCTTTTTTTAAGAGCAGTCTTTGGAGAGGTGGAGAAAGTGACCTTAGGTTGTCATGCTGGCCTGGTCACCTCCACTTCTGAGATCTAGTTTTCACTAAATTTTTATTAATTATAACATTTCTTCATCACATACATTTTTTTTTTTTTTAAATGTACATTAGTTTATTTAGGTATTTCAACATATATCGATAAGCATATTCAAGTATGAGCTGTAACTGTTACAACAAAAAGGACTTTTACTGGGAGGGGAGCAAGTAGATTGTCTAAAATATTTAACATGTGAAATAGTTTCCTAACATTCGCTCTCGAAAACAGAATTACCAGAACAATCTCTTCAAAGGGTTGGATGTATCTTCACAAGCGTGCATCTGGCGAGCTATTGTTTTCAGTAGCTGGAGGTGATAATGTGATCCCTTCTGATGTAACACACCAGAATTTCTATTCAGTTCCTGGGGACCCACAAGAGACCCCAGTTTTTTGCTCTAACAGACAAAGCATTATTAGTTAAGAGACTGAGTGACTTCACTTTTACTTTTCATGCATTGGAGAGGGAAATGAGAACCCACTCCAGTGTTCTTGCGTGGAGAATCCCAGGGACAAGGGAGCCTGGTGGGCTGCCGTCTATGGGGTGGCACAGAGTTGGACATGACTGAAGCGACTTAGCTGAGGCTTCTATTTAAGGCTGTCAAATGTACCTTTTCTTTTTTTTACACACTTAAAATACCTGGTGTATATAAGCTCAATAGTAAATATACTAAGAGATGTTTGTTGTTGTTATTGTTAAAAATCGGATTTCCAAGGACAGTATTTCTGAAAAAATGAATGTTTTTAACCTGTCATTGAAAGGCATTAATGTAGATCTGCAAAGATGTCACAAAAGTTCACAAGCCCATTAGCATCATCAATAACATGCTGGTTAGGAAAAGAACCCTAGAGAAGGTAAGCAACTATCATTCAGTACAGTTCAATTCAGTCGCTCAGTCGTGTCCGACTCTTTGCGGCCCCATGAATTGCAGCACACCAGGCCTCCCTGTCCATCACCAACTCCCGGAGTTCACTCAAACTCACGTCCGTCGAGTCAGTGATGCCATCCAGCCATCTCCTCCTATGTCGTCCCCTTCTCCTCCTGCCCCCAATCCCTCCCAGCATCAGAGTCTTTTCCAATGAGTCAACTCTTCGCATGAGGTGGCCAAAGTACTGGAGTTTCAGCTTTAGCATCATTCCTTCCAAAGAACATCCAGGACTGATCTCCTTTAGGATGGACTGGTTGGATCTCCTTGCAGTCCAAGGGACTCTCAAGAGTCTTCTCCAACACCACAGTTCAAAAGCATCAATTCTAGGTCATCACATACATTTTAACCCAAATGTAAAACTATGTTTGTTTTATTTCTAACTCCAATCCCCCCAAATCATTCACAGTTGCGCTTGTCTTTATAACAAACTTCTGCAGATTGAGCGAGTCAGCTTCATACCATCAGTAGGCAAATCTCTTGCCACTGTTAACCCACAAGAAAAAAAAAAAAACAACTGTCTGAAAATATTTTATAGGGAAAAGTTTGTGTGTGCTAAGTTGCTTCAGTTGTGCTTGATTCTTTACAGCCCCATGAACTGTAGGCTGCCAGGCTCCTCTGTCCATGGGACTCTTCAGGCAAGAATACTGGAGTGGGTTGCCATGCCCTCTTCTAGGGGATCTTCCTGACCCAGGGATCGAACCCGTGTCTCTTAAGTCTACCTGCATTGGCAGGTGGATTCTTACCAGTAGCACCACCTGGGAAGCCCAGGGATGCCATAGTTAATCTTATTAAAAAGTTATGACTATAGAAATAGTTTGAGAGAGGTAGTGCATTCTGGCAGAGAAGGCAATGGCACCCCACTCCAGCACTCTTGCCTGGAGAATCCCATGGACGGAGGAGCCTGGTGGGCTGCAGTCCATGGCGTCGCTAAGAGGCAGACACAACTGAGCAACTTCACTTTCACTTTTCACTTTCATGCATTGGAGAAGGAAATGGCAACCCACTCCAGTGTTCTTGCCTGGAGAATCCCTGGGATGGGGGAGCCTAGTGGGCTGCAGTCCATGGGGTCACACAGAGTCGGACACGACTGAAGCGACTTAGCAGCAGCAGCAGCAGCAGCAATGCGTTCTGTGTTAATTGAGATACATTGCTAGCAGAGGCTGACAAATAGCCTGGCAATCTGTATATAAAGTGGTCACAGTATTTTATTGCTTGAGTGGTTTTTCAAAAAGTATTTTGTCTTATTTTTATTTATTTGACTGCGTCGGGTCTTAGTTTCAGCATGTGGGATCTTTAGCTGTGGCATGTGGGATCTAGATCCCTGGCCAGGGATCAAACTGAGCCCCCTGCATGGGGAGCATGGAGTTTTAGCCACTGAACTACCAGGGAAGGTCCCCTGCTTCAGTTTTAAAATTCTAATGAATATGAGTGGTTTCTGAATTTCTAGGCAATGAAGGATTTGCGTGAGGTTAGAGTTCAGTTGTGTTTCAAACTCATTCTCTATGTCAGTCACTGTCCCAGATGCTGTGGCTACAGAAGAGGAAGTATTAAAAGAACAAAAACAGAGTTCCTGCCCACCCCATGCCTCTGAATTAAAAAATCTATTGCAGTGAAAAAGATGCATACAAATAAAGAAATAGAAAACAAAGCAGATGACTTCATAAATTGTTGGGCATGGAGGGTACATGGATACCACTTTCTGGTGTAGTTGTCATAACCTTAGCAAGCCTGCTGCTTGCCCCTGCCCTACCACCTGCTCACTCACCCCTCCACTTTGAGAGCAAGTTTGGCAGTTTGTTTGAAACAATGCTGCTGCTGCTGCTAAGTCGCTTCAGTCGTGTCTGACTCTGTGCGACCCCATAGATGGCGGCCCACCAGGCTCCCCCATCCCTGGGATTCTCCAGGCAAGAACACTGAAGTGGGTTGCCATTTCCTTCTCCAATGCATGAAAGTGAAAAGTGAAAGTGAAGTCGCTCAGTCGTGTCCGACTCCCAGCGACCCCATCCATGGGATTTTCCAGGCAAGAGTACTGGAGTGGGGTGCCATTGCCTTATACCTTTGCTCAAAGGAACAGAAAATTCCTCTTTGAGTTTTACTGTTACTGGTACCAAGATGCGATTTGTTCATCTTGGGATTCTGGATGATACAGGGAGGATGAATTCTTATTCGGGTTGTGCAAAACTCTAGTATAAGAAAGAGTAAATAAGACAAACTTGTAAAAATCAAAATAACATGGCTTCAGCTTAGCTCTATGGCCTTTCCTTTATTCTAAAGGATGCTATTGACTTTATTAGATTCCCACCATGGCTCAATAATACAATGTGGGCATTTGGCTGGGCACATAGAAGGCATTCTGTAAATGCATGTCTTCTTCTAACTTCTTAGAAACCTGTACCAACTGTGCTATTCCTAATATCGATTAAGGAGGCAGCGTTTCACTCCATGTGTAGAACTTAGTTTTTATTATTGACTCTTTGAATGTGAGTCCTTCTCTTCTAGAGGTTTTATTCTGATGGACTGCCTTTCTTTCCTTCTCTTTTTCTTCCCCAGTAACTTTTGAGTAACTTCTCAGGCAGTTCTCCAGTAACAGTTTCATATGAAAAATTAACAATAATGTCCTATCCCAGTAATGCCAGGAGATTATGAGACATTGCTAACTTGTACTGAAAGTTGAAAATTTTCTTTCTTTTTTTTTTTTAATTCAGAAACTGTATGTAGGCAGCAATGGAGAACAAACTCTGCTTGTGTGCCTTGCCAATTCTTGCTTAGTCTCCCGACAATCACAAACTTAATTTTTTCCCCAAAATTTTAGCCAGTTTCCACAGCAAAAGTTTTACTAATTGCCAATTTGATTTGTATTTATTGTCCATTTCTCTGTTGATGGAGTTCATCAGCTTGAGCAACAAGATGATAATGCAAGAAGCAGTAGGATCCAGGGGTCACTGGCTGCAGTGTTTCCCCTAAACCAACACCGCTCTCTTGGATTCTAATGTTTCTTTTCTCCTATTTTCCTTAGATAAAGATCCCCCTGGCATTTTGGCACTGGTATTTTAAAAATTCTTCTTATTCCCTTTTTTAAAAAAAAAAAGTCCCTTAGAATCTTGACCTGATCAAGTGTCGCTGACAGTGGTACTTGATTATGGAAGGTTCGTAGGCATCCTACTCAACTAATCCTGCCTCTAGGGCACAGCTCTGCCCCTTGCCAGCTGTGTGGCTTGTCCTGAGTTAGGCTCTCACTTTCCTTCATCTTTAAAATGTAACTTTAGCACTTCCCTGGTGGTCCAGTGGTTGGGTATCCTCCTGCCAACGCAAGGGGCACAAGTTCTACCCCTGTCCCAGGAGGATCTCATGTGCCTCAACCTACGCTCTGAGCCTATGAGCTACAACTGCTGAAGCCCGTGTACCCTGAGGCCCATACTCCTCAACAAGCCCATCTGCCACGATGAGAAGCCCACACCCCACAACGAAGGGCAGCCTCCACGAGCTGCAATGAGAGGAAGTCCTCCCGCAGCACCAAAGACCTAGTGCAGCCACAAAGCAATAAACATAATTTTAAAAGTCTATTTAAAACTTAAAATGGACTATAATAGTGCCTGTCTCATAAGTAAAATTATCTTAGTACACAGAGTGCACTGTAGTAAGTGCTGGATAGATGATCAGTTCAGTTCAGTTCAGTTCAGTCGCTCAGTCTTGTCCGAGTCTTTGTGAACCCATGGACTGCAGCGTGCCAGTCCTCCCTGTCCATCATCAATTCCCAGAGTTTACCCAAACTCATGTCCATTGAGTCAGTGGTGCCATCCAACCATTTCATCCTCTGTTGGCCCCTTCTCCTCCTGCCCCCAATCCCTCCCAGCATCAGAGTCTTTTCCAATAAGTCAACTCTTTGCATGAGGTAGCCAAAGTACTGGAGTTTCAGCTTTAGCATCATTCCTTCCAAAGAACACCCAGGACTGATCTCCTTTAGGATGGACTGGTTGGATCTCCTTGCAGCCCAAGGGACTCTCAAGAGTCTTCTCCAGCACCACAGTTCAAAAGCATCAATTCTTCAGCACTCAGCTTTCTTTATAATCCAACTCTCACATCCATACATGACTATTAGAAAAACCATAGCCTTGACTAGATGGACCTTTGTTGACAAAGTAATGTCTCTGCTTTTTAATATGCTATCTAGGTTGTTCATAGCTTTTCTTCCAAGGAACAAGAGTCTTTTAATTGCATGACTGCAGTCACCACCTGCAGTGATTTGGAGCTCCCCAAAATAAAGTCAGCCACTGTTTCCACTGTTTCCCCATCTATTTCCCATGAAGTGATGGGACCGGCTGCCATTATCTTAGTTTTCTGAATGTTGAGCTTTAAGCCAACGTTTTCACTCTCCACTTTCACTCAAGCAGTTCTTTAGCTCCTCTTCACTTTCTGCCATAAGGGTGGTGTCATCTGCATATCTGAGGTTATTGATATTTCTCTCAGCAATCTTGATTCCAGCTTGTGCTTCTTCCAGCCTAGCGTTTCTCATGATGTACTCTGCATAAAGTTAAATATGGATAGATGACACCTGCTATTATTGTGAACTTATTTATGGTAATCAGTCAGCAATTAAGTTTTTACTTTGCAGAGGCCCTTAAAAACATGTTACACACGTTATGAGAATGTGGAAAGAGGAATCTTTTGCTATATCAGCCGCATTACATCACAGGTGATTGCCAGCTCCTCCTTTCTGGCAGAAGGAAGATGAGCAGAAGCCAGAGGAATATGGAGAGTTAGGTATTTACAAAATAACTTCATTAACATTGGGTTGGCCAAAAAGCTCATTTGAGTTTTTCAGTAATATGGAAAAATGCAAACAAACTTTGGCAAACCCAATAATAGAGTTGATGGTTTTGTTTTATTAGCTTGGACTCCCTAAGAAGCACATTGAAATAAAGATTCAAAAACAAGTATTCATCTGGGAAGAGGATGAAACAGCAAAGGTAAAGTGGGAGAAAGTGACAAGGAAGAATGCCTTATCAAACCAATTGCCACTGGCGCTTAATTGCACACAAGCAGCTCCGTGACACATTTTCTAGTCCCCACGTGCAGGGGCGAGGGAGCTGACATGTTTACACCCCAGCCCCTGGTAGTCACCAGCTAAGGATCACACCTAGTGGTTTGTTAGTTCACCACCTCTTCTAGGTTGCAACAGAGGGGGACAGTGCCGCTCTGACCAGCCGGGGAATCCCTTACACAAAGAAACGCAGAGTCTGTATGCCCAGTGGTAAGAAAAACAAGAGCATATAGATGGGCACCAGAAGTGTGTTTCAATTACTTTTTTGCATAAGGTTTTAATGAGAATCTTTCTGGGGTTTTCCTGGTGGTCCAGTGGTTAAGGCTCCAAGCTTCCAACACAGAGATGCTGGTTTGATCCCTGGTTGGGGAACTAAGATCCCACATGTGTCATGGAGCAGCAAAATAATAATAATGATAATAATAATAAAGTCTTAATGAGAATCTTCCTGAATATATATTTTTGAGGATACAAAGGTTTATATTGAAATTTGATGTGGAAACAAACATAGTTTTCATAATGAAAAGCTATAACATGCCTATGGAATTTTAGACAATTTTTCCAAACCATTCATCCCTGAGTACTGGCTTCTCAATGGACCCACTGAACCATCATCTTTATCAGTTTTATTTCACCTGCCTGATCTCTCTGAAACTTTGGGAGAACCTGACTAGAGCTTCACCCAAGTTCCCTTTCCTTTCATTCCCTTCTCTAAACCTCCTAAACTACTTTGCATATCAATAGGTTATCCATGAACTGGCAGGACAGAGTTTTTCTCCATTTTTTATTCTGCTTCACAAAGGAGGAAACTTAGATAACTCTTCTGCTTCCTGATCCGTCTGGTAGTGCGTTCACTTGCAGCTTCTGTCTTTTTGTTATATTGCTGATCATTGTTATTCCTCTGACATGTACCATGTATACCTCAGTCTTAATAACTAAGGAAGAAAAGCAACACAGAAATCTTCATACCTGGTGCTTCATTTTATGTGGGCTCCCTGAAGGGACAGGCTTCTGGCTGTGCCCACATTCCTGTGAAATTAATGTTCCTTTTTCAGATTCCTCTTATTCTATTTATAGCCACGGGGCTTCAGGCTTATAAGAGTCCAGAAAGTTCTGAGTAATGCACAGAATTCTACATACACAGCAAATGCAACCTTGGCAAAATGGAATCCCTGGTGAGAGAAAAACAGAGAATCAACAATCCATTGCTTTTATTGGAATAATAACATTGAAGCAGTTTGTGTCTCAAAGTGCTGTAAACTAGATTTTTTTTTCATGTAAATTCTATAGTCAGGATATAATGGGCATTGTCATGAAATTTGCAAATGGAGAATTACAGTATTTTGGAGAAAACTTCTCAACACTCCTTCTTTCTTTATTTACTCATTGAAATGTACGTACTTTTATGAATGGCTGATCAAGGAAAGTGGAAGTCCAGCTCTTTGAGACCTCCCTGGACTATAGCCCTGCCAGGGTCCTATGTCCATGGAATTCTCCAAGCAATAATACCAGAGTGGGTAGTCTTTCCCTTCTCCAGAGAATCTTCCCGGGTCTCCAGTATTGCTGGCAAACTCTTTACCACCTGAGCCACCGGGGAAGTCCTAAGACATGGGCTTAAATGGAACAGTATTTCCTGTAAGCAGGAAGACAATTTGTGTATGTCTAATGATACATTCCCTTTTCCAGTGGACCACATTCTATCCACTGGAAAATCCATTCTGGATTCTCCATCCACAGTGGATCCATTCTGTCCAGCAAATTTGGAAAACTCAGCAGTGGCCACAGGGCTGGAAAAGGTCAATTATCATTCCAATCCCAAAGAAAGGCAAAGCCAAAGAATGCTCAAACTACCGCACAATTGCACTCATCTCACACACTAGTAAAGTAATGCTCAAAATTCTACAAGTCAGGCTTCAGCAATACGTGAACCGTGAACTTCCTGATGTTCAAGCTGGTTCTAGAAAAGGCAGAGGAACCAGAGATCAAATTGCCAATATGCTCTTGATCATGGAAAAAGGAAGAGAGTTCCAGAAAAACATCTATTTCTGCTTTATTGACTATGCCAAAGCCTTTGACTATGTGGATCACAATAAACTGTGGAAAATTCTGAAAGAGATGGGAATACCAGACCACTTGACCTGCCTCTTAAGAAACCTATATGCAGGTCAGGAAGCAACAGTTAGAACTGGACAGGGAACAACAGACTGGTTCCAAATAGGAAAAGGAGTATGTCAAGGCTGTATATTGTCACCCTGCTTATTTAACTTATATGCAGAGTACATCATGAGAAATGCTGGGCTGGAAGAAGCACAAGCTGGAATCAAGATTGCCGGGAGAAATATCAACAACCTCAGATATGCAGATGACACCACCCTTATGGCTGAAACTAAAGAGGGACTAAAAAGCCTCTTGATGAAATTGAAAGTGGAGAGTGAAAAAGTTGGCCCAAAGCTCAACATTCAGAAAACGAAGATCATGGCATCCAGTCCCATCACTTCATGGGAAATAGATGGGGAAACAGGGGAAATAGTGTCAGACTTTATTTTTGGGGGGTCCAAAATCACTGCAGATGGTAATTGCAGCCATGAAATTAAAAGACGCTTACTCCTTGGAAGAAAAGTTCTGACCAACCTAGACAGCATATTAAAAAGCAGAGATATTACTTTGCTGACTAAGGCCCGTCTAATCAAGGCTATGGTTTTTCCTGTGGTCATGTATGGATGTGAGAGCTGAACTGTGAAGAAAGCTGAGTGCTGAGGAATCGATGCTTTTGAACTGTGGTGTTGGAGAAGACTCTTCAGAGTCCCTTGGACTGCAAGGAGATCCAACCAGTCCATCCTAAAGGAGACCAGTCCTGGGTGTTTATTGGAAGGACTGATGCTAAAGCTGAAACTCCAATACTTTGGCCACCTCATGCGAAGAGTTGACTCATTGGAAAAGATTCTGATGCTGGGAGGGATTGGGGGCAGGAGGAGAAGGGGACAACAGAGGATGAGGTGGCTGGATGGCATCACCGACTCGATGGACGTGAGTTTGAGTGAACTCTGGGAGTTGGTGATGGACAGGGAGGCCTGGCATGCTGTGATTCATGGGGTCACAAAGAGTCGGACACGACTGAACGACTGAACTGATATATTAAGGGAAAATGAGTACAATCATTTACTTTTACTATATTCTCATTCATTTTTCACCATATTAAGGATTCTAGAAGAACTCCGTATGGACTATACTATTCCTAAGATTTATTGAGGGGAGGGCATTTTGGTCAAGATATAGAATCTACTATAAAGTATTGTTTTGGCTGTTTAAATATAATTACATATTTTCATTGCAAGAAGAATTTATAGAATTATGTAACCATATTAAAGAATATTATAAAATTCTGTCTTCACTTGCTACTGTTTGGCTTAAGGTTAAGAGCTGGACTTTCAGGTTAGAGTATACAATGGGATGGATCCTGATCAATTAATGAAATTACATGGTCGTACCCATAAATGCAACCAACCAATGAAAAAGCTGCATTGTTCACAAGCTTGAATGTGACTCTCTGAATCCCACTGGCCCTTGGATCTGTGGCTGTGTTATCTGCCCTCTGGTAGCTCTTTGACAAAGATTTAACAGTCTTTAAATTTCTTTCTGTCTGTCCAGTATGGATAATTCATGTTTCTGTTCATTATATCATCGTATAAGCCTTCAGAATCAAGTGATTCCTCATAAAGTAACAAAAAACAAAAATATGCCATCTGCAACAAATTGCAGTTAAAGCTGGCAATTATGTAAAGCAACACTTAAAGTAACACTTTTGGAGAAGGAAATGGCAACCCACTCCAGTATTCTTGCCAGGAGAATCCCATGGACAGAGGAGCCTGGTAGGCTGCTGCCCACGGGGTTGCACAGAGCTGGACACAGCTGAAGCGACTTAGCAGCAGCAACACTTAAAAAGGGGACCCTGGTGAGAGACTTAGTGGCTGTTTCAGGGCTAGCATTTGTGATCGTGTGGAAATTTGCTCTCAACCATGTTCATGATAGTGGTAATTCCTATCCCGCTGAGGCCTTTATGTCTTCATTCAGCAACCGTTTGGTAAGGCACGTGTATCATAGATAAAACTGACATTATGTGTTTGCTTTCATACTTAGGTCAGTAGGTTTAAGTCACTCAGAACCTAGCTTTGAAATCACTCCTTATTTAAAAAAGTATTTTTATTTTTATTTATTTATTTATTTTTTAAAAAATTTTATTTTTACTTTATTTTACTTTACAATACTGTATTGGTTTTGCCATACATTGACATGAATCCACCATGGGTGTACATGCGATCCCAAACATGAACCCCACCTCCCTCCCCACAACATCCCTCTGGGTCATCCCCGGGCACCAGCCCCAAGCATGCTGTATCCTGCATCGGACATAGACTGGCGATTCGATTCTTACATGATAGTATACATGTTTCAATGCCATTCTCCCAAATCATCCCACCCTCTCCCTCTCTCTGTGAGTCCAAAAGTCTGCTATAGACATCTGTGTCTTTTTTGCTATCTTGCATACAGGGCCATCATTGCCATCTTCCTAAATTCCATATATATGTGTTAGTATACTGTATTGATGTTTTTCTTTCTGGCTTACTTCACTCTGTATAATCAGCTCCAGTTTCATCCATCTCATCAGAACTGATTCAAATGAATTCTTTTTAATGGCTGAGTAGTACTCCATTGTATATATGTACCACAGCTTTCTTATCCATTCATCTGCTGATGGACATCTAGGTTGTTTCCATGTCCTGGCTATTATAAACAGTGCTGCGATGAACATTGGGGTGCATGTGTCTCTTTCAGTTCTGGTTTCCTCGGTGTGTATGCCCAGAAGTGGGATTGCTGGGTCATAAGGCAGTTCTATTTCCAGTTTTTTAAGGAATCTCCACACTGTTCTCCATAGTGGTTGTACTAGTTTGCATTCCCACCAACAGTGTAGGAGGGTTCCCTTTTCTCCACACCCTCTCCAGCATTTATTGCTTGCAGACTTTTGGATCGCAGCCATTCTGACTGGTGTGAAGTGGTACCTCATTGTGGTTTTGATTTGCATTTCTCTAATAATGAGTGATGTTGAGCATCTTTTCATGTGTTTGTTAGCCATCCATATGTCTTCTTTGGAGAAATGTCTATTTAGTTCTTTGACCCATTTTTTGATTGGGTCGTTTATTTTTCTGGAATTGAGCTGCATAAGTTGCTTGTATATTTTTGAGATTAGTTTTTTGTCAGTTGCTTCATTTGCTATTATATTCTCCCATTGAGAAGGCTGTCTTTTCACCTTGCTTATAGTTTCCTTTGTTGTGCAGAAGCTTTTAATTTTAATTCGGTCCCATTTGTTTATTTTTGCTTTTATTTCCAGAATTCTGGGAGGTGGGTCATAGAGGATCCTGCTGTGATTTATGTCTGAGAGTGTTTTGCCTATGTTCTCCTCTAGGAGTTTTATAGTTTCTGGTCTTATGTTTAGATCTTTAATCCATTTTGAGTTTCTTTTCGTGTGTGGTGTTAGAAAGTGATCTAGTTTCATTCTTTTACAAGTGGTTGACCAGTTTTCCCAGCACCACTTGTTAAAGAGATTGTCTTTACTCCATTGTATATTCTTGCCTCCTTTATCAAAGATAAGGTGTCCATATGTGTGTGGATTTATCTCTGGGCTTTCTATTTTGTTCCATTGATGTATATTTCTGTCTTTGTGCCAGTACCATACTGTCTTGATGACTGTGGTTTTGTAGTAGAGCCTGAAGTCAGGCAAGTTGATTCCTCCAGTTCCATTCTTCTTTCTCAAGATTGCTTTGGCTATTCGAGGTTTTTTGGTATTTCCATACAAATCTTGAAATTATTTGTTCTAGTTCTGTGAAAAATATCGCTGGTAGCTTGATAGGGATTGCACTGAATTTGTTAATTGCTTTGGGTAATTTTTAATTGAAGGATAATTGCTTTACAATATTGCACTGGTTTCTGCCACACATCAACATGAATCAGTCATGGGTACACATATGTCCCCTCCCTCTTGACCCTCCCTCCGCCTCCCAGCTCATCCCACCCTTCTAGGTTGTCACAGAGCCCTGGGTTGAGTTTCCTGAGTCGCACAGCACCTTCCCACTGGAAACTTAGGTGTGTCCATGCCGCTGCCCTCACTCGTCCACCCTGCCTTCCCTCTCCCCTCCCAGGGTTGTAGGTCTGTTCTCTGTGTCTGCATCTCCGTTGCCACCTTGCAAGCAGGTTTGTCAGTGCCATCTTCCTAGAGTCCACATGCTGCTGCTGCTGCTGAGTCGCTTCAGTCGTGTCCGACTCTGTGCGACCCCACAGACGGCAGCCCACCAGGCTCCCCCGTCCCTGGGATTCTCCAGGCAAGAACACTGGAGTGGGTTGCCATTTCCTTCTCCAATGCCTGAAAGTCCATATAAATGTGTTAATATATGATATTTGTTTGTTTCTTTCTGAAACTTATTTCTCTATAAGTCTCTTCTGACTTATAAAAATCTCTCCTTTTTGTTTGTTTATAGGTATAAAACAAGCTCTGGTCTTAATTTACACTCTTCTGTAAATTGATGTTAGTCTTTTACAACATATATATTTAGCCTTTTGATTCTGTGAGTTATTTGTTCACATGCTTTGTTCACTTTTCTATTGGTTGTTTACATGTCTTTCATTTTTGTTATACGTATGCCAGATTCAAAGGCAGTGAGTGTCATATAATGAAGACTCTGGCCTCCATCACCCAACAAGTTTCATTTACAATTCCAATTATTCTCTTTCCTTCCAAACTCTTTTGAAGCAGACTATAAATTTATTATAACAACTGTAAATATTTCTCCATGTATTTCTAAAATATAAAACCCCAATACCAAAATTGAAGCCTAAATTAATAATTTATTAATGTAATTAAATGTTCAGTGTTCAGATCGTCTCTTAAAAGTTTCATTTTGTTTGAATCAGCATCCAAACAATGTCTATGCATGTGATTAGATGAAATAGTTCTGAAATCTTGTTTTATTTGTAAGTCATATCTTCTCGCTTTTTCCCCCCTGATCTTTTTTTTTCTTTAAGAAGAAGCCAAGTTATCTGTTCTGTGGCGATTCCTTTATTCTGGATTTTGCTATAGCATCTGTGTGATGATGTTGAAAATGCTCCTCTGACTCTGTGTTTCCTGTGGATTGTTAGGTGGGTTTCACTTCTTGGAAAGATTACTTCATAAATGGTGGCAGGAGGCATGTACTGTCTGGTTATCCAGTTTTTTGTGAAGCGACAGTATGGCAGTTATTGTAAAGTTTGATTTATCTGTTAGGAATGGCACAAATATTGTATTCTAATTTTGTTATTCCTGTCTTGTTTATTAGCTGGGATACTTGTATAAAGGCCCTGTTTCTACTATTTAGTGACTCTATAAGATTGTTCATATAGGAAAGGCAAGATCAAGGCTTAATTCTTTTCCTTTGTAATCAAATATAACAACTTGCCTCCCTCATACTTTATAATGGTGATTGGTAAAGGTTTCTTTGGTTATGTTTCATTTTATTTTGTTTTAAAGATCATTTTGAACTCACAGAAATAAGCATATTTGCTCTGTTTTGGTCTATTACAGTTATTTTTTTTAAATGATGCTTAAATTGTCCCATTTGAGAGATCAGTGAGGACCCCTGCAAAGTGGCTTCTGAGTCTGGGTGGTTTATACGCCTAATTCATATCTCACATTTCTGGAGGCTGGAAGACTGAGATCTGGAATCCAGCATGCTTGGGTCTGCGTGAAAGCTGTCTTTGTCAATGGCCACTTTTCTCTCTGTGTCCTCATGTGGCCAAGGGAGAAAAGAAAAAAAACAGCAGTGATCCACCCTCAAGATGTCATTCTGACCTAGTAACCTCCTAAAGGTTCCTTTGTAAATGCCATCGCATTGAGGGTTAGCATGTCAATGTTTGCATATCGGCAGACACAGTTCAGTACAAGCAGTCATTCTGACACAATACTAGGAGTATCAGTTTCTTTGCTTTCAGGTAGGGTAAGATATTCCAAGTTCATTTTATACTTTTCCTATCCCAGCACTGGAGTTAGCTAATTCTGCAAGGAGCGCTTGTTCTGTTTAGTGGGAAATGGTCATTAAAAGCCAAAATCTGAGCACTAAGAGTGCTCACTGCTTTTGTTTTGATCCTTGGTCTGACACATTTATGACAGACAGAAGCAGGATTTTTTCAGGATAAACTATATTATGATTTTATAAGTATACTTCCAACTCAAATTCAGGATTGTTGGTTTTTTCTTTAGCCTTGTTGATTTTATATCTATATTCCTTTTCGTTATATTAAAAGTCATCATTTTTAAGGTAGCCATTAGTTGATCGCTCATTTGTAAAATGACTCTTAGAATAACAACAAATCCATGCTACCTGCAATATGATATTGAAAGTTTAAAGCACATTTGTAGTTCTTTTTTATTTTCCAAAAGGTACATACCCCAATGGAGATTTATAGTAGTATTAGAGTGCTGTATATTAAAAGCACTTTGTATATTATAAACTATTCTCTGTGTGCTGGTGATACTAGCTGTATTCTACTTTGGGTTTATTTGTTTTATTTTACTTTCAATTGTTTGAGATTGCTTATTTAATTCAATTTTTATCGCAGTTATGTAAAATATTAATATGATTGATTCCAAAGTACAATTCATATGGTATATTCAAGTAAGTCTTCTTTCTATCCTTTTCCTCTCTATCTTCCTCCCACACATAAATAATTTTTCAAATTACAGTTTATGCTTTCTTTAATAGAAGCAAAAACATATGTGTGTATTTACACCTCCTCCCCAGTTTTTAGATAAATGGCAATATACTATTCAGTTTTTTCCATCTGCTTTTTCCACATAACTAAATGCCCTGGTGCTTGCTTTGTAATAACACATGTAAACATTCCCCATTCGTTTTGACAGATGCATGAAATTCCAATGTGTGAATATATCGGACTCAACTGCTAAGTTGTGTCTGATTCTTTGCAGCCCCATGGACTGTAACCCACCAGGCTCTGTCCATGTAATTTTCCAGGCAAGAGTACTGGAGTGGGTAGCCATTTCCTCCTCCAGGAGGATCTTCCCAACCCAGGGACTGAACCTGCATCTCCTGATGCAGGCTGATTCTTGACCACTGAGCCACCTGTGACATGGGCTTCCCAGGTGGCGCTAGTGGTAAAGAACCCACTTGCCAGTGCAGGAGATGTAAGAGATGTGGGTTCGATCCCTGAGTCAGGAAGATCCCCTGGAGGAAGGCATGGAGACCCATTCCAGTATTCTTCCTAAAGAATCCTATGGAGAGAAGAGCCTGGTGTGCCACAGTCCATACGGTCACAAAGAGTCAGACATGACTGAAGCAATTTAGGACACAGGTACCTGTGATATATGAAATTGTTAATATATCACAATTTAATAAAGCAGTTCCCATGAGATGGACAGTTGGCTTGTTTCCAGTTATTTGTTATGAAAATACTGTTCAGTGAAGAGCTTTTAACATACTCAAAGAATTTTTCTACAAGTACCTTTTAATTGCAAATATAGAGCCATTTTCTCATGGCTAAAACTGGAAGATGCAAAGACAAAAATGAATATTATCTGTAATCTTACCACCCAGAGATGGTGACTGTTAGTTAACCTCATCCTTCCAGCTTTTGTTCTGTTTGCAAACACACACAGCCTTAAGAGCACAAGACGCTAAGATATACACAGAATCTTGCAGCCTTTCTTTCCATCAGCATTGTGGTTTAAGTACTACCAGTGTCAGAAACAATTCTCCATAACATTATCTTAATGTCTGCATAATATTGTCAGATAATTAACTTTTCCATAATATGTAGACACATTATGCCTTCTGATACACATTGCTCTGTTACAATTAAGGAAAGACATTCTGATTTGTACCATAAACAACAGTGCATTTATACCTATGCTGGCTGCCTGGGAGACCTCTTTCCGACTGTAATCCAGCATATGTGGAACAGAATCTGAGATTCTGCATTCATAACAAATGCTGAACATTGCTGCTGACCCCTGATTGGCGTTTCAGCTAGTACTTGTATGGAAGAAGATGATGGCCCCGTAGTTTATTTTACTTCCTCAAAGACAGGACAAGGATTTCAGCAAATGAAAAAACACCCTACTACTTATATTTATTGAGTTTCTAAAGCATCTTCTAAGGTGAAAGTGAGTAGGCACCCTAGTTCTTATATTTATTGAGTTTCTAAGACACCTTCTGAGGTAGAAACTCAGTTTAGGGTATTTTAGCCAAATCCTAAATAAAATCAGATTCCAGGACAGTGTGACCTCTGGATGTTCTTTCTTCCTCCTGAGAATTTTAACTGCAGGGACACTTTTGTCTGACGTTTCAGTATCTACCCTGAGGTCGGTTAGAGAGATGTTCCAGTTCAACATACAAATATGGAGGGTCTTTGCTGTGATAAGTCAGGGGATAATCTGCTTTCTCACTCTGCTCCTGTGTTGCTGAATTAACCCCAAACTGTGTTGTGTTTGAAGCCCTTCCAGTGAGGCAGGTGGTGAGATAAGACCTGATAAGACTCCAGAATTTGTGTGGAAGACATGTTTTCTACATCTCTTTTAAGGCCCATGTTCCCAAATTTTTATTATCCAAATATTTGACTGGCTGGTTCTAGGAAAACAAATGTGAGTAGCAAATTATAGCTGTTCTCAAGGATCTTGGATTTCAGGAGGTCAAACAGGCCAGATACTTGGTAGTTATAGAGCTTTATGGAAGGTAAATGTCCCTAGTATGTTACAAGTAGTTTAACGGAGCGGGGAATCATAATTCACTATTGTAGAATGTTTTTCCAGGAAAAGTGAAAATGAGGTTTAGGAAAAAAGAAAGTGAGTCCTGGAAGGAAGGAATATCTTGTAGGAAGGTTTAGAGGTACAAAGTAGAAAGAAGAGGGAAAAAGCAAATTGGGAACTGAGAGAAATGTGAGTCTGGAGGATACAGGGGGAGAGCATGAGAGAGAGAGTGTGTGGGTGGGTGTGGGTGTGTGTGTGGGGCGGGGCTAGGGCGCATTGTGTTGTTGAAGGAGAATGGAGAAAGTTGAGGAGGTAATTCAAGCCCTTATTAACCCAGCTTAAACTTTTGAAATTAATTGTTAAGGCTATGGAGACCTCTCAAGTTTCTAAACAGGGAATGTCAACCCCCACTCTCCAAAAGACACAAAAACTTTAAACAAAAGCCACTCACTACAGCTTGGAAAATGAGTTCCTGAGTAGCATATGTGAAGGATGAAAAGACTGATTCAGGGCTCTGGAGAGGTTAATAATGACTAACATTAATGAGTGTTTATGTCAATGCTGGAGAAGGAAATAGCAACCCACTCCAGTATTCTTGCCTGGAGAGTCCTGTGGACAGAGGAGCCTGCTGGGCTGCCGTCTATGGGGTCGCAGAGTCAGACGTGACTGAAGCAACTTAGCATGCAGGCATGCATTGGAGAAGGCAATGGCAACCCACTCCAGTGTTCTTGCCTGGAGAATCCCAGGGACAGAGGAGCCTGGTGGGCTGCCGTCTATGGGGTCACACAGAGTTGGACATGACTGAAGCGACTTAGCAGCAGCAGCAGCAGCATGTCGGTGCTAGAGGCCAGCACTAGACACAAGTGCTGTTTTGACACATTAAAATGTATTATTTAACTCTACAAACAACCTGTTGAGGTGCATGTGTTTACTAAAATCATCTCCACTTACATTTAAGTGTGCTGTACCGAAAGTGTGGTTGAATTACTCTTGTGACGCCATGGAACAAGACAGGTGTAGACGCATGATCGGATCTCAGGTGGTTTGGTCCCCAGGTTAGCTCACCTCAGTACTGGATTGTACATGCTTCCCCATGCAGTCTGAAGATGAAGCAAGCAGGCATAGCTCTTTTGCTTAAAGTTGGTTAATATGTGTACGTATTATTCTAATTCAGTGGGGAGTGGGGGCTTGACACAAAAGCCAGTGAAATTATAAAAAATGTCATCCATAGCAGACATTCCAAACAGATCAGATGCTTCTTAGTGAATGCTGTTCAAGAATGGCATCTGGTTGTCACCCAGAGTATTATGAGTAGAATTTTTATACATATGTTCATGTTGGTGCAAGTGTACTAACATTTCTACCGTGCCCGGAATATGTGTACACATAGTTGGCTTTAAGTTTTACCCAGGCAGTGCCATGTTACAGCAAGGTATTATTTTCATCAGCCCACTTCTAGCAAGTTAATCACAATTAAAGTAGGTAGAAACTCACCTGATTAGAATAGATTTTGAAGATTGAGAGTCAATATTCCAGATTCCCAGTCAGAGCCTGAAAGACCTGTATAACTTTTAAACATTAATCTTTACTTCTGTAAGAATGTTAAAAATAAAATACATGTGCCAGTTCTGTTTAGTTCAGTTGCTCACTCGTGTCCGACTCATTGTGATGCCATTGACCACAGCACGCCAGGCCTCCCTGTCCATTACCGACTCCCTGTCCGTTACCAACTCAAATTCATGTCCATTGAGTCGGTGATGCCATGCAACCATCTCATCCTCTGTCGTCCCCTTCTCCTCCCACCTTCAATCTTTCCCAGCAACAGGGTCTTTTCAAATGAGTCAGTTATTCTCATCAGGTGCCCAAAGTATTGGACTTTCAGCTTCAACATCAGTCCTTCTAATGAATATTCAGGACTGATTTCCTTTAGGATGGACTGGTTGGATCTCCTTGCAGTCCAAGAGACTCTCAAGAGTCTTCTCCAACACCACAGTTCAAAAGCATCAGCTCTTTGGTGCTCAGCTTTCTTTATAGTCCAACACTCACATCCATACATGACTATTGAAAAGCCATAGCTTTGACTAGACAAATCTTTGTTGGCAAAGTAGTGTGTCTACATTTTAATATGCTATCTAGGTTGGTCATAACTTTTCTTCCAAGGAGCAAGCGTCTTTTAATTTCATGCCTGCAGTCACAATCTGCAGCGATTTTGGAGCCACAAAAAAAAAAAAAAAAAAAAGTCTGTCAATGTTTCCACTATTTTCCCTTCTGTTTGAAGTCATGGGACCAGGTCCCATGATCTTAGTTTTCTGGATGCTGAGTTTTAATCCAATTTTTTCACTCTTCTCTTTCACTTTCATCAAGAGGTTCTTTAGTTCTTCACTTTCTGCCATAAGGGTGGTGTCATCTGCATATCTGAGGTTACTGATATTTCTCCTGGAAATCTTGATTCCAGCTTGTGTGTCATCCAGCCCAGTGTTTCTCATGATGTACTTTGCATATAAGTTAAATAAGCAGGGTGACAGTATACAGCCTTGACATACTCCTTTTTCGTTTTGGAACCAGTCTGTTGTTCCATGTACAGTTCTAACTGTTGAGTCTTGACCTGCATACAGATTTCTCAGGAGGCAGGTCAGGTGATCTGGTATTCCCGTCTCCTGAAGAATTTTCCACAGTTTGTTGTAATCCACACAAAGGCTTTGGCATAGTCAATAAAGCAGAAGTAGATGTTTTTCTGGAACTCTCTTGCTTTTTCAATGATCCAGTGGATGTTGGCAATTTGATCTCTGTTTCCTCTACCTTTTCTAAATCCAGCCTGAACATCTGAAAGTTCACAGTTCACGTACTGTTGAAGCCTGGCTTGGAGAATTTTCAGTATTACTTTGCTAGTGTGTGCTGCTGCTGCTGCTGCTGCTAAGTCGCTTCAGTCGTGTCTGACTCTGTGCGATCCCATAGACAGCGGCCCACCAGGCTCCCCCGTCCCTGGGATTCTCCAGGCAAGAACACTGGAGTGGGTTGCCATTTCCTCCTCCAATGCATGAAAGTGAAAAGTGAAAGTGAAGTCACTCAGTCGTGTCCAACTCTGAGTGACCCCATGTACTGCAGCCTACCAGGCTCCTCTGTCCATGGGGTTTTCCAGGCAAGAGTACTGGAGCGGGTTGTCATTGCCTTTTCCATTGCTAACATGTGAGATGAGTGCAATTGTGCAGTAGTTTGAGCATTCTTAGGCATTGCCTTTCTTTGGGTTGGAATGAAAACTGACCATTTCTAGTCCTGTGGCCACTTCTGAGTTTTCCAAATTTGCTAGCATATTGAGTGCAGCACTTTCATAGCATCATCTTTTTGGATTTGAAATAGCTCAACTAGAATTCCGTCATCTCCACTAGCTTTGTATTGATGCTTCCTAAGGCCCACTTGACTTGGCATTCCAGGATATCTGGCTCTAGGTGAGTGATCACACCATCGTGGTTATCTGGGTCACAAAGATTTCTTTGGATAGTTCTTCTGTGTATTCTTGCCACGTCTTCTTAATATCTTCTGCTTCTGTTAGGTCCATAACATTTTTGTCCTTTATTGTGCCCATCTTTGCATGAAATGTTCCCTTGGTATCTCTAATTTTCTTGAACATCTCTAGTCTTTCCCATTCTACTTTTTTCCCTCTATTTCTTTGCATTGATCACTGAGGAAGGCTTTCTTATCTCTTCTTGCTATTCTTTGGAACTCTGCATTCAAATGGGTATATCTTTCCTTTTTTCCTTTGCCTTTCACTTCTCTTCTTTTCACAGCTATTTGCAAGCCCTCCTCAGACAACCATTTTGCCTTTTTGCATTTCTTTTTCTTGGGTATGGTCTTGATCACTACTTCCTGTACAATGTCATGAACCTCAGTCCATAGTTCTTCAGGCACCCTATCAGATCTGATCCCTTGTATCTATTTGTCACTTCCATTGTATAATAATAAGTGATTTGATTTAGGTCATGCCTGAATGGTCTAGTGGTTTTCCGTACTTTCTTCAATTTAATTCTGAATTTGGCAATAAGGAGTTCATAATCTGAGCCTCAGTCAGCTCCCAGTCTTGTTTTTGCTGATTGTATAGAGCTTCTCCATCTTTGACTGCTAAAAATATAATCAACCTAATTTCGATATTGACCTTCTGGTGATGTCCATGTATAGAGTCTTCTCTTCTGTTGTTGATAGAGGGTGTTTGCTATAACTGGTGTGTTCTCTTGGCACAACTGTTAGCCTTTGACCTGCTTCATTCTGTACTCCAAGGCCAAATTTGCCTGTTACTCCAGGTATTTCTTAACTTCCTGTTTTACATTCCATCCCCCTGTAATGGAAAGGATATATTTGGAGATGTTAGTTCTAGAAGGTCTTATAGGTCTTCATAAGAACTGTTCAACTTCAGCTTCAGCATTACTGGTCAGGGCATAGACTTGGCTTACTGTGACATTGAATGGTTTGCTTTGGAAACGAACAGAGATCATTCTGTCTTTTTTGAGATTGCATCCAAGTACTGCATTTCGGACTCTTTTGTTGACTGATGGCTACTCCATTTCTTCTAAGGGATTCTTGCCCACAGCCATAGATATAATGCTCATCTGAGTTAAATTCACCCATTCTGGTCCATTTTAGTTTGCTTATTCCTACAATGTTGATGTTCACTCTTGCAATCACTTGTTTGACCACTTCTAATTTGCGTTGATTCATGGAGCTAACAGTCCATAAGCCTCTTATCCTTCTCCATCAGAGGGGAGACAGACTGAAAACCGCAATCACAGAAACCTAACCAATCTGATCACATGGACCACAGCCTTGTCTAACTCAATGAAACTATGAGCCAGGCCGTGTATGACCACCCAAGACGGATGGGCCATGGTGGAGAGTTCTGACAAACCGTGGTCCACTGGAGAAGGGAATGGGAAACCATTTCAATATTCTTGCCCTAATAACCCCATGAACAGTATGAAAAGGCAAAAAGATAGGACACTGAAAGATAAACTCCCCAGGTCGGCAGGTACCCAATATGGCTACTGGAGATCAGTGGAGAAATCAGGAAGAATGGAAAATACATGTGTATGTTCCAGGGAAAAATTGGCATATATAGAACTATATATTGAATAAATGTTACAAGAATAGAAATAGAGATGCATTTTGACACATACCACATTTTCTTTTATGCCTTACCATTTTTCTAAACGTAAAACAGGACCCTAGGAACAACAGAATCAACTCATTTCTTCCACCTTGGGCAAGTGATTTATCTTCGTTAAAGTCCCCATTTCCTCATCTGTACAATAGGAATAATAATGCTTATTTTGCAAGACCATTCTGAGAAAACGCATGTGAAGTAGCTGGCACATCGTGGGCATCTGACCAATTGAAAATTGCTAATTTTGTTTTTCTTCCTTGACACTACAGTCATATTGCCACTATTTTAAAATGCTGAGATTACTTTTCAAATTGCTTTGCTGATTACAAGCTTTCCAAATGAAATAATTACTAAAGAAAAGTTAATTATCAGTGAAGAGTTTAGACTTTTAAGAGGGAAAAACAAACACACCGCTATACTATATCTCTGTTGAAGAATTAGCAGTTTACTTATTAAAACAAAATATATCTTTTTTAAGACAAAATATTTTTAATTTTAAAATATTTTTAAATATATATATTTTAAGACAAATTATATCTATATATATTAAGATAAAATATATATTTTCATAAAAGAGGGCAACTTGACATCTGCTAGCTTTGGCCATTGCTTGGCAAGGCTAGATCTTAACTCTAAATTTTGAAAGTTAGCAAGACTCTGTCACGTGACCACTGATTTAATTAAAATGTGACCGCACCGTTTTCCAAGGGAACATGTTTCCTGGTGTCAAGTCCCATATGTTTGTGCCTTGAAACTAGGTTTCAGCTAAGGGCTATTTGACCCACCAAGTGAAGATGGAGTTTTCTCGGTCATATTCCAGAGTGAGTGGCAGTCCTGTTGCCCCTTATAGCCATTATACTGAAGGGTAAAGAGGTGAGAGGTTTACTAGTGACTGTGAGTCACAGGAGTGGGTCATTTAAATCTAGAATCTTCTATAAAGCTTACATTTATTTTTCATGAGGACAGAAAACCATATGGTAGAAATCTCCCCATTTTTCCTTTGGATCAGGGCATTATTTTTAGAATTTATTATTATTTTTTAAAATCAAAGGCTAGTAAATCACCTGGAGAAGGGCATAGAAACCCTCTCCAGTATTCTTGCCTGGAGAATTCCATGGACAGAGGAGCCTGGCAGGCTATAGCCCATGGGGTTTCACAGAGTCGGACCTGACTGAAGTGACTCAGCACGCAGCATGCATAGTTGATATACAATGTTAAGTTAGTTTCTAGTGTACCGCAGAGTGATTCAGCTATACATATGTCTTGTCTTTTCCAGATTCTCTCTCTTTATAGGCTATCACAAGATATTGAGTATAGCTCTCTGTGGTATATATAGGCTATCTATTTTATATGTATTAGTGTATACATGTTAATCTCAACAGGGCATGGATTTTAAGAGTAGCCCATTATGCAAATAAAGTTCACGTTCTCGTTTTTTTCTTGACTCTTGTAACATAAGCAATCACCTGTGGTAGGAGCACTTGCTTTTCTTTGCAGCTAGAATGAGGGAGGTCCCTCCAGAGGAGAAGAGCGCTTGTGCAAAAAGAGTAGTAGAAGCATATGGAATTGCGCATAAGCTTTAAAAATTCCATTTTTAACGTAAACATTTAGCAGAGATAGTTTTGTCATTTATGGATGATTTCTGTGGAAGCTTTAATTCATAGAGAAGCATTATTGCCACATAATGATGTCTCAAGGTTGTGGGAAAGATTGACCGAGATTGAGGAATTAGCCTTGTTGTTTAGATTTGAGAACCAGGGGTTGGTAAAGCCACACAGTGGGTGTTGCTATTAGCATAAGAAATGGTGGTAATTTCAGGTTTGTTTACTACCCAGAAACAAGAGAGGGAGGGCTCCCAACTGAGTAATCCAGGCTCCTTCCACAAAGCTGCAGGTGTTCCAGCAAGGGTTCTTGCCTTCCCTCTTGCCTGTCATTCCCATCAGGCTGGTTCTAGAGACTGTGAGCCACTGATGCTCCAAGGACACGAGGTCACCTGCTGAAGGCTTCCAGTCTGTTTGACAGAATAATTGGCCCCTGGTACAAAAGAAGCATATGCTGCTGATTTTGAGAACTCTGCCGCTTGATGTCAGGACGCAAAACCATCCACAGAGGTGAATACACCATCTGCCTGAAATTGTCGTGACGATCCCTTTCCACTCACCATTCGTTTTAACAGTTACAATCACTTCTCTTCTATAGGATAATCCTGGTGTTATATTTTCCTGCTTTGATACTTGTGCCCCCCTGCCCCCTCCTCTCTGAACATATTGAAGCATCTTTAATTGCAGCTTCCTGTTCTTGCTCTGTGGTGATATAACAGGTCATCTATCAAGAGTGACGCGGGATGCGGACGTTCAGGTCTGAATAGCTCCATTGTCTGCTGTCTTATTTAAGGCCCAGGCAGCCGTGGGGTAGGGGTAAAGGGGGAGCTGTCTACAGAAGTATCTCCAAGGATGTGTTTGAGTGAGGTGGGGACTCAGGGTTTGGCAGAACTCATCCAGTGTGAAGACAGGTACCCCCTCCACCACTCTCACACAACTCTTCAGGCAGAACCACCAGTGACGGATCTTCAGGGGTGGAGCCGAGAACAGACAGGATGAGTGAGCATTCACTCGCCAGCATTCAGATGCTCTCTACCTGACAAAGGGGCGTCTTAGAAAAACTGCATTGGCTCACGTGTTGTTCCCAGAAACTTCTGTGTCTAGGACGTTTGTACAACTGCCTTTCCAAATTACCCTCAGAACAGAAGATGGCATTGGGAGAGCTGAAGTCCCCAGAATTGTCTTATATTTAGTTTCTTGGATTGGAAGGGAGGAAAATTCAGTTCAGGGATGGTTTGCTGTTTCCCTGTCCTTGACATAATCCTGAGGCCTCAGAGAGGTTCACTGCTGTATCCCTTCACCGTGGAAATGAATGGTGAAGGGTCCTCCGTGTACTTGTAAAATTCAAGACGGGAATGTTACATGAGCTGTTTCTGCCTTGAAGTTAATGTCTTTCATGAAAGGTAGTGTTTTTCACATCTGGAAAATGTTTATATTAACGTTTCTGTCCCCAAATCACCATGAAGTTTTATCTTGCCTATTTAAAGGAAATTATGCAAATACATATGTAAATTCTCCTTTGCAGTTTATTATTGTGAGAAATGAAGTTCTATGAAATAAGCACCTTCTTTTGTGCTGGGGTAGACTGTGACAATTGGGTTAAAAAACACCTTCATCCTTGTAGCTAGAATATTTAGATAGAATACCAGAGGTGAGTGACATTTGTATAAGTTTATAATCCAAGAGCTATCGTTTCTGGACCTTCCTTATTTTGGAGGGCAGTGTTAAATATTTTTTTCAGTTCATTGTGAAAGTGCTTTCTCATAAGTATAACAATGAGTTATTAATCACCGTCTTCACTATAAAAATAAAATAAACATCCAACAAGAAAAACAGCTAAATCAGTCTATCACCCCCAACCTCTACTCACCCCCAAAACAAGTTGACTGTTGTTTTTTTTTTTTTTCTATTTTCCCGTACAAAAAAAACTACTTCTTGGTTCTTTTATCGTCTGTTCCTTCAAACTCACATAAGGAGAAACTAGACGCAGTTCATGTTTACAGAAATCAGACACTGCTGTTTTTGGTCCCCCGCCATTTCTCCCCTTCACGGGACAATTTCTTACTGGATTTCTCGCCAAATGAGAGTAGGAATGGAAAGGCTGTCAGGAGCCAGGAAGCCCATTTGAGAAAAGACAGGTCAAGGCTTTTCATTTTAGAAAGCCTACAAAATACAGAACAGCTTTCAGTTATGTGCCGGGATGCTTCTAGCCGACACTTTATTGTGGTCTGTTTCATTAAGTTCCATTGATGGGCCCAACCTGCGGGATGGCCCTTGAGTGTGGCAGTGGCAAACGCTCCTGGTGGCAGGCTTGACATGGGCTGATGGCTCCTTCCATTGAGAGAATATCTTGCCTTTTGCAATAAAGCGCAGAACAAAGCCCCTGCTGAGTGACAGCTCTGTGAGCTGCTTTTGTTTTGAATCCTTAACATTGGATACCCTTAGAGGGTAGTTCATACAAGAATTCCTTTATTTTTTTTTTAACTGCAATTTTATTTTTTTATTTTTATTTTATTTTATTTTATGTGTTTTTTTAATTTTGTTTTTGTTTTTGTTTTACTTTACAAGACTGTGTTGCTTTTGCCATACATTGACATGAATCCACCACAGGGCGTACATGAGTTCCCAACCCTGAACCCCCCCTCCCACCTCCCTCCCCATATCATCTCTCTGGGTCATCCCAGTGCACCAGCCCCAAGCATCCTGTATCCTGTATTGAACCTAGACTAGCGATTCATTTCTTACATGATAGTATACATGTTTCAATGCCGTTCTCCCAAATCATCCCACCCTCTCCCTCTCCCACAGAGTCCAAAAGTCTGTTCTTTACATCTGTGTCTCTTCTGCTGTTTCGCATACAGGGTTATCATCACCATCTTTCTAAATTCCATATATATGTGTTAGTATACTGTATTGGTGTCTTTCTTTCCTTTAGAATTCAAAAGGCAAGAGGACAGATTGAAGATGAATTTGCTGGTCATCACTCTGTGTGTGTGTGTGTGTGTGTGTGTGTGAGAGAGAGAGAGAGAGAGAGAGAGAGAGAGAGAGAGAGAGAGAGAGAGTGAGTCGTGTCCAACTCTTTGTGACCCCATGGACTGAAGCCCACCAGGCTCCTCCGTCCACAGAATTCCCCAGGCAAGAAGACTGGAGTGGGTTGCCATTTCCTTCTACAGGGAATCTTCCTGACCCATGAATTGAACTCTCATCTCTTGAGTCTCCTGCATTGACAAGTGGGTTCTTTACCTCTAGTGCCACCTGGATTATCACTGCTCTCCATTTAAATGATCTTCTCCATTTAAATGGCAGATGGAAAGGTTATTTTGTTGTTGTTGTTATTTGGTTTTAATTTTATTGAAATATAGTTGATGAACAATGTTAATTTCTGCTGTACAGCAAGGCGACTCAGTTATACACAGGCATGCATTCTTTTTTATATTCTTTGATATTTTTTCCATTATAGTTTATCACAGGATATTGAATATAGTTCCCTATGCTACGCAGTAGGATCTTGCTGTTTGTCCGTCCTGTATATACTAGTTTGCATCTGTTAATCCCAAACCCCCAGCCTTTCCCTGTTTCACCTCTCCTCTGCCTTGGCGACCACAAGTCTCTTCTTTATTCTGAAAGCCTCCTTCTCTGCCATGTGCTGTGCTAAGTCGCTTCCAGTCGTGTCTGACTCTTTGCAACCACATGGACTGTAGCCCGCCAGGCTCCTCTTTCTATGGGACTTCCCAGGCAAGAGTACTTAAGTGTGTTGCCATTTCCTTCTGCAGGGAATCTTGCTGACCCAGGAATCGAACACGAGTCTCCTGTACTAGCAGGCAGATTCTTTACCACTGAGCTGCCGGGGAAATCCTTCGGTTAACTATGCATGTTTATTTGTGTCATTTTAGATTCCACGTATGAATGATACGTAATGTTTGTCTTTGTCTGACTTACTTTGCTTGAAGTGATCATCTCCAGGTCCATCCATGTTGCTGCAAATGGCATTATTTCATTGCAGCTGGGAAGTTCTGAAGCCTGCTGATTACATTATTAAATAGTCACTGACCTAAGTCTTGAGAGAGAAAGTAGCCACCACATAAGGGCATTTAAGTGGATACAAGAATATTAAGAATTTCCTTACATTTTTATCCATAGCAGATGTTCTATTGGAGGAAAATGGAATAGTAAACAGTGTAATCCCTATAGAGCTGAAATTAGATCTTGTGGGAAAGGAAAAGTTCTCCTTGTTAGCATATTAAGATCTGTGCATATTTGCTCTCTTCATGTCATTAGCTGGGTTTGATGCTCTCACTGGGATGCCAAGAGGAGTCTTGGGGAATGGGGATGATTCTAGCAGTGGCTGCTGACCTGTCAGTGGTGGGACGGATGAATCCAAGCCAGTCATCTCAGACGGGAAGCAGAGACTTCGGTGGCATCCCTACCCCACTTTTTCTAGATCTATCAGAAATCATAACTAGGAAACCAACTAACCTTGGACGTGCTGGAGGGTGTGGTGACATTGTGACATGCCACCTGAATGCCCCAGAGTGAAGAGCCTGTCACCTCAACTACTGCAAAGGCTGTGAGCTCACAGCAGAATCAACAGTGAGGCTCAGAGCCGCAGAGCACCCTGGGGCCAAGTGATGCCTTTCTTGGGTGGGCACATCCAAGGACCGATCTGTGCGCTGGTTTGAGCACCTAGTTATCTAGGCCCAAATCAGAATGACTGACGGCCCTTCTAGCTCTGGTGGCAGCCAAGGTCAAGTCTGCATCTCTACTCACCCTCCCCCTCTGCCCACTCCTTTTTGAGGCAACCATCCTGAAGCCTGTCCTTAATACACACGATGCTCTAAAATTCCATCTCTGTCACAGACAGATCTCCTAGATGGATGAGAAAAAAACAAACCAGTGACAGTACCATATTGGCTCAGTGGGTAAAAGAATCTGTCTGAAATTCAGGAGATGGAGGAGATGTGGGTTTGATTCCTGGGTCAGGAAGGTCCTCTGGAGAAGAGACTGGTAGCCCACTCCAGTGTTCTTACCTGGAGAATTCCATGGACAGAGGAGCCTGGTGGGCTACAGTCCATGGGGTCACAAAGAGTCGGACGTGACTGAGCAACTAACACTTTCACTTTTCATTATGAAGGTTAAGCTTATAATTTAATGTCACATCCTTTCTAGTCAATAAATATTAATGCATTCAAAGAAATAATATATATATATGCATATGTATAGCTGAATTACTTTGCTGTACACCTGAAACTAATATAATATTGTAAATCAATTATAACCCAATAGACAAAATTTTTTTAAATTGTACAATTATACTTCAATTAAAATAAATACTTACATTTTTTTTAAAGTTTACTAGACCATGGTTTTAAATGATGTGCTTAGAAAATAGATAAAACTCCATGCTCATCTTCCCAGGGAGCCCAAGCTGCAGCCAACAGGCACCCAGGCACACTGAGGATTCTTTAACTGGACGATTTGCAGTTTCAGTTACAATTGATTTTGTAGGACTGTAATTAAAAAGCAGAGACATTTGCCAACAAAGATCCATCTAGTCAAAGCTATGTTTTTTCCAGTAGTCGTGTATGAATGTAAGAGTTGGACTATAAGGAAAGCTAAGCACCGGACAGTTGATGCTTTTGAACTGTGGTGTTGGAGAAGACTCTTGGGAGTCCCTTGGACTGCAAGGAGATCCAACTAATCCTTCCTAAAGGAGATCAGTCCTGAATATTCATTGGAAGGACTAATGCTGAAGCTGAAAGTCCAATAATTTGGCCACCTGATGCGAAGAACTGACTCATTTGAAAAGACCCTGCTGCTGGGAAAGATTGAAGGTGGGAGGAGAAGGGGATGACAGAGGATGAGTGGATGGCATCACCGACTCAATGGACATGAATTTGAGTAGACTTTTGGAGTTGGGGATGGACAGGGAGACCCGGCATATTGCCATCCATGGGATCTCAAAGAGTCAGACACTACTGAGTGACTGAACTGAACTAAACTGAATGCTGTTTTACCTGTGATAGGTCCTGTTAGCAATACAAGCAACCTCACAGCTAACATTAAAAGGAGAGACTTGTGATGTGAATTTCTAGAAAGAAGGTCTCAAAGTTTTATCTTTACATCTGGGATCAAGCATCATCACTTGTTTGGATTGGACAAATCAAAAGCCTCTATTCTGTTTCGTGAGAAGTATGTTGGTTTTAGTCCATGCAGAAGTTTTTACAGTTTTTGAGTTATGTCTATAACCCTATAAATTTTTACTTTAAAAAACTTAGACCCTTTGATTTAAGATTTTGAAGCATCATTGCCTTCTTTATTAGAACTTGGTGATGCTGTCAATTCAGGTATCTACGGTGAAGGGCAATGGTGGCCAAGATAAATGAAAACAATGAATTATCCAAAATCTTTTTTTTCCCCTAAGTAATTTTTCTTACATTGGAATACAAACGCCTTATGGAATGCACCTTTAAAAATATAATTTTCAGATAATCTGCCTGTGGACTATTGAAGAAACTATATTTACCTTTGTCTCTTTCACTAAGAAAGTTATAATCAAATATAGTAATAAGGATGAAGCACAACCTTGCATAAAAGTCAGTTTTGGTGTTTTATCATCACAAAGGATACTAAATGGGCACCAGAGGGGCCATGGGGTGAAGTGAGTGAATGGCTAGTGGAAAGACACTTGCGGGGAGAGCAGGTTGCATTTTTCAGGTTGCGTTCAAAATGTGCTTAGTGACTCAAACAGAATGGAAGGAGATGGCTTCTCAGGTGGTGCGAGTGGTGAAGAACCGCCTGCCAGTGCAGGAGATGCAGGAGACACAGACCCACAGATTCGACCCTTGCTTTGGGGAGACCCCCTGGAGGAGGGCATGGCACCCACTCCAGTACTATTGCCTGGAGAACCCTGTGGACAGAGGAGCCTGGCGGGCTACAGTCCATGGGGTTGCAAAGAGCCGGACACGACCGATGTGACTTAGCGGCAGCAGCAGCACACGCTCATGGTTATTGCATGGATGAAAAATCTTAACAGAGCAACTCTTTAAGCCATTTGATTTTAAATATTCACCTGTCTTCTATCGGAATTTGTATTTATTTGCCTTTTCAGACTTGTGAAAAATAAAGACTCTGGCCAAATAACTTTATATGGACTTTTTTTAATTGAAGGAAAGTTAAATTTAAATATTCTCTTTCTTCACTATGTTAGCAGTAAATAATGATATCTTCGGGAGATGGTGATGGACAGGGAGGCCTGGCATGCTGCGATTCATGGGGTCGCAAAGAGTCTGACACGACTGAGCGACTGAACTGAACTGAACTGAAGTGATAAGAGCTACATTTCATTGCATATATCGCCTGTGCAGGCACAGTGCTTGTGTATCTATACACATGTTCTCTCGGATTCTCCAGAAATCTTGGGAAGGGCATGTTAACCCCCTGAGATGCTAAGGTTCAGAAAGTTTGGATAAGTCACTGAAGGTCACAGAGCTAGAAAGGAGCAGATCTGATACAAGCTCAGTCAGCCTCCGCCATCCATACTTTTTCCAAAATCCTGAATAGTCGTGGATGACAGCTCTGTGTCCTCTGAAAGAGTAGAACCCACTTCAAGTAAAACTACAGTGTGTTGGTTCAGAGATGGGAAACCATCGTCTGTCTCATTTCAGTGAATTCTCTTCATCCAGTTTAACTGTCAGACCAGGCGTGTCACCGCTTTTGTTTCTAGAACCTCTGAGTCCGTGTTTAAGGAACTCCTTGTTCTCTTTGGAGGCCTCTATGAAGTGTCAGCCTACCCGTTGCATGTCTTCATTACTTGACATGAGTTAATGTTATGCTTTATGGGAATGCCTTAATTTCTCTGTTTCGGTATAAACAGTTGTGTAATCGTTCTAATACATGCCAAGGAGCAGGAGTTCATTCAACCAAAAATATGGGCTCCCTTTGCCAGGCACTGAGTGTAGAATAGTAAAGAAAATAGATATTGTGCCCACTTTCCTGATGTTACTTCTTTATACGAAAAGCGGTAAGCATCATGGTTTCTAGAAGCCAGTTGATTATAATTTGCTCCAGTGAATTCATCTGCGAGCTGTTAGCATTCTTAACCTGAGCACCTTTTGTAATAAGAGGAATTTACTTCTAAGGAAAATAGTTTTCTCATCTCTGCCTTGAAAAAAATGAAACGTGTAATTTTTTTTAGACAATGGAATATTTCTCAGCCATAAAAAGAAGTGAAACTGGGTCATTTTTAGAAATGTGGGTGGACCTAGAGACTGTCTTATAGAGTGAAATAAGTCAGAAAGAGAAAACCAAACATTGTATATTAATGCATATATATGGAATCTAGAAAAATGGTATAGGTGATCTTATCTGGAAAGCAAAAATAGAGACAAACGTAGGGAACAAATATCTGATATTTAGGGGGAGAGAGGGATGGAATGAATTAAGAGATTGGGATAGATATGTATACACTATGTATAAGGTAGATAACTAGTGAGAACCTACTATATATCACAAGGAACTCTACTTAATGGACGGTGGTGACCTGAATGGGAAGGAAATCCACAAGAGAAGAGATCCGTGTATATGTATAGCTGATTCACTTTGTTGCACAGCAGAAACAAACACAAAACTGTAAGGTAACTATACTCCAATAAAAATTAATTTAAAAAATACATGAGTAAGTATAAAGTACTATGGAAATACTAGGATTTGAGGCATATATTTGCCTGTTGAATGACTTAAAACTATTAATTGTTGTAAATATCAGGGATTATTGCATATATTTTATATAAAGTACTAAGATACACAAATGCTTGCGTAAGATACGCAAATTATTATATTTCCCTTTACATTCAGTCCTTTTCCTCCCCAAATGTTATACGTCTGTGTTTAACCCAATTGATGTAACTAAGATTCACAAAGACCTAGACAGCTTAAGCCCTAAGCTTTTGCAGAACTGTTTCCAAATATTGGGTCATCCTTCCCAGCATATTAGCTCGGATTCCTGCCACGTCTGCAAAGAACAGCTTCTCATTATAATTTCATCCAAATTTCAGTGTCATCCTTCCTATTTATTGGAGCTGGATTGGATTCCTGACCACCACCCCTACCATCTTGATGTGTAATTTTGGCCCCTTGTTGAGTGCGCCCCGGAGACTGTTCCTGGAAAGGATTTTCCTCTACATGTGCTGGCTCTCTGGGCTGTTCTGAACATGTTTGGGAAGAGAGTTTCGATGCTTTGGGTCTGTGGATTTGGCCACAGTGTGAAAGCTGGGTCGTGTTCCTGGCCTCAGAGGAACCTGGAGTCTGGCCTACGAGGTTGCTTGATGAATACAGTCATGGAATTTGGAGCTTAACAAGGCCTTAGAGACAACCTTGTTCAACCATTTCAAACAGATGCAGACACTCCAGAGCCAAGAGAGGTCAAATGATTAACCCAGGGTCTCAGGATGATCTTGTAGCAAAAGCCAGACCAGAATTTAGTTCTCTCCTGCAAAGACCACCCTCTTCCCATGGCTACCTGTGTGTGGGTGCTCAGGTGTGTCTGATCCTCTGTGACCCCGTGGATGTAGCCTGCCAGGCTCCTCTGTCCACAGGATTCTCCGGGAAGAATACTGGAGTGGGTTGCCACTGCCGTGGCTCCGTACACAGGCTGTAATTTTTGGCTGGCCTTAGTCTTCATCTAATAAATAGGGTGGAACATTGTAAAGTTTGGATGGCTTTATAATAAGGATTAGCTTATTGTCTTTTGTAATTGAGCAAATATCTGGCTTGATATCTGACTGAAGAAAAAGAAAATAATACAGCAAAGCAACTATATTATTGATCAGTAGCATAATTAGCAAAGCAGTTAAAAATTTATATATCTTTGAGTGGCTTGTAAATAACAGAATCACTGTGTTCTTCTTTTTTTTTTTAACTAGTGAAGTATAATTGATCTACAGCATTGTGTTAGCTTCTGGTGTACAGTCAGGTTATTCAGTCGTCCATATATATTCTTGTTTCACATTCTTTTCCATTATGGATTATCTCAGTATATTGACTACAGTTCCCTGTGCTATACTGTAGGACCTTGTTTATCCATTTATCTATCTTGTATGTGACAGTTTGCATCGACTAACTCCAAACTTCCATTTCATACCCCCAAACCCGCCTTCACCTTGGCAACCGCAGCCTGTTCTGTGTCCTATTTTAGGTGATGTGTAATTGATATCATGTGATATTTGCCTTTCTTTGTCTGACTTCGTAGGATTATCTCTAGGTCCGTGTGTCTGCCAATGGCGTGATTCGCCTTTTTTATGGCTGAGTAGTATCCCATTTTATATGTGCACCACATCTGCTCTATCCACTCATTTGTCGATGGACATTAAGCTGCTTCCACGTCTTGGCTCCTGTGCCTGCCATTCTCTTTCACTCTGCTAGCCATGGCGCAAGTAAGGAAATGCTCCCAGGTTAATGCTTGTCCCCATACAGGATCCTTGCTTCCCCCAAGTATGTACGCTATCTTGAGAGCAGTGCAACCAGTCGGTGCTCCAAAACTTTGCTTAAAACCTACTCTTTCTTTCAACAAACATTTATTGAGCACCTATTATGTGCAAAGATATCTTCTAAGAGCTAGAGTCATGTAAGTGAACAAGGTCAACAAATACCCTGCTCTGTGAAACTTAGTCTTATGGGGGAGAGAGGACCACATTATTCTGGGGAAAGACAAGCATGGAAAGGAGTGTGCAATTCTAAACAGTGTTGTAAGGGGCAGCCTCTCAGAAGGTGACATTGTACAGAGACGTGAAGGAGTAGAGGAAGAAAGCTATGTAATTTTCTGGGAAAAGATGATTCTAAGCAGCAGGAACAGCAAGCACAGAAGCCCTGGGTGAAATCGGGCCTGTGGTGGTTGAGCATCAGCGAGGAAGCAGAAGCAGCGGAGCAGGAGGACTTGCAGGTCATTCTATGTGCGTGTGCTCTTTTCTGGGTAAGGTAGAAAGCCAGGTAGACTTTGAGCAGGCTCATGATCTGACCATGTTTACAGCTTTGCAAGGATGATTCAGTCTGCTGGCAGGCTGAATTGAGAAGCAGATGTGGAAACAGGGAGATCAGTGAGGACGCTGTTTATATATAAGAACCTAGGAGAGAGAGGTCCAGGGGCTGGACCATGGGCATCACCCAGAGAGGTGAAAAGTCTGTGAATTCTGAATGATTTCGGAAGCAGGATTTATAGGATTTAATGACTGAATGCAGACAGAAAGGGGAAGAGGGGAGTCCAGGGTGACATAGAGTTTTATGACCTGAGCCACTGAAGAGTTACCATTTACAAGATGGAGAGGGCTGGAAAGGAGTGAGTCAGGGTGGAGCGCAGTGTCTGTGGGACCTGCAAGTGGAAATATTGAGTAGGCAGCTGGGCATGGGCATCTGAAGATGGGAGGACAGGACTGGAGAGGTGGCTTGGAGATGGAATTTAAACTCCTGAGACTTGATAAGATCGCCCTGTGGGGACTATATGTAGGGGTGGGAAGACAAGATCTAGATGCAAGTGAATAATCACCTCTCTTCTCCATAGAAACATGAAGACCAGGTATACATTGTAAGTTAATTATTTTGCTTTCATTTAACATGGAAGGTAGAATATTTTTTTTTAACCTAGAATGTAAAATTAGGTGATTGAAAGTTAGGGTTAGTAAGTAAGTTTAGATATTTGGGCCTGCACACGCCGGCATGCATGCATACGTGCTTTCAGATGGCTTAGAAGAAGGGGGGCAGAATTGAATGGGATCTTTTTGAAACTCAGCCCATGATGAAGGTAACAGTTACAAGCCTTGAGGCTACTCTTTCTTCCTGGGCCTACGTCTGATTATCTGGTGAGTGCGCTATCTGTTTCCATGTTGCAAAGCACAGGAACCTGTGTCATTTCATCAGGGACATAATGGGGCATTGTTTTAATTTTGGGAAAAGAAATACGGGTAGCACTTCTTAAAGATCACTTCATTCTTCTGTATTGTTCCCCCACCCCTTGTGCCTCATTGGTGGTTGTTTTTATGTTTTATTATTATTTTTTTAATTTTACTTTCTTTTACTTTACAATACTGTATTTTGTTTTGTTCTGGTTTTTTTTTTTAATTTGGTGAAACTTTGATTGAAGAATATTTTCTAGAAAGTGATTCCACTGCCTTTTGTGAACTGTAAAATGACATCGTGCAGTCAAGTGAAATTTCCCTTTAATGAACCTGTGTGAAATCCAGGGGCTGCTTGGGGGTGCCTGACAATGTCAGACACTCTGCTGGGTGTTGCACAAACAACCTCAGCTCATGTACCTCACAGCCCTGTGATACGGTATGATGAGCTTCATCTGTGGCCAAGAAAAGTGAGAGAGAAGCTAGGCGACTGGTCAAGTAGTAAAATGAGCGTTTGCAACTCAAGTTCTGTGCTCTTCTCTCTGTACATCACACCACATCTTTTTACAGCTCTACCAAAACCTCCACCTAAGGCTGATCCAAGCAGATCTTCCCCACGTTGACAGTGTACCTGCTGTACTTCCCTAGAATCAGTGCCTCGTCTCTGTCGATTGTGTGGCTAAGCATGATCACAGCTGTGTTCCCAGCATCTTCTCTTGGAGAATTCCCAGCCTCTTCCATGTACAACTACCCTAATCCTCACGGCCCATCGAATGGCTGTTGCCATCGTTAGCTTTTTCAATGTGTTTTTTGGTAACTGAGAGGTGAAGAACCAACCTTAAGGTCAGAGGCGAAGCCATGAGTCCAGGTTTCTAGTAAGAAACCATTTCTTTTGGGGACAGACTGCCTGTTGGGGTGTTGTGCGTGTGCCATGAGGGGGCTGTTCATGTTTGTGCATCAGGTGCCTGATCACATTTGTGCACAGTGCTTGCATGCATGCTCATTTGTCCTCAGAAACCCCAAACCACTCTGTTACCCTTTGATGCTTTTCCATCTTTTGCTCTGCCTTATTATTCCTAGGAAGTGAAAAAAAAAATCCCAAAGTATAGACTTTCAATGACTCTAAGGATGGAAGGCAAAAATGGTCTTTAAATTTAGCAAGTAAGTGGGCAAAGATTAAAAAGATGGGTCACACTACTATAGATGATGTGTAAGGAGCATGGGTCTATTATACACTCTTGGCAGATGTAAAAATTGGTACAAATTTTATGGAGTACCTGAAACATACTAAATTAGTCTTTCTGTTGACATAGAAATTCTACTTCTGGAAATATATCCCTTGGATATACAGGCACTGGAATTCTGTGCTGTGCTTGAAAAGCAATGACTTGTTGATGACTCCAGAAAAACATTTTTTTTCCTCTGAATTTAAGTTTATTATTTTGATATGTAATCAATCTTACCCTTTCTGTATTAAAAATTTTGAAATCGTGGATAAATAAGAAATAAGGAGAAGGAAAGTATATTCTGGATGCCACTTGGTAAGCAACATTTAAAAGTAATGCATTTCCTTCTGGTTCTTTTCTGTGCAAATGCATAATGTGCCAACATGTTTTTTTCCCCTCCTTTCCCCATATAATTATATAACATTGATACTTTCTTTTATCCATACTTTCTACGAGAATCCATTTTAATAACCACAAGATTTGCCATTTTACGGAAACATAGTTCACTAAACTATCACATCATGTAGGAAATTTAGTTGTTTCCAGTTTTGCTTAGAAGTACTCTGATGATAGCAGGTCAAAATTTACCTAAACATTCCTTTCTTATTTATTTGCACGATGTATTCTGTTAGATTCTGAATTTGCTGAAGCTTTTTTGACAGAGTCCAGGTCAATATGTATAGTCCAACTTGTTTCTCTCTTAGTAAGTCACTTTTATGGCAAGTATAGTAAGTCAAGAAGTTACTATACATTATATTGTTGTTGTTGTTCTGTCGCTAACTTGGGTCTGACTCTTGTGACCCTGTGGACTGCAGCATGCTAGGCTCTCCTGTCCACCATCTCTGAGAGCTTGCTCAAACTCATGTCCCTTAAATCAGCGAGGCCATCCAACCATCTCATCCTTTATCATCCCTTTCTCCTCCTACTTTCAGTCTTTCCAAGCATCAGGGTCTTTTCCAGTGAGTTCTCTCTTTGCATCAGGTGGCCAAAGTATTACAGCTTCAGCTTCAGCATCAGACTTTCCAGTAAATATGCAGGGTTGATTTCCTTTAGGATTGACATAATGTGTGAGTGTCTGTATATATAAATGGGCTTCCCTCATAGCTCGTCAGTAAAGAATCTGCCTGCAATGCAGGAGACCCGGGTTCGATCTTTAGGTCAGGAAGATCCCTGGAGGAGGGCATTGCAACCCACTCCAGGGTTCTTGCCTGGAGAATCCCACGGACAGAGGGGCCTGGCAAGCTACAGTCCATGGGGTTACAAAAAGTTGGACACAACTAAGCGACTAAGCACAGCGCCATATATATATATGGTTTAGTTGTTGTGTCCATCTCTTGCAACCCCATGGACAGTTCCCTGGGCCACCAGGGAAGTCCGTATATATGATCTCTCTCTATATATATGTGTGTGTGTTATATGTGTGTGTGTGTATACACCTATAACACATTATTCTGTTTATTACAGCTAGTGCATCTGATTTTAATGCACACATACATTGGAATTTGGGGTGGAATAGTTGTGTCATTGGTGATCGTCTCGTATCTTTAAAGAGCTCGGGCTCTGGAGTCACCGGCTTGGATTTGAACCTTGACTGTGGCGGCTGTATGCCTTTAGATCAGTCCTCTATCCAGTGTTTACTCATCTGCAAAATAGTAGTGAGAGAAACATCCAGCTTGAAGGAGAGAAGTGTTGCAGACGACGCAGGGCAGGGCTTAACACACTGCAGGTGCCTCATGAGAGGCAGCTGTCACCACACCTGTTACCTGCGGCTCATCCTTGACTCGAGTCTTTTGGTATTATTGGGGCTATGAATAGCTTTTGCCACACTCTTGCTCTTCACTTCCAGTTGAGGATAGTTTGCTCAGCTCTACATTGTGTTGGGTGTTCATTTCTATAATAATCACATTTCCCCTTTTCCCTTCTCTTTATACCAAGTATTGTTAAAGTATAAATTGTCAAGTACTATCATGGAAATGATGACAAAATCAAGAGCTCCAGTTTTGGGGGTCTCTTCATGGATTGGTAGCTTTTGAATCAGAACTACTAAATTGCTGATATTTAAAAATCCTTGGACATTCTGTATCATGAACACTATTTGTCAGTGAATACAGGAACAGGTCTGTTGACCTACTACATGCAGAGGAACATGAGGCTTGGACTCTTAGAGTCCTCTCATCTCATGAGCAAGAGGCATGAGACTCAGTGATTTCAGTGCAGGCTTCAGAATGAAGGAGACACAGAGATGCAATGTCGTGGCAGGGCCAGTTGATGGTAACCTGTCCAGATCTCTTCATTATCAGTTCAGTTCAGTTGCTCAGTCATGTCTGACTCTGCGACCCCATGGACTGCAGCACGCCAGGCTTCCCTGTCCATCACCAACTCCTGGAGTTCACCCAAACTCATGTCCATCGAGTCAATGATGCCATCCCCTTCTCCTCCTGCCCTTAATCTTTCCCTGCATCTGGATCTTTTTCAATGAGTCAGTTCTTCACATCAGGTGGCCAAAGGATTGGAGCTTCAACTTCAGCATCAGTCCTTCCAAACAATATTCAGAGATGATGAGAACCTGCTGCACAGCACAGGGGAGTCTACTCAGCGCTCCCTGGTGACCTAGATGGGAAGGAAATCCTAGTGGATATATGTTTATGAATAGCTGATTCACTTTGCTGTACAGCAGAAACTTAACAGAAGACTGTAAATCAACTGTACTCCAATATAAAATAATTTTTTAAAAAAGAAGAAAATCACTGGTCCCATTATGTAGCTTCAGCGTGTTCTCAGTGCCCTGCCTGGTCTGGGTCCTGCCTACCTTTCCGGCTCACTGTGCCCCAGCCATACCGGCCCCTCTCCTTGGGCACAGGAAGCGCTTTCCTGCTGAGGAACTTGGCCTTTCTGCCTGCCTGGAAAATGTGTTGAATTCTATGAATTGTGTAATTTTTTCAGTTCATCTGATATGCACCAATCCTTTCTTTATGTAAATCTTATCCTATTTTATTGTAAGTTCTAATCTGCCATTGTGTTAAAGGTTCGTACGGAAACAGTGGTAGAAAGGAAAAAGAAAAGTCAGAGGAAGCCATGATTCCTGTCCTTGCTGCCCTTCCTACCTATCTTTTTTGATTTCTGATTTCCTCTCTGCTAAAGCAGGCAGTTTTCACAGAAGAGCTATTACTAATAAGTGAAATGCCATTACCTATAAATAGATACATTTTGATTTAGTGTGCTCCTTAATGTAAGTCTCTGAAATTGTTCCAGTTACCTGTTCCCTCAAGTTAAGCTTAATTTTATTTTGTTTAAGCGAATAACAATTTTGTTTCTCATTTACTTAAGAAGGAAATAGAAGCTGGCACTCAGTGAATGTGTATAGCAGCTTACATGAGAAAAAGATACAGATGTTAACCTCTGTGAAGTCTCATTTAATCCTCGTAATAAACCTATGAGAGAAGTATCCTTCTTTTAAATGGTAAGGAGACATTCAAGCAAGTGAACTCACTAGTCCATAATTAGAGTGTGTGTGTGTGTGTAATATAATGCATACCTCTTTATGCATTTGAAACCAAATCAGCCTTGGAAATCCCTACTAACATTTCATTATATAGCATCTTTCTCACTGGAGTTTGTGGAAATATTTTTAAGTCTTCATGAATTTCCTCTGAGAATTTCTAAATCTGGGATTTTCCTTTCTATAACAGTCTTTGAAATGATTATGAAAGCATATTTGAGGTCATCTGGTTGACCCGCTGATGCCACTGCCTGTGTGTGTGTTTGTGTCTATAATTGCATGGTGCCAAGGAGACGTACTGTCATTGTCTGGGGCTAATGAGGAGAAAACGAGGCAGACGTAACGAGTAAATGATGCTTTTAGGCCAAATGAAAACTGTTAGCCTGGCAAACCATGCTCAGATGAAGGTTTCATAGCAATTTAAGTAGAGAAAAATGATGGGAAAGCGTGCTGTCACATGGCAAAAATAACATAGCCTATGAACTTCAAAATACCTGCTGCGGGCAGTAACATGCCCACGCAGCAGGTGGCAATTTAGATTTGGCAAAATGACATCCTCCGTGATATCACATTAATGTTTTAATTAAATTGTAGTGGTCATGAAACTTTGCTTTTATGCCATTTCACTTTTTAAATGTATTTCTTTTGTCTGTGCTGGGTCTTCATTGCAGTGCGCGGCTTCTCTAGTTGCAGGCTGTATGCTGTTGCAGCCTGTGGGATCTAGTTCCCTGACTTGGGAACTCAGACCCCCTGCGTTGGGAGTGTGAAGTCTCAGCCACTGGACCACCAACGAAGTCCCACTTTTATGTAGTTTTATAATGCTCTTGGTTTATTATTTGTATTGGAGCTATAAACAGATAATCTAGACATACATAATTGATTAAATATTTAAACATAAGTTTAAGTTCTTAATAAAAGTAACTAAATCAATACTAGGAGTCATATGTATATTTATATAAGATATGATACATAGTGATAGATATATAATAACAGTATATTTATGCCCTGCATATATATTTTCCCCCACTTTAAAGGAGTTTGTACCAGGGTGTCTCAAGTTTGGCATAATAGATACTGTCATGCACAGAACATTCTTTGTTGTGGAGGGCTTTCTTATATCTTACTGGATACCAATAGCAGCTTCCTTTCTGCCCATCATGGCAAGTAAAAATGTTTCCATATATTGCCAGGTGTCTCCTAACGGGCAACATTGCCTCATTTCAAAATCAGTGACCTGTGCATAACTATAGCAACCATTGCCTCTTCCCCTGTTGTGGCTTGGGCTACAGATTGTCAACTGCATCAGCATTGTGTCTGCCACTGAGGGAAGGGTCCTGACGGTGTATGTGCGGGCTGCACTATGGGATGAAAATCTGCCAGGGTCATGGAGAGATGGTGGTGTGGGAAAAGAATTACGTCCGCCCTTAAAGAGAATTTATCTGGCTCTTCTTTATGCTCTACTGTTTCCAGAGACCAGGGATTCCATTTGAACCTCCACCTTCATTCTCTCTGTTCAGTCTCCTAGGCAGACATTTTACCAAATCCTTTCCTTGGATAGCAGGAGCTAGGAGTATACATGTAATTCCAAAAGATAGGTGGTGTCCATGGTTTATTAATTATAAGAATCACATGGTAGTAAAGGGAACAAATGCTGAATTGCACATTTTCTGTTCTTTTTATCTTGAGAGAGTGCAGTTTGAATGTAAGGCAAAGAATGTATCCTGCCTTCTGATTCTTTAGTAAGGTGAAGTTCTTACGAATATTTCTAATTTCAGATTTTATATATGTAGACTAATAGCTCGTTTATTTTACTTCTACAGTTGTCTTAACTTTTATTTTCAAATAATTTTAAAGTTACCAAAAAGTTACACGAATTGCATAACACTTTCCACCTAGATTTTTCACATATTCAGCGTTTCCCACTTCTGCTTTATCATTTTCTCTCTCTCTCTCTCTCTCTCTCTCTCTATATATATATATATATATATATATACATATATATATATATATAGCATTATTATCATTCTAAGATATTTGACACTGAGTTACAGACCTGGTGCCCTATTGTCCATAAATGCTTCCGTATACCTCCTAATAACAAGAACATTCATACCCAGTAAAATGAGCAAAATCAGAAAATTAACACTGATACACTAAAAATGTCTATAAAGTCTCAATAAACTCCTTTATAATTAGCAAGCATTTTATCAGACCAGGAGCCACGATTCAGTCCAGTGTGAGTCCTTACGTGGACCCGTCACATCTTTTCAGTGTCCTTTAATCTCTGTTTTTCATGAACTCTCTTGCTTTTTCCATGATCCAGCAGATGTTGGCAATTTGATCTCTGGTTTCTCTGCCTTTTCTTTTTGGTTTTTCATATTTTATTTTATTATTATTATTATTTTTTACTTTACATTATTGTATTGGTTGTGCCCATCTTTGCATGAAATGTTCTCTTGGTATCTCTAATTTTCTTGAAGAGATCTCTAGTCTTTCCCATTCTGTTGTTTTCCTCTATTTCTTTGCATTGATCGCTGAGGAAGGCTTTCTTATCTCTCCTTGCTATTCTTTGGAACTCTGCATTCAAATGGGTATATCTTTACTTTTCTCCTTTGCTTTTCACTTCTCTTCTTTTCACAGCTATTTGTAAGGCCTCCCCAGACAGCCATTTTGCTTTTTTGCATTTCTTTTCCATGGGGATAGTCCCTTGGACTGCAAGGAGATCCAACCAGTCCATCCTAATGGAGATCAGTCCTGGGTGTTCACTGGAAAGACTGATGCTGAGGCTGAAACTCCAATACTTTGGCCACCTCATGTAAAGAGTTGACTCATTGGAAAAGACCCTGATGCTGGGAGGGATTGGGGGCAGGAGGCGAAGGGTATGACAGATGGCTGGATGGTATCACTGACTCGATGCACATGAGTTTGGGTGAACTCCGGGAGTTGGTGATGGACAGGGAGGCCTGGTGTGCTGCGATTCATGGGGTCACAAAGAGTTGGACACAACTGAGCAACTGAACTGAACTGAACTGAATCTCTGGTTCTTCTTCAGTCTTTCTTTATCTTGATTTTTTTAAAAAAAGATTTCAGACCAGTTACTGTATTTTGAATGTCTCTCAACTTATGTGTGCCTGATACTTTCCAGTGAGTCCATTCAGGTGTGCACTGTTGGAACAAGGCCACAGACCACTCCTCTCCTTCTGATGCATCACATGGGATGGGGAGGGGCACATGGTGTCCACCCACTCCATGTCGGTGATAGAACTGATCGTAAGATGTTGTCTGAAAGGTATCACCATGGATAAGTTACCCTTGTGATTACTAATCTTTCAGGGGAAATTCTTTGAGGTTTGGAGAGAAATTCTTTGGGATTATGTGCTGTTCCTAGTTCTCATCAATTTTACTCACTTGTTTTGGCATATTCTGAAGATTCATGCTTAAGTCCATGATTACTATTATTGTTACCAAGTACTGATTTTGTCCTTCCAACATTCCTCCCATATTTATTAGTTTGCATTCTACTCTAAGGATCCCTCATTTATTTAGTTATTCACTTACATAATAAAAGCCTCATGGAAGCACCCTAAGTGTGCATCAGGAGACGAACAGATAAAGAAGAGGTGGTGCATAGATACGATGAATATTTCTCAGCTATGAAAGGAATGACGTGATACCATTTGCAGCAACCTGGACGAACATAGAGATGGCCATACCTAGTGAAGTAAGCCAGTTAGAGAAAGACAGATATCATATGATCATGCTTATATGTGGAATCTAAAGTAAAATGACTCAAATGAACTTATGTACAAAACACAATTAGGCCCACAGATACAGAAAACAAATTTATGCTTATCAAAGAGAAAGGGAAGGAGGGATAAAGTGAGAGTTTGCGATTAACAGATACCCACTACCATATAAAAACTAGATAACCAACAAGGGCCTACTGTATAGGTTGAAGTGAAAGTTGCTCAGTCGTGTTCGACTCTTTGTGACCCCATAGACTATACAGTCCATGGAATTCTCCAGGCCACAATACTGAAGTGTGTAGCCATTCCCTTCTCCAGGAGATCTTCCTAACCCAAGGATTGAACCCAGGTCTCCCACATTGCAGGCGGATTCTTTACCATCTGAGCCACCAGGGAAGCCCAGGAATACTAGAGTGGGTAGCCTGTCCCTTTTCCAGGGTAACTTCCTGACCCAGTAATCAAACTGGGGTCTCCTGCATTGCAGGTGGATTCTTTATCAGCTGAGCTATCAGGCAAGTCCACTGTATAGCTTTTATACACACACAGACGTACACCACATATATACATATACATATATATATCTCTACATATACATATACATATCTCTATGTATATGTTATACATATCTGAATCACTTTGCTCTACACCTGAAACACAACATTGTAAATCAGCTATCCTTCAGTTAAAAGAAAAGAGCCTCATAGATTCTAATTGACGGGTTAAATCCTTTCTCACATTTTGCATATTAATTCTGGAATGTTTTAAATAGAGCTCTAACAAGGGAAAGATAAATGATGTTATAAACCTGCTACTCCTTTTCCTCTCCTCTCCCGCACACAGTATGATCCAGCTCTGCAGTCCTGTCTAGGATTTAGGGTCATCCAGCAGAAGCTGCCACCCTCTCAAAGGACGGGCACCCCTGCTGCCCCAGTGATGCCCTGAAGTGGAGCTGGAGGAGCACAAGGCATTCTTTCCTTGGAGGCCTGGAGCATGTTATTGTTCTTACTGTGCTAAGAATGCCAATAACTCTAAAGCTGGGGAAAAAAAGACTCTTAATGAGTTTTAGCATGTTAATGTACGGCAGGTTCCCAATTGTATGAATTTAAGAAGCTTAGCAATTCGGTATCTTCTGAATAATAGCATTTATTTTATACTCCAAATACTCCTGGGGAAGTCTGAATAGCATTGCAGCTTCTTTGGTGTAATAGCTTTGGTGGGCTAATTGACTTGAACAGTGGAATTGCTCCTTATAAAAAAAAAGCCACACAGTTTTGATTAATGAGCCTAGTAATAAATCATTAATCTTTTTAGCTCAGAAATGATAAGTACAGTGTTCTGTTTCCCCCTGTGATACATTTCTAGATTCTCCTGCTGATCCAGTGGCTACATTTTAAGAATCTCATCATCAGTTTAATATGTCCACCTCTATGTAATTTAATATAAGGTCTGGTAAGTTTGCACCCATGAGAAACGCAATGGGGCAGATTCTAAATAGCAATAATTGCTGTTTTATGAACATGACTTACATTTAGTTCATAACTCTCCTTCTACAATGTCCTAAATGCTTTTATTTCTATAATTACTCATAATTATAGAGAGAATAATGAGTTACAGAGTTTCTACTATATGTCTGGAACTCCCCTAAATTTTTAGTGCATTGTGTCATTGAATTCTCATGAAGTTATTAGTTATTATTTCTATTTTACAGTTCAGGAAATTTGCTGAGAAATGATAACTAGTTACTGTCATAAAACTCTGTAATGCCAGAATCACTGTGTCACTATCTGTTTACAGGTTATTCCCAATTAACATTTTCTAAAGATTTATACATAGAATTTTTTGTTAAAATTGAAATATTAAATCCACACTGAAAATTTTGGTTGTCTTAGTGGTTAATATCTCCTAGAGGGTTATATATTTCAGGAATTAATTTTATGTTCATAATGTAGCCAAGACACCATTTAGAAATAATTTAGACTGTCTAGTCACCATATTGAGGAAGACAGAATTTCATGTTATGGAGAGTAAGAGTATAGGAGGCAGATGTCTCCATCCTTGGTTGCACTCATGTGTCCACTAACAGGAAATAGCTTTTCTTATTGCGATTTTGTTGCGCACTGTCTGTAAGTCTGAGCTCTCTATGGCAGGCAAGCCATCATGTCTCTGTTGTCAGGATTTAGCTCAGTGACTGATACGGAGCAGACAAATGTTTGATGAGTGAGTGAATGTGTGTCAATGTGTGTGTGTGTGCACGCGTGCATACACACGCACATGCTCAGTCGTATCCACCTCTTTGTGACCCCAAGGACTGTAGCCCACCAGTCTCCTCTGTCCATGGGGCTTCAGAATCCTTCTCGAGGGGGTCTTCCTGATCCAGGGATTAAGCCCAAGTCTCTTATATCTCCCACATGGGCAGGCAGGCTCTTTACCACTGAGCCACCTCGGAAGCTGAACAGTCAACAGGAACAGTGTAAACTATAAGAGGATGGTCTGTTTAGTAAAGTGCTTTGAGTCAAGATATGTAAATCCACAAGAGGCTTTGGCTGGCATCAGCAGTGTGTCCCTGAGCGCCCCCCGTTCTTCCCCCTGGCCCGGAGCCCACGATTCCGTAGAACTGGAGAGAAACAGATTTATGTGTGCTTTTTCATCCACCTTCCAGGAAGTCTTGGTGGCATCCTTTTAACTCAGTGTTGAGTCACAGTAAGAATAAGACTGATCACTTTCCCACTGATATATTTCAAGAAAATTACAGTTAATTTATGTGCCAAAAAAAGCTGGCATTGGTGATGGAAGTTAATAGTTTTCAAAAGTAAAATGGCTTATGTCCTTTGAACACCTGCAACCCTCTATGTACATCTTGCTTGCTGTTTTTCTACCAAGCTCATGATTTTCATACCAGAAATATAAGAAATGAAACAAGATGGTAGCATCCAGGTGACCCTTCTCCCTGCATTGATAGTGATACACCAGTTTTCATGGGCGCGCACACACACAAATTTTCTGCATGGTAATGTTGAGGATCACAGGCCACCAGAAGTTCTACAGTCTTCTCAGGCTGTCTTCAGAGAGACTGGGACTAAATAAACCTAGGATATGCCATCCCTCACTTAGCCTGACAGTACTTACATGTACAGCTGAATTTGTTTTCTTAAAGAAGGTACTGGTGTCGAACTGAAAGCACCTTCTTTCTCTATCCCATGTGAAATGTGCATGGCTTTACAAAACCAGCTTCCTGTGAAATCGACATTGGACAATTTTGGAATAAAAGATTCGAGCAAAACAACAATGCAACAGCAACATTTCACATACCAAGCTGTCATTTTTTCACTTCCTCTATATAAAGCATATAGTTTAAAACGTATCCTCATGTAGTAGAGGTTAGAAGAAAACTAGTCAGGGGTGTTTTTCTTAGGAACTTGAGAAATTTTTGTTCTGCTAGCCTTGAAAACAGATCTTAACTTTGAGTCTTTCTCAGACTCAGTGGATGAAGGGATTTCCATCCATAGAACGGTCAATTGTGCTTCCACTGAACACCTGTAGGAATCTACCCAGTGCTGGCTCCTTCACCTTGATCCCTTAGAAGTTATGAACCAGCCTTTAAACACATTACTTTTGTTGCAATCTCAGGTCTCTTGAGTCAGATAGATTGGGATTTGAATTAGCATTGGATTTAACAGCTGTGTGACCTTAAACAGTTGAATATCTTCTTTTAACCTCAGCTTTGTGACATAAAATAAGGACATTAACCAGACAGACAGACAGGGGTTGTTTTAAGGAAGAGAACCATATGAATTTAAATAACTTTAAAGCCTGGTATGTGGTGCAAAGTAAGCTTAAAAATAGTATAAATCGTGTGTATATGCTGTGCTCAGTTGTGTCTGACTCTTTGTGACCCCCTGGACTGTAGCCCACCAGGCTCCTCTGTCCATGGGGTTTCCCAGGCAAGAACACTGGAGTGGGTTGCCATTTCCTCTTCCAGGGGATCTTCCTGACCCAAGGATCAAACTCACATCTCCTGAGTCTCCTGCATTGGCGGGTGGATTCTTTACCATTGAGCCACATGGGAAACCCAATATGAATCGTATATAAAAACAAATAATTTATATGACTTGACAGTAATATTAATCCTTTGTAGCAATTACTATTTTAGTATGACTATGTCCTCTGCAATATTTGGGACGTACTTATGGTACCAAGTCCAATCCCATCCTGCTCGCGGTATGACAGGCCAATAAATCAAGAGATGAGTTGGTGGGTCAAGGAATCATGACTTTATTGGAAAGCTAGCAGACTGCGAAGATGGTGGACTTGTGTCCCAAAGAACCATCTTACCCGAGTTAGAACTCGGTCTTGTTTTATACTAAGAGGGGAGGGGGTGTGATTGGTTGTTGCAAACTTCTTGGTGCCAGAATCCTTTGCTCTTGCAGCTGTTCTGGTAAATCTGGTCATGATGTTCTTGTAAACCTGCAACAAACAAATGTTATTCACTGTTCTGTGATTTTTTATCTCTATGCAAATGAAAAAGTGTTATACCCTTAAGGGTCAGAGAATGGGCAATCCCATATATTTCAAGCTATTGGCAATATCCCTAACTTGCAGCAAAAACAATAGAATAAAAAAGTTAAAGTAAAAAGAAATATATATGGAATTTAGGAAGATGGCAATGACGACCCTGTATGCAAGACAGGGAAAGAGACACAGATGTGTATAACGGACTTTTGGACTCAGAGGGAGAGGGAGAGGGTGGGATGATTTGGGAGAATGACATTCTAACATGTATACTATCATGTGAATTGAATCGCCAGTCTATGTCTGACGCAGGATGCAGCATGCTTGGGGCTGGTGCATGGGGATGACCCAGAAAGATGTTATGGGGAGGGAGGTGGGAGGGGGGTTCATGTTTGGGAATGCATGTAAGAATTAAAGATTTTAAAATTTAAAAAATAAAAAACTAAAATTAAAAAAAAAAAGAAATGGACCCAACATCGAGTCAGATTTGTTCTTTGCTATTATACTTACATTAAAACCTTTTGTGTTCTTTCACACAGAAATTCAGATTTAGCAGAGTACCCTACACTTTATTAGGATGCACTACTTTCAAGGGACCCCGTAATTACCACCTGAGTCCTGTCGCACAATTCCAGTAATCACCATGTGTGGTAGGTGCTGAGGTGTCACTGACACTGAGCCCAGTGGGAATGGTTGCCCTTGAGTGGAATTCTTTATCCTTAGCTCCTTTACGCCTCACTTGGCAACACATTTGTGTGTGCCCCCCAACATGCCTGTGAACCTCAGCAAGGCTCAGCTGTTCTGGGCAGAAGACACAGAGATGGTTCGCATGCATTCCCTATGTGTGTGTGTTGTAATGATCATTCCGGAAGAAATGAATAGGGTGCTGTAGCGAATGTATGGCCATATTCACGCCCTTTCCAGAATTTCAGTTGCTTGAAGAAGAACCGTAGTTATTGTCCACGAATCAGGTGATGACATTCTGTTCTAAAACTCATGGCATCGAAAGCCCCATCAGAGAGGTGAATGAGACTGAGGGAAGGGGGTGTAATTTCTTTGCAATATTGAGTCTGTTTCTCTATAGTTTTGTTTCCTGCTCTCATTCTTGACCTTCAGGAGTCTGAGTACAAGACCATCCGTATTTGTGATATAACAGTACGTTACAATAAAACTATAGAGAGAGCTCAATATTGTAGAATGTTAATGTAGCGTTTTCTCACAGGAGAAACCATCCCATCAGGTGATACTGGGCTGAGTTCAGGAGGTCCTGTGAAGGGAGAAGTCGAGCAGAGCCAGGACCCCGCCTGGCCCAGGACTATACACAGGTAACTCCGACGCAGTCACTGAGACGCAGGGCGCTCGCTTAGCCCTTCACTGCTTACCTCATCCCAGGGCCCTGCCTTAAAGAGCAGCACGTGACCCAGTGTTCAGGTTGTCCTGAGCCTTGGACACGATTTCTCATTCTCTGCTGAGTGTGTTGTCCAGAACTAACCCGTGTCCCCAGTTGAACTTTGGGATAAGAACTCCAGTTGCCAATGCTGTGCTTAGACATGGAATCTGAAATGATGAAATCCTTCTTTGCAACATGTGTTCCTTAGGGAAATTGTTCTTATTGATTCTTATTTTATGGAGATTGTTCTTATTGGTGCCTCAGGAGATAACACTGCTGGATGCTCTGCTCTGCCTCCATCAGTATGTGAGAGCCGGGGAAGAGAAATCGCCTTCTCACTCTTAGGAGAGGCAGAAGACAATTGAAACTAGAGGGCAGCCGCCTTCATTGCTTAGCAGATAAGACAGAGGATATCTTTATTGGACACTATTTAGGGGTGAAAATCTACTTCTTCTTAGTAGTCTTTCTTTAGTTTCCCTTTAATGGTCTCTAATGCAATAGATGCTTCTAGAGAAAGGGGGAGACTCTGGCTCTCTTTATACCTGGTCCAAGACCATGTTTTTGTGGCTAGGGAACAAAAAGGTCCTATGTGAAGGTCAGAGCTAAGACTGCTCTCATATTTTTATGGTAAAACAGATTTGACAAAATTAACACTTTGTATTAGTTAAGAGTCTTTATAGAGAAACAGCCAGTAAGGTACGTGTGTGTGTGTGTGTGTGTGTGTGTGTGTGTGTGTGTGTGTGTGTGTGTGTGTGTGTGAGAGAGAGAGAGAGAGAGAGAGAGAGAGAATTCTATTTCATGAAATCTGCCTGATTATGGAGGCTGACAAGTCGCAAGATCTGAAGTCAGCAAGCTGTGCTGGAGACCCAGTAATAGCCAATGTTTCAGTTTTGAGTTCAAAGGCCAGAAAGAAATTGTGTCCCAGCTTGAAGGTGGTCAAACTAAACTTAAGGGAGGATCAGCCTTGTTCAGATCTTCAGTGATTGGATGAGGCCCACCCACATTAGAGAGGGTGATTGTTTTATGCAGTAAACAAATTAATTTAAATGTTAACGTCATTCAGGAAGCACTCTCACAGCTAGATTTAGAACAATGCCTGACCAATTCTCTGAGCAGCCTGTGGCTCGGTCCAGGTAGCAAATGAAATTAATCATCAGAGGAGTATGTCTAGAATGGCTGGTTTCCTCCAGATCTTGCCGAAATGAGCTGGAACTCCTAGAGCTATGCATCAAACAGGCTGATGATGTTACTAGAAAGGTAAGAACATTTGTGTACAAAGTTAGTGTTAAGCTGATTCTAAAATCTCTGCTGCCTTTAAGGGCAGCTTGTTAGTTCAAGAGGCTCTGACTCCATGTTTTTGTGTTTTGGGAAAGGGAAAACACTTTTTATTATTATTAATTTTAAAATTGCTATAGCATTTAAAATAAGCTCTTCCATTAAAAAGTGATACCATCACAATATTTTAATTATCCTCCAATTAAATAAATTTTACAGAAAAGCAATTGCACCTTTGTGTCCACATTGATTTTTCATTCTACTAGAGAGATCCATTGAATAGCAGTATTTATTGGCAATCCCGAGAATTGGCATAATGTAGTACAAAGGGTACTATCTTGATCTTGATCAAGATAAAAAATATCACTTATGATGTAATTTATTCACTTACCATGTGTGTTTGGTACCCTTCTTAAAATATCAGAATCAATTTTCTCATTTGTAGAGTAATGATAATAACTCTTGCCTATCTACTGCCTAGGAGTGTTAGAAAGGGCCATATAAAATAAAATAAATGCCCCTAAACACCTTAAATACTGTAAAACTCTGCTGCAGTAAGGAATAATATTATTATCTGTAGTCTATATGACCATCCCCTTCAATGTGTTTTAAAAATATTTAAAATCATATGTTTGCTTTAGAGTTGTTTCAAACATCTTCAGGGTATTTTGTCACCACTGCTCAGAACAATTCATCCTGAGACAATTTTGTCCACTTAACAGTTAAAAGTGACTATTAATTGATTGCACATAATGTTGTGCTTTTCTAAAAAGAAAAGTTTGATAGTACATAAAGTAGGCAAAGACTGGTAACTTAGTGTAATATATTATCATGGAAAAAATAGAAATATTTCCCCCTAAATCAGTGTTATAATTTGATCTACCAAATAGTACTTGTTCAAAATGAAATACATACAGAAATAGAGAGTAAGCATTTAAAACTTTTTATAACAATTTCACATTAGCATGACATTTAATCCAAAGATAATTTTGATCTTTTGAATATGGCAATAAAAATTGCAACTTGTGTTTTGTGTCTTTTAATTTTGTTCTATTAGCTTTGGCAAATATAAATATTTTACAAATATCAGTTTGTGACAGATTGGAAATTAAAATGGTTCCCACCACAGGTGGCTTGAGAAACTTTGCTCTAAAATCTCTAATGCCAATAACTACTTCCTGAATATTTAAATAGAATTTCATCAAGCATGAGTGTTATCAGATTGAGTGTTGAAATCTTGTTCAAAAATTGTCACCTTTTCTAGAAGCATGTATATATAATAGTTATGTTATGCATCCAACAAACACAGACCCAGACACAATATTTGGTCATGATGTGAGCAATAATGTTGACCTCTATTTGTCTTCATTTGCTAAGCTTCCTCAAAGTGTTCTGAAGTTGTTCCAAACTACATTAAAAAAGTGAATGAACACCAATAAATCCAACACCAAAAATCCATGGCAAGTGAAGTCATGAAATGAATATTTACATATTCTTACATAAAACGGCAACGTCTCTGCTCCCATTAACAATGGGGCAGGTACCATTCTAACTTTTTCACAATCTTTTGATGAAGCTCAATAATAAATCAAGAAGTCCCTATACAGATGAAAAGATATGGACAGACCCAATGGAGGAGTTACTTATGCTGACACAGTCCATTAAGTGTAGTATATGTATGAATTATAGTCATATATTTACAGATTATATGCTGTAGAGGGGTCATTCAGTGATGGTATGTGAGATGCCAACTAAGCCCAGGAACCCCCTTTTTTTGGCTTAACTTTGTGTCTAAACTAAGTAATGAATAAGCAACTGTGAATGAAATAAGATATGCAGAGATATTCTTTTCTGTACTAATATTTCTCTGAACTACAAACTTCTGTCTACTATTCTCTGGAGTTTACGAGGAAAGACAGTATAAAGCATTGGGAAGAACATTAGACCAGGCGTGAAGGGACATGGGTTCTATTTCCAGCCTGTTGCTACTTAGCTGGATGGCCTTGAGTAAATCATAAGCACTACTCCAGTCTCTATCTTTCCCCCCATCTGTTAAATGATCCTATTGGATGAGGTGCCCCTTCAGCTCTATTCTGGAGCTAAATGATCATGAAAAGTTAAAAACAGATTGGTAAAAGTTTCTAGAGTGTAGGTATCATATGAGTTATTAGTTGTTGTTTTTTTTCAAATTTAAAAGGCATATTCTTTCAGGTTCACAGTGACAAAGAGCCTTTCAAAAGAAACCGTCTGTTTACATAAACCTGATGCATAAATAAAATTAAAAATTTAGATGTATATATTATTTTAAAGGTCATTCTATATAGAAATTAACTTCTATTGTCAAGTCAACAAATATGTTCAAGACTTGTATTTCAGAGGAGAGAATGAGTTAATGAATAACACTGTCCCGCACTCTAGTCTTTCTATGAACACAAATCAAGGAGTGTCCTCTCCAATTCTGTACTGTCTGTGTGAATACAGATTAGGAGTTGGCCTTGCCCTTTGAATTTGGATTCGGAAAGTAGCTTCCTGGGCAGTCTCTTGTGTATAAGCTCTGTCTGTTTATTGCACTCCATTTTGAAAAGGTGCAAGTAAATGAATCAGGATATTAATGCTACTTGAAAAATGAAAAGATTGTACAGAATGCTGGCTAGGGGGATAGTTTGCTTATGGCTGTTTATCCTCCTTTAGGACAAAGGGGTGCAGAACACTGGGCAAATTCCCACCCATTCCTGGGACTGCCGTATGTTGCAGTCTGCTCTCTGGGCTAAAGCACGAACTCCCACTGGGACTTGAGTTGACCTGGAAGTGTAAGCTCCAAAAATCACACTAGAAGAAAGTCATTCTTTTCTCAACTCTGATTCTTCCCAGGAAAAAGACTCTGTCTGGTCCTAGTGTGGTCAGTACCTCTCTTACTTACAAATCTCTTTTGTAACTAAGAGAGAATCAACCACCAAGGTCAAAATCTTCTGCGAAAAAGCAATATCTAATATAATTTAATAACATTAATTTGTTACCAGTTTTGATAGTAACCTACTTATGCAAAGTGATCCTGGCCTTTTAGCCATGCAAGCAACATACTGTTGTCTTTTTAAATGGGTTTACTTAAGCCCAAAGGTATTTTGATGTAAAGAAAAGTTTTAAGTAAATAAAATTAGTACATGGCTGGCACATTTTCTAAGATGGTATGCAAATGATTACGGCGTGGATAACACTGGACTGGACTAGTGGAAAGGGCACTGAGACGGAAGATAGAAAACCTGACTAACTTTAATTTGAACCCTGTCACTAATTATCAAATTGTCTTCAAGTAAGATGATGAAAAGTTCATGCTTCTATTTCCTCATTATCCAGTAACTATGATGCTATTTGCTTACCTGGCTTTGGAAAGATGATATGAAGATTAAAATTAAAGGATGGGTAGTAAAATAATATCAAGATAGAAGTTATATGTGCATAGGCTTGCTATTATGTATCTGAAATGCCACTTTTTTTTAATCACCCCCACTAAGGGGTGGGGATCATGTCACTTAGGAAAAAATAATATCTCCGTTTTCTCTCTAGGATCACACCATTAATTAGTGATGTGTGTGTGAGAGAGTGAGAGAAACTGACCACGGTTATACAGCTTCTCCATTTAAACTATATTCCCAAATGCTAAAGTTGTGTTGTATTTTTTGATTGAGTGCGTATTTATTTGCAGAGATTTCCCTGGTGATCAAAAAGCTTGAAAACTAAACTGTGTTTCAAAAAGAACCTAATAATAGATCTTATTCATCTCAAAGCCTAATAAAAATATTATGACCTACATGAATATTTAGAACTGCTAAACATAAAGGAGTTTAGTTTCATGCCAAAATTGTTTCTTGACCTGTAATAGTAATTGGAATCGTGTTCATTGTACTTAAAACCTCAAATATCTACAGAAGATATCATCTCTTCACAAAAGATATTTTTACTGTTATATCATCTCATTTGCTACAGACTTCAGAAGTGCTTTTCCCAATGTGATTGTGTTTCTTGTTGTTTTACTTAAAATATAATAGTTCATTTAAGTATCTGATCTGTTTTGATATTAACTAATCACATCAGGTGTTTGGCTGTGCATTCCCTTGTAGCTCAGTCGGTAAAGAATCTGCCTGCAGTGCAGGAGACCCGGGTTCGATCCCTGGGTTGAGAAGATCCCCTGGAGAAGGAAATGGCAACCCACTCCAGTATCCTTGCCTGGAAAATCTCATGGACACCAGAGCCTGGTGGGCTGCAGTCCATGGGGTCGCAAAGAGTCGGGCACAACTGAGCGACTAACACTTAATCACGTCAGGTTTTTGGCTGTGCATTATTTTGAGACATATAACTAAGTTCCAACATATAAATTCAGTCTGTGAAATAGCAAATGTTCGTGTACTTGGAAATAATGCTGGCAGGTTGTTTGATTTCCCATCCTATTAAAGAAGCTTATTTAAGCACTAGTACTACTTCATAATCTCATTCGCGTGTAAATATTTAGTTGTGTTCTGTGGCAGTGAGCAATCATCAGAAATCACCTGAAAGGCTTGTCAAAACACAGGTCATTTGGCCCACACTCAAGTGTCTGATCCGGGAGTGGGTCTTGAGAATTTACGTTACTGGCAAGTTCCCAACTGATGCTGAGGCTGATGATAAATGACGTTCTAGGACCATACCTCTTTTTCCCACATTGATTCAGTGGAAAGCAGTATAGTAGGACAGAAAAACTCATGAACTTGGGGGATACTCCCCAGGTTTCAGCCCTGGCTTTGATGTTTATGAGCTATGTAACTTAGACAAGCCATGGCTGAATTTTGTCCTCTTTAAAATAGTAACAATTATATATGCTGGGAATATCAAGGGTTTAAAACAATGCCTAGTGTGTGGTGAAGGGCTTCCCAGGGGGCACTAGTGGTAAAGAACCCACCTGCCAATGAAGGAGATGGAAGAGGTGTGGGTTGGATCCCTGGGTCGGGAAGATGCCCTGGAGGAGGGCATGGCAACCCACTCCAGTATTCTTGCCTGGAGAGTCCCGCAGAGGAGCGTGGCAGGCTATCGTCTGTAGTGTCACAAGAGTTGGACACGACTGAGGTTACTTAGCACGTGCACACACACGACTATGAACACTCTCTAAATGCAACATTAGTAACTAGTGGTGAAGGCAATTAGAGTGGTTATAGAACCACCAGTTAATGGTCATGGAACATATGTGTTTACCTTTGTTCAACCTCAATAAAAGTTCATTAGTCTTTTCTAAGGAAGGCTGGACAGAAAGCTTAGTTGTCACAGATGACATTGTTTCTATGAGAAGCATCCTGGCGCATAGGAATCCAGTGAAAAGGAACACTGCCCTTACTGAAAGAACTTGAGCAGAATGTTGGAGATTGGAATCTAGATGGCAATGTAAGGAAAATGTATCCATTTCTGCAGTGTTTCTCAATATTCAGAACTTACCACATGTGTTTCTTTTTTTCCCTTAGCAACAAGAGCAAGACCCAACAAACCTTTACATATCAAATCTCCCCATTTCTATGGATGAGCAGGAACTTGAGAATATGCTGAAACCTTTTGGACATGTCATTTCCACAAGAATACTAAGAGATGCTAATGGAGTCAGCAGAGGCGTTGGCTTTGCCAGGTAAAACACCTGCTCTTTCCTAAGTATTCACTTTTAATTCCATCCCTTTATAGCATTAGAATAGTTCTGGAATGTAGAATATTCAAAGAAAAGTAGCTTGTCAAACTGACTCTGTATCTTTGCTTTGAGTTGGGTAATTCCAATGTAACTATAAATATGTTGTTCTTGCTAAAATATGCACACAGAATGTTTATATCTGTCACATGTCATGATGAAATGCCTAACATGTTCCCAGTCCTCTCTATGCCTATCGGTCAACAAAATCAGATGCTGTCTATCTCACTAAGGGTGATAAATGCTTAGAACCCCAAAGTCAAAGACTGCATGGGCTGAACAAAGCATGCACATGATTTATCATTGATTTCCAAAGAGCTAGATGGTAGAATTGCTCAGCCAGGGAAGAGAGAAGATTCAGAGAAACAGGAATTGTTGGGAAGTCCCAAGGAACTCAGAAATCTAAGAGGAGGTGAAGAGGGTATTTGCATTTAAGAGGCCCTTGCCGCGAGCTTTTGATGTTTTAATCAAAACAAAAAAGAACAAATTGCACTTTTCTCATTGTTGGAAAAACCCGTGCGTAGTTTTCTTTTTAACTTTTAAGGGAATGTTTACCAAAGGGGATCTCAGCCAGAAATGGAGTTAAAATGGTTGTACCTGCTGTGCTTTCATGAAAAAAACAAAGTTAAGGAAACTGCAGAGAAAAAGAAACTGCTCAATGGCAAAGAAGAAAAGGAAAAGCTGTGTCTCCACAGCTGGGTGTGTTTATGTGTCTTCAGCGGACTCAACGTGAATGAATGGATGGATGTTACATGTCATCTGGAAGCCAGCCCTTACAGACAGGCATGTCTGCCTGTGGGGAACCCTGGCATCTCTTGGAAAAAATCATCTCAAACCAACTTCTGTGAACACCCTTGGAAAGATAAGAAAACACAGTTGTTAACTAATCTCTACCTTGACTTCCTGGAGTTCATGGACCAAGTCTTAATGTCTACACAATATTCTACACATACTAGCCTAGGAGACCTCCACAGGATGCATGTCTTATGATTTGAAGAGAAATCAGCAGAATGAAGAACATCTCCCAGACTTGAATATATTCACGAGGCATTGAAGTTTTCAGAACATTATTAACTGTTGATTTTAATGGTCAAGGCAGAGCTAATCGGACCGCCTGGGTCTCTGAAATTTGCCAATGCGGTCATTCTTGGAGACGGTACCAGCTGCTCTTGGAGGCCTGGCAATGCAGGATTCACTGAACGCCTGCTATGCTCCACTTCACACAGCATATCCCTGCCCCCCAAACCTCTCTCTAACAAATCACTTTCTCCCTCATGTGTGCTCCTGCTGAGAAAGAAACGTTTCAAATTCATCAAGTGAACACCTTTTCCAAGAAGATCTATGTCTTTTTAAAATTATTTTTAAGCAAAAGATTTTTGGTACAAAGTATGAATATGTTGGTTTGTTCAGGCAGTCATAGCAGACTTCAACAGACTAGTTGCCTTTAAACAACAGACACATATTTTCTCTCAGTTCTAGAGGCTAGAAGTTCAAGATCATGGTGGCAGCAGGGTTTGGTTTCCTCTCTGCATTTGGTGTTAATAGATGGTCTTCTTTTCCTGTATCTTCACATGATCTGCCCTTTGTGTGTGTTCCTAATCTCTTAGTGTCTTCCCATCAGTCAGATTGCACTAGGATCCACCCATTATATATACACAATTTATAATCCAATCTCCTAGAATAAACCATAATGGAAAAGAACATTTAAAAAAGAATGTATATATGTGTAAAACTGAGTCACTTTGCTGTGTAGCAGAGATTAATATAACAGTGTAAGCCAACTACACTTCAGGTAAAAAATAAATGAACTTAATATAAAAATGTTTATATATATATATACACACACATCTTTATTCATCTATTGTGGATGGCCACATAGTCCTTTCTACGCCTTGGTCATCATAAAAATACTACTATGAACATGTGGGTGCATGTATCTTTTTGAAATAATGTTTTTGCTTTCTTCTGAGATATATATATATATATATATATATATATATATATATATGAATGGGATTGCTGGATCACATGGTATTTCTGTTTGCAGGTTTTGGAGGAATTTTCATTCTGTTTTGCAGTGTGTGTACCCACTGACACGCCCACAGTAGAGTACAGAGTTCCCTTTTCTCTACATCCTGCCAACATTTGCTATATGTGTCCTTTGATGATAGCCATCCTCACAGATGTAAGACAATATCACACTGAGGTTTTGATTTACAATTCTCTGCTGATTTGTGATACGGAGCATCTTTTGTTTAATGGCCATCTCTACATCTTTTTTGTGAACAATGTCCATTCAGGACTTGTGTCTGTTTTAAAGTCTAGTAGTTAAGATTTGGATGTTGAGGTTTTTTTCTAATATTGAATTTGTATGTTTGGATATTAAGCTCTTATCAGCCATATCGGTTGCAAATATTTTCTTAAATTCAGAAGGTTGTCTTTTTGTCAATGGTTTCCTTTCCTGTGTAAAGTCTTTTAAGTTTAATAAGGCCCCATTTTTAAATTTTGCTATTGTTTCCTTTGTCTTCAGTTCAGTTCAGTTCAGTCGCTCAGTCATGTCCAACTCTTTGCGACCCCATGAATCGCAGCACGCCAGGCCTCCCTGTCCATCACCAACTCCCGGAGTTCACTCAGACTCACGTCCATCAAGTCCGTGATACCATCCAGCCATCTCATGCTCTGTCGTCCCCTTCTCCTCCTGCCCCCAATCCCTCCCAGCATCAGAGTCTCTTCCAATGAGTCAACTCTTCGCATGAGGTGGCCAAAGTACTGGAGTTTCAGCTTTAGCATCATTCCTTCCAAAGAAATCCCAGGGCTGATCTCCTTCAGAATGTACTGGTTGGATCTCCTTGCAGTCCAAGGGACTCTCAGGAGTCCTTTCCAACACCACAGTTCAAAAGCATCAATTCTTCGGTGCTCAGCTTTCTTCACAGTCCAACTCTCACATCCATACATGACCACAGGAAAAACCATAGCCTTGAGTAGACGGACCTTAGTTGGCAAAGTAATGTCTCTGCTTTTGAATATGCTATCTAGGTTGGTCATAACTTTCCTACCAAGGAGTAAGCGTCTTTTAATTTCATGGCTGCAGTCACAATTTGAAGTGATTTTGGAGCCCCCCAAAATAAACTCTGACACTGTTTCCCCTGTTTCCCCATCTTTTTCCCATGAAGTGATGGGACCAGATGCCATGATCTTAGTTTTCTGAATGTTGGTTGAGCTTTAAGCCAACTTTTTCACTCTCCTCTTTCACTTTCATCAAGAGGCTTTTCATTTTCTCTTCACTTTCTGCCATAAGGGTGGTGTCATCTGCATATCTGAGGTTATTGATATATCTCCCAGCAATCTTGATTCCAGATTGTGCTTCTTCCAGCCCAGCATTTCTCAGGATGTACCCTGCATATAAGTTAAATAAGCAGGGTGATAATATACAGCCTTGACATACTCCTTTTCCTATTTGGAACCAGTCTGTTGTTCCATGTCCAGTTCTAACTGTTGCTTCCTGACCTGTATATAGGTTTCTCAAAAGGCAGGTCATATGGTCTGGTATTCCAGTCTCAGAATTTTCCACAGTTTATTGTGATCCACACAGTCAAAGGCTTTGGCATAGTCAATAAAGCAGAAATAGATGTTTTCCTGGAACTCTCTTGCTTTTTCCATGATCCAGCGGATGTTGGCAGTTTGGTCTCTGGTTCCTCTGCCTTTTCTAAAACCAGCTTGAACATCGGGAAGTTCACGGTTCACGTATTGCTGAAGCCTGGCTTGGAGAATTTTGAGGGTTACTTTACTAGCACGTGCAATTGTGCGGTAGTTTGACCATTCTTTGGCATCGCCTTTCTTTGGGATTGGAATGAAAACTGACCTTTTCCAGTCCTGTGGCCCCTGCTGAGTGTTCCAAATTTGCTGGCATATTGCGTGCAGCACTTTCACAGCATCGTCTTTCAGGATTTGAAATAGCTCAACTGGAATTCCATCACCTCCACTAGCTTTGTTTGTAGTCATGCTTCCTAAGGCCCACTTGACTTCACATTCCAGGATGTCTGACTCTAAGTGAGTGATCACACCATCGTGATTTTCTTGGTCATGAAGATCTTTTTTTGTACAGTTCTTCCATGTATTCTTGCCACCTCTTCTTAATATCTTCTGCTCCTATTAGGTCCATACCATTTCTGTCTTTTATCGAGCCCATCTTTGCATGAAATATTCCCTTGGTATCTCTAATTTTCTTGAAGTGATCTCTAGTCTTTCCCATTCTGTTGTTTTCCTTTATTTCTTTGCATTGATCACTGAGGAACGCTTTCTTGTCTCTCCTTGCTATTCTTTGGAACTCTGCATTCAGATGCTTATATCCTTTGTCTTAGAATTATCCAAAACAAACAAACAAACAAACAAACAACTTGCTGTGATTTACATCAAAGAGTATTCTGTCTGTGTTTTTTTCTAGGACTTTTCGTGGTTTCTGGCCATACATTTAGGGTTTCAATACATTTTGTATATGGTGTGAGAAATTTTTTTAATTTCAATTTTTTTTTTTACATGCAGCTGTTCAGGTTTCCCATCACTACTGTAGGTGAACTGACCATTATTTTGTGAATTTACTTCTGGGCTCTATTCTGCTCCACTGATCTGTGTGTCTGTCTTTATGCCAGTACCTCACTCTTTTGATTTCTGTAGTTTTGTACTATAGCCTGAAGTCAGGGAACATAACACCTTCCAGATCTATTCTTCATTCTCAAGATTGTTTTGGCTATTTGGGGTCTTTTATGCATCCATAAAAAATTTAAAATTATCTGTCCTATTTCTGTGAAAACTGTTATTGATATTTTGATAGGGATTGCATTGAATCTGTAGATTGCCTTAGGGTGCAGAGTGATTTTAACAGTATTAATTGTCTCCCAAGTTCTTTAGTAGTCTTTACAGACATTACCTTGAACTCTTTTTCAGGTAGATATCCACTTAATTTGTCTTCTGGGTTTCATCTTGTTCCTTCATTTGGAATATGCTCCTCTGTTGCCCGATTTTTCTTAAATTGCTATTTTATTTCTGTGTATCTGGTAGATTGGTTGTGTTTCCCAACCTTGCAGGAGACATCTTGTGGGTGGTCTGGTAGTCATGGCTGGACCCAGTCCAGGTGATTATCAGGCCCTGGCCTTCAGAGAGGCTGCTGGATGGCAGGGATGGGTCATGAGGTGGCTAGCGGCAGAACCCAATGGGGCCCTGGGGCTGGCACTGGCACCCTGTTGGATGAAAGCAGGGTCCAGGAATCCCAGGACGGGTGCCTGCCTACCGGTGAGTGAAAGAAAGTTAAAGTGTTAGTCATTCAGTGGGTCTGACTTTTTGTGATCCCACGGACTGTAGCCCACCAGCCTCCTCTGTCCATGGGATTCTCTGGGCAAGAATACTGGAGTGGGTTGCCGTTTCGTCTTCCAGGGGATCTTCCTGACCCAGGGATTGAGCCCACATCTGTCTTGTATGTCTTCTACATTGACAGACAAGTTCTTTAGCACTCGCACCACCTGGGAAGCAGCAAGTGAAGCCAGGCCCTACACGCATGCCATCTCACTGGTGGGCAGAGCCGTGTCCTGGGGTCTGGCCGTAGGGCCCAGGTATGGCTTCTGGGAGAGCGTGCTATGGGATATGGAGCGTCCTGAAGCCTGTGCTGGCCTTCTGGTCTGTGGGCCTGGACTGGTGCTGACCTTCTAAAGGGTGGGTAAGTCCTGCCATAGCAGGCAGCAGGGTTTTGTCGGTTGTCCTGGAACTGATGTGTGCCCTCTGATATGCCAGGCTGGATAGCAGAGTCCCTGGCTGCTGGTTCTTAGGGATTCCAGATCTGGTCCCTGCGTGTTAGTGTGAAGGACTGGGCCCCAGGACCTGTGGTAGACAGGGCTATGTCCAGGTGAGGCTGTGGGCTCAGAGGTTCATGCAGTGCCTATTTGCTGGTGGATGGGGCTGTGTCCCATCCCAGTTAGTCAGGCTCCCAGTACTGGTGCCAACAGGCTGGTGAGTAGGGAGAGAGCTGAGTCCCAAGGCTAATATACTAGAGGGAGGCTTCCACTATGGCACATTCCCGCACCAGTGTTATTAAGGCACAAAGAGCTCCTGGCTTCTGTATCCACAGGGGGAGGCCCAGTTGCCTCCTGTCCCTCCAGGGGACTCTCTAAGATCAGGGGTTGGGTCTGACTGAGGCTCCTTTCAAACGACTGCTTCCGCCCTGGTTCCTGAAGTGTGTGAAATTCTGTGTGCTCCATTTAAGAGTGGAGTCTCTATTTCCTGCAGCCCTCTGTATGTCTAAAAGCAAGCCCCACTGGCCTTCAAACCTAGATGTTCTATGAGCTCCAGCTTGGGGAGTCTAATATGGGTTTCAGACCGCTTGCTCCTTGGGAAGAACTTATACAGTTGCAACTGCCTGCTTATTTATGGTTACCCGTGCCCATGGATGGACAAGGTTCTTGACTCTGCCGTGACTCTGTCCCTCCTGTTTCATTCTGGTTCCTTCTTTTTTTGTTGTTTTTGGTTTGATTTTTTGAGTTAATTATTGGTTTATTATTATTATTCACATTTTATAATTATAGAAAAAATGAGGGCAAGAGAAGTTAAAATCCTATATAAAATCTTACAGAAGATAAGCGGGAGAACCTACCTATAGGTTCAGGTACCCATGAACAAAAGCCCATGTTCTCAAAATCACAGGGATTATAGTGATTTTGGTGTGCTTCTAGGAGGAAGTGAACTCAGGGATTTTTTTTACACTTCTATCTTGGGACAAAATTTCAGATGTGTTTTTTTTTCTTAATTAATTAATTTTTAATTTTTATTTTTGCTTTATTTTACTTTACAATACTGTATTGTTTTTGCCATACATTGACATGAATCCACCACAGGTATACATGTGTTCCCAAACATGAACCCCCCCTCCCACCTCCCTCCCCATAACATCTCTCAGGGTCATCCCCAGCCCTAGCATCCTGTATCCTGCATCGGACGTAGACTGGCGATTCGTTTCTTACATGATAGTATTGAAGGATAATTGCTTTACAATAGTGTGTTGGTTTCTGCTATATGGCATCGTAAATCAGCTATAGGTAAACACATGTCCCCTCCCTTTTGAAACTCCCTCCCACCCTTTCCCACCTCTTTAGGTTGTCACAGAGCCCCAGTCTGAGTTCCCTGAGTCAATCAACAAATTCCCACTGGCTGTCTACTTTACGTATGGTAGTGTGTAAGTTTCCATGCTTCTCTCTCCAGAAGCTCTTGAGATCCTGAGATTCCTTCGACTCGAAAGAAAACCCCTCATTATTATTTTACTTGCAAGCTATACATTCATCTTCTTTGAAAATCCCTTCTTCAGAGTAAAGGTGGTATCTTCGTTTTATATTTAAACCACTGAACTTCAAAGCATTGATTTGAACGCCAGCAGGGTGCAGAGACAGCACAATTACAGGCTTTTTAAAGTTCCAGAAGCACTAGATAGTGTCTGAAATTACAGACCTTTTATTTTATTTTATTATTTTGTTTTTCCATTCTTGTAACATAAAACAATTTTGTAAGATCCACCCCGCTGCAGGCAGCATTTTATAGCCAAGTCATAAACTCCTACAAACAAAAGTTTATGGTGGGAATGCTGATAGTCAGACAGTCAAGAGCCACTGCTGCAGAGCGGGCGGGTGCCAACAGGCTACCTTGCCTTCCAGCATGAGGATCTGAGCATAAATCAGCCTGGGTCTAGAGGGACAGGACTGTGTGTTCACGTTATCCATTTCCCATTTCCAGAAACATGAGACCATTTGTCTAACAAAAATCACATTGAAAGAGTGTAATGAGGGGCCAGGAAAGAGTGACCCAAAATGGAGAAGGGATGAGGAGTGAATGTTCACAATTAATCCAGCTTCAACATCTGGAACAGAGACCCTCTTTAAGGAGTGTCTTTACTGCTCCCTTGTGAGCTAGAGAGCGTGAGAGACTGCTGAGCACAGAGACCTTTCTATTTTGCAGTTTTTTTCACCTCTCTCAGTCCTCTTAATTTGATTCTCATAGAGTTTTGTTTGAATGACTTTCAACATCTGGGCAACCCTGTGTTCTATCGCTTCCTACCAAACAGGCAAGTTTTACAAGTAAATCATTTCAGTTCTTCTTTCTTTTCACTAAGTTAAAAAAAGAAATCATGGTTATAGGAAGACAAATATCAGCCTGACTATTAAAAAATCAGGATAAATGAATTAAAATATCGTTTTTGTAGTTTCTTTTAATTACTTTAATTATCATTGCAATTTTATTCACTTATTTTCCTTTCCGTGATACTTCTTACTCCCTATCTTTTCCCACCAATAAACATAAAGAAAATAAAGAAATTTTTTAAAATTACAAGGCAAATGCCAATACTGTCTTTTTAGGCAACTCTATGATGCTTTAAAATGACCATCAAGCTTATCTAAATGTGATTTTATTGTCTGGGATATGTTTTGATTCCATCTACCTTAATTGCATCTTTGTGTTAATATTTCTCCCTTGCTGTTTTGGCAATTCACTCACCATCATTCTCTCAAATGCATGGAACTAGGAAATCAAGTTTGAGCAGAGAAAATCTCTAAAATGTAAACTTAGTGATTACTAACCTCCAAACTACAGCTGTGTTTGCACAGAAACAGGTTAGAATTGTGTTTGCTGAGGTTGAAAAGAAGGAGGACTGTTATTCCTTTTGGTAATTTTAATTCCTCTCTCAATTGCCAGCAGATGTGATCCAAGGAGGAGAAAACCCCTGGTCCAGCCTCTAGCTCTTTATCTCTATTCTTGTTTTTGTGCTTGTCTTCCTCTCTGTCTTCACATTGCCTCTGTCTTTCTGTCTTTTAACATCAGAAAATCATGGTCATTGCTAAAGAAGGCAAAACACTGTCCTACTCTTCCATATATTTGGTCTCTAGGTTTCAAAACCCAAATCAATCAATCTATCAACTAAATAAACAAATGGCTTAAATTGCACTGGATAATTTCTGGGCTTCCATCTTGCTGTATACATGATTTTATAAAAACATAGAGAAGGAGAAAAACCATACAGTTTCTTGTTTTATTATGCTGAAATTGGACTAACGTTATTCCCAAGACAGAGTCAGTGGAATGAGAGAAGGCGTCTGAGTACTATTCACCCTGTGAGACTAAAATTGGAGAACTTTGTTACCTTGGAGTTGGAAATGGGGGCCATTCCTTGTGCTCAGGGACTGTAGGGTCTCTTCACCCTCTACCTGCTCTAAGTACAAACCATGACAGGCACTCTTGGACCCTGAAGGTTGTGGGGATTTCAGGCAGGCTGTTAGTTTCCAGTCAATAGAGAGAAGTACTTTGCTGTATCATTTGGAAGACATGTGTGACCGTCTTTTATTTAATGTCTTTCCTATGTGCTCTGCTCTCTGTGAGCTGGAGCATCCTAACATGAGCGCTTCCCAGGTGGCTCAGTGGTAAAGACTCTGCCTGCCAGTGCAGAAGACTTGGGTTTGATCCTTGGGTCAGGAAGCTCCCCTGGAGAAGGAAATGGCAATCCACTCCAGTATTCTTACCTGGAAAATCCCATGGACAGAGAAGCCTGGCAGGCACAGTCCATGGGGTCACAAAAGGGTCAGACATGACTTAGCGACTGAACAACAATACCGTCCATGAAGTGCGGTTATACATGTGGCTTTATGGGTCAGAAATCACTTAGCTTGCATCTTTGTTCTGTTCTTCCTATATGTGTCCTTGGGCTAGTCAAACTCTCTAGCTTCCCTTCCTGTTATGTAAAATGCATTCATTCATACACTTATTCAGTTCACCCATTAAGTATGTGGGTACTACTAATATACCAGTGTGAAAGCATTAGTTGCTCAGTCATGTCCAACGCTTTCTGACCCCATGGACTGTAGCCTGCCAGGCTCTTCTGTCCACGGGATTCTCCAGGCAAGAATACTGGAATGGGTAGCCATTGCCTTCTCCAATATGCCAATGATTATTCCGTATGTGATCATTAGAGATACACATTCAGACAAAAAACGTCTCCTTTCACCAACTGGTATTCTGCTGGATTTGGGGACACAATAAGTATTCATCAAATATAAAATATCAAATGATGAATATTAACAATAGTGTTACAAAAACAAAATAAAGCATATGGGTGCTATAGAGAGTGTGAAAAACAATGAGAGGCTTGAGGTGAAGGACAGGAAAGCCCTCTGAGGAGAGAGCTTTAACCTAAGATGCAAATGATGAGAAGGAACCAGCATGCGGGTCCGTGGTGGACCCCGAGAGGAAAGCTCCATCCCAGAAAAGGAAAGGGAGGATAGTCAAGGTCAGGCCAAGTTCCGCATGATTGGGAAAGAGAAAAAAAAATTTAAAAAAAAAAAAAAAGGAGAAGAGAAAAAAAGAAGAGATATGTAACAGATAGTAATACCTAGTAATGAAATATGGCTACAGCTCAAAGAGACTCATCAAAAGTGATAATACAGTCACCATTTAATTAAATGGTGAGACCTGAACATACTACTTATCAATTCCTTCTTTATCTCAATTTTGATTTTGAATTGATTGTTTTTCCATTCTCTTCACCACGTTCCTTTTGAAAACATTGGTGATAAATAGTGAAAAGATAAATTTAGATTATGATGCATCCAGACAAGGATGTTGCCTGGGGGCAGGCAGGTATTCTGAAATAAGCAGCTCCCAGACTAAGTATGAGTAAGCATTTTTTCTTCCATTTATCTTGAAAGACACAGCCTCATGTATAATTTTGTTCCTGATTGCTCATAGTTTTACGAGGTAGCCATCAGTGTGCTGGCTGGAAACAGAGTTTCGTTCCAAATAATCTAACTGAAGATCCTGATGTGGGGGAGTCTTTACAGAGGGTTGACAAAGCTAAGGGAACTGATGAAGGGAAGCTGAGATACCCAGCGATGAACAGGAGCAACCCTTTGCCCCCCAGAGAGAAGGAAATAGATGGGGTCATGTGCCCCGAGTCCAGGGAGACCCAGGGCCTTGCAGGAGGGACTGCCTGGAGGCACCGTAGACAGGGAGGGGTGTAACCCCTGCCAGACAGACATGGCATCAGAGCAGAAAGGATGAATAGGACCAGCCGGACCTCTGTTTCCAACCATCTCATCCTCTGTCGTCCCCTTTTCCTCCTGCCCTCGATCTTTCCCAGAATCAGGGTCTTTTCCAATGAGTCAGTTCTTCACATCAGATGGCCAAAGTATTGGAGTTTCAGCTTTAGCATCAGTCCTTAAAAGGAATATTGAGGATTGATTTCTTTTAGGATGGACTGGTTTGATCTCCTTGAAGTCCAAGGGGCTTTCAAGAGTCCTCTCCAACACCACAGTCCAAAAGTGTCAATTATTCAGCACTCAGCTTTCATTATAGTCCAACTCTCACATCCATACATGGCTACTGGAAAAACCATAGCTTTCGCTAGACAGACTTTTGTTGGCAAAGTAATGTCTGCTTTTTAGTTTGCAGTCTAGGTTAGTCATAGATTTTCTTCCAAGAAGCAATTGTCTTTTAATTTCATTGCTGCAGTCACCATCTGCAGTGATTTTGGAGCCCCCAAAATAAAGTCTGTCACTGTTTCCATTGTTTCCCCACCTATTTTCCATGAAGTGATGGAACCAGATGCCATGATCTTAATTTTCTGAATGTTGAGTTTTAAGCCAAACTTTTCACTCTCCTCTTTCATTTTCATCAAGAGGCTCTTTATTCTTCTTCACTTTCTGCCATAAGGGTGGTGTCATCTGCATATCTGAGGTTATTGATATTTCCCTTGGCAAACTTGATTCCAGCTTGTGCTTCTTCCAGCCCAGCATTTCTCATGATGTACTCTGTATATACATTAAATAAGCAGTGACAATATACAGCCTTGACATACACCTTTTCCAATTTGGAATCAGTCTGTTGTTCCATGTCCAGTACTGTTGATTCTTGACCTGCATACAGATTTCTTAGGAGGCAGGTAAGGTGGTAGTCCCATCTCTTGAAGAATTTTCCACAGTTTGTTGTGATCCACACAGTCAAAAGTTTGGCATAGTCAATAAAGCAGAAGTAGATGTTTTTCTGGAACTTTGTTGCTTTTTTGATGATCCAACAGATGTTGGCAATTTGATCTCTGGTTCCTCTGCCTTTTCTAAATCCAGCTTGAACATCTGGAAGTTCACAGTTCACATACTGCTGAAGCCTGGCTTGGAGAATTCTGAGCATTACTTTTCTAGTGTGTGAAATGAGTGCAATTGTGTGGTAGTCTGAGCATTCTTTAGCATTGCCTTTCTTTGGGTTGGAATGAAAACTGACCTTTTCCAGTCCTGTGGCCACTGCTGAGTTTTCCAAATTTGCTGGTATATTGAGTGCAGCACTTTCGCAGCATCATCTTTCAGGATTTGAAATAGCTCAACTGGAATTTCATCATCTCCAGTAGTTTTGTTCATAGTGATACTTCCTAAGGCCCGCTTGACTTCACATTCCAGGGTGTCTGGCTCTAGGTGAGTGATCACCCCATCATGGTTATCTGGGTCATAAAGATGTTTTTGTATAGGTCTTCAATGTATTCTTACCACCTCTTCTTAATAGCTTCTGCTTCTTTTAGGTCCATACCATTTCTGTCCTTTATTGTGCCCATCTTTCCATGAAATATTCCCTTAGTATCTCTAATTTTCTTGAAGAGATCTCTAGTCTTTCCCATTCTATTGTTTTCCTCTGTTTCTTTACATTGATCACTGAAGAAGTCTTTCTTATCTCTCCTTACTATTCTTTGGAACTCTGCATTCAAATGGATTTATCTTTCCTTTTCTCCTTTGCCTTTCACTTCTCTTCTTTTCACAGGTATTTCTAAGGCCTCCTCAGACAACCGTTTTGCCTTTTTGCATTTCTTTTTCTTGGGGATGGTCTTGATCCCTGCCTCCTGTACAATGTCACGAACCTCCATCCATAGTTCTTCAGGCACTCTATCAGATCTAATCTCTTAAATCTATTTGTCACTTCTAGTGTATAATTGTAAGGGATTTGATTTAGGTTAAACCTGAATGGTCTAGTGGTTTTCCCTACTTTCTTCTATTTCAGTCTGAATTTGGCCATAAGGAGTTCATGATCTGAGCCACATTCAGCTCCCAGTCTTATTTTTGCTGACAGCATAGAGCTTCTCCATCTTTGGCTGCAAAGAGTATAGTCAATCTGATTTCATTGTTGATGGCTGAACTCAAATCTCTAGCCCCTCAGCCATCCCCAGACATTGAAGGATGGACCCCAAAGCTCTAGCCCTCTAATTATAGGGTCCTTCTGTTGCCCAGCCCTGTCCTAACGCTATCTAGGGGTTTCACCTTGAGTCGTCTTATGAACACAAACCCAGTTTTGGTCGAAAGTGGTTCATTATGAGTAGCAGAAGACATTTCTATCACTCATTTCTATCCCCAGAATTGTAGGAGTCCTATGCTAGGAATCCAGGACAGAGACCAAATTTATTTTTGCTATGCCATTGTTGCCATGCAGAAAACACCTCATTTTTCATTTTTTCCTTTCTCTTGAAAGAGGAATGAGGCATTCAAATTTTCATGTGAATTCTCTCAATCTTTAGATGTTGAGAGTCATTTCAAATTTTTCTGAAACTCTTTGCAGCCCAAGCAAATCTATGTGAGGGCTGGATTTGGCCCATGGTCTCCGGTTTGGGGTGACCTGATGCCAAACTTCAGAATAGTCTTTTTTAACCCTGGCTGCACACTGGAATCACCTGGGTAGCTTTGGAAAATGTGTGCCTGGACTTCACATCAAAGCATTTGAGCCAGAAACTCCAGGACTGGGTCCCAAACATTGGTATCAGAAAAGAAAATATAGTTCCCTAATCATTTTAAGGGATCCACAGAGGATAAGATAGTTAGATGGCATCACCAATTCAATGAATATGAGTTTGAGCAACCTCCAGGAGATGGTGAAGGACGGGGAAGCCTAGCGTGCTGCAGTCCATGGGGTCACAAAGATTTGGACCTGACTGAACAACTGAACAACAGCTAATCATTTTAATATACAGTCATTTTTAAAATAAGCCTTTTCAAATTTGGGAATAAATTTAGTTTTATTTCTAGAGCGTACAGAAAGAGCTCTTTACAAAGAGCATACACAGGTTTTATATACCCTATATCCAATTTTTCCCATTGTCAACACTTTGCATTACCATAACATATTTGTCAGAATTAATAAACTGATATCAGTACAGTATTATTAACTAAACTCCAGAGTTTATATGAATTTCACCAATTTTTCCACTGATAATCCCCTTTCTGTTCCAGAATCTGGTCTCTGGTACCATTTTGCCTTTGGTTGTCTTTTTCATCAGTCTTCTCTGGTCTCCGACAGCATCTCAGACTTTCCTTGTTTTCCATGAGTAGTCCCAGCAAGGTATCCTGAAAAATGTCTCCAGATCTAGGTTTCGGTGATGTTTATTTCATGATGGGATCCATGTTATGTCTAAGTTTTGGAAAGAATACCACAGCGATGAAGTACCCTTCTCATTATATCAGCTCAGGGTATAATTTCCATTTCTGAGAACACCTACTCTAGTCATTGGTGGCTGCATGACATGGGGATGGCAGGACCCACCCGGCTTCAACAAGATGAAAGCCGATCAGTGCAGGAAATCGGGAGGGATGACAGGAGGCCAGCCATGGAGCCCCATTTCTTCCAAACAAGCCATTGGACTGAGCGTCAAGGGCTGAAGATCCTTTGCAGGCTCACCCAACAACTCGACTTTAGAGAAGTCATCCCCTTGTTCCTCTGTGTCATGTAAAAGTTGATATCTGAGGCTATTTCTAGTCCTGAATATATGTGATTTTAAATCTTCGGAGTGGGTTTTCATGAGCCAAATGTTGTCCACAGCTCCATTCCATAAGAGGGATGTGCTGTGGTGCTAAGCAAGGAGCCACCAAGATGTCAGCCACCACCTGTCTCAAAGAGAAGAGACAGGAAGGCCAGTCTGTGCATGACTTGACGTTTATGGCTTTTGTCTCTTAAGGATGCCAAGCACCTCAAAGGAAGAAGACAAATTGCAAAAACAGAAGGAAATTCAACTCCTTCACCCCTCTTTCTTCCTGAAACTCACTATGATTCCTTCTGTTACTAGGGTTTAAGAAGCCAGTGACATAATTTGCTTTTTTCCAAAAATCTTTTCATGTTGACCCTTTCCATAAATCTTACTGGAAGCAAAGGTGACTGGCTTGCAAAGCTGTATAAGTCTAAGTCACCAATAAGTTGTACAGATCTTGTGATTGCAAAACCACAAAAATTTCACAATAGTGGAAGCCTCTCATCAACCGTCATAAACAACAGCGCGGATTTGTCTTAACTGCCTGCATAATCGTGCTTATTGCTTGAAAATAATAAACTGAGAGATTCTCCATGGAGGTGAGACAGATAGGTTGAAATGGTTTTATACAATGCTTTTCCACCCTCTGTGTGTTATGTCTGGCCCTGATATTGAAGCAGGCTCTCATCGGATGTAATCTGCCTGTGAGGATTGCATTGGCTATGAAATGAGTACCTCTTAATAGTCGTTGTTAAAAAAGAACTTTTCTCGAAGTCACAATTCGGTGGTGCATTTCAAATGAATGAAGGCAGGTTCCTAGGCACAGAGACAAGAAAGAATGTCAAACGAGACCTTTAATGTGTGTTTCTATTTAAACATCAGACCTAACAGAAAACCCTGAGGCTTTGTACAGTGATTGGAGCCTTGTAGGAACCTAATTAATGCATTGACGGGTGAATGGTTGGCTGGCACTCGAGCTCTTCTGAGGGATGTGAGAGGGTTCAGGTACCAGCTAGAAAGAATGGATGCAGTGGCCCATCCAAAGGGGCCTGGTCAGGCAGCTTTGTCTGGCACGCTGCCTTCTCAGACCCACTTGATAAGGCTCGGGTCACTTTCAAGTGGAGCACGTGCCAGATTTCAGATGGCTTGGGCTGGCATTTCAAATAGGCTAACTGTGAAACTGGAGAAGAAAATGGGCACATTTTTCCTAAGGTGGCCCTTCAAATGCAGTCCCTCCCCCAGAGCTCGTGGGGGAACCTCTCCACTCCCTCCTCAATGGTTATCTCTGCTGGGAAGACTTTGCCTTGTTAAAATGTGCCCTGTATATAAAAATGAAATTGTCACTTCTGGGTGGTGCCGCATAACGTGGTTTGACACTCAGTGCCAGCAGCTACAGAAAACAGATCTTTATTGCATTTATTCCTTCAGAGACAAGAGTCTCTAAAGATTCCTGTAGACATTCACTCAGTTAAATCAGAGTGAGCGCTCTGTGCTGCTGTCTTGCGTTCACACCAGTAGCCCCCACCTGGCTTGATGGTGCTGTAAAACAGTCTCAAGCAAAGACATTCATACTATTAACCAGAAGGGGAGATGTGAGCCTTTCAGACCAGGTGGGTGGACTGGATGAAGGCCCCTGACTTTCTTCTCTGATTTCCTCTGCAGTCCCCAAGTCTTATTTTGTGGCATTAACAAGCTCACGCACAACTAATCCCCATCCAGATTCAGTGTTCATTTAGAATTTCATGTCATTTTCAAGACAAAGAGGAAGGGTTTGATTTGTAGGACTCTGGCAAGCAAGCTTTAGATTCTTAACTGCCTTTTATCTAGATGAGTACCCGGAGAGAGATTGAGCAGGGAGGGGGCCCTGGGGCATAAGCTTTTCATTCTGGTGCTCTCCTGGAATAAAACTTCCATAAAGTAACATCTGTAGTAATTAAGGGCTTACATTTCCTCTCCCATTCATGTCTCCGCTTGGAGGGAAGGTTATCTTCCCTAAGAGACAATGGAGAGTTGGTCCTGTGGGCAGAGAGGAAGCAGAATTTGAATTCTTTTGTTCCTAGAAATGGAAGTTTCCTACTTAAAAGAAAAAAATAAAAATAACAAGTTGGAAGATGTGAAATATTCCCCTGGAAAGAAAACATGAATGAGTCAGCAAAATTGTACTTAGCTGCTCCTCAGGATTTGGAATAGGGAATGGTTCATCTTGTCTTTCTAATCCAAATATCCTCCGATTTGGGGAGATCTGTTGTTGAGTTAAAAAGCAATACCGTGAGAGCTGCAATTTAAGTTTTATTTGGGGGTAAATTGAGGATGGCAGCCGAGGAACAGTACCTCAGGTGGCTCTGGGACACTGCTCCAAAGATGTAGAGGGAAAGGTCATATAAATGTGATCTTGGTGAAGGGGCATCATATGCTATCAAGCATACATTTTTTGCAGATTTTGCTAGTTACAAGGAGCAGTCATCTCCATGATAGATTTCAGTGCTTTTGTAGATATGAGGAGATAGCATTGGGCTAATAACATCAATTCCTGAAACTAACTACCTGAAGACTTATCCTGTCCGTTTTTCTTCCAGCACAGGGCGCCTCATTTCTGCTCTTCACCCTGAGCTCCTTTCAGGGGTGTCTGAAAGTCAGCAGCTGCAACAGCGCCTGATCTAAATCTTGTGGAGTTAGATGGCAAGTGCCAGTTTGGTGTTGACACTGTGATTAAACATGGAACAAAATGCCATTTTTGTTTTTATTAACTAAAATAGTATATTATTAAGCTTAAAGAGTTTTACTTTTGCATTTGGACACAAAAATGAGTCACTCTTCAGATGTTCTTCAAATAATGCTATATGGATCCACTGGGCATCTGAATCATCAATATTATGTCAAATTAATTTCCTGTGCTTTCTTGTCTTAGCAGGACCAGCTATGTAATTTGTGGGTCCTAGTGAAAATTAAAAATAGAAGACCCCCTTGTTTAGAATGTATCGACAGAGACAGCTGAGGTTTAAATCGAGCGAAGTTTTCCAGGCTCAGGGCTCCAGTAATGCATAGGTCTCATGCCCTTGACATCAGTCCTGCTCTGGTTCACCATCTGTATCAATGCAGAAAAATGTGCATCTTCTCTAGGTTTCCTAGGAATGTATGTACCTTCAAAATATTCTTTTTAAAATTTGAATCATAAAATAATTAGAGCACCCCAGGTGGAATGTGCTTTTGAAAACATCTTCAAATAGAGGTGCTATATGATCCAGCAATACCACTCCTGGGCATATATCCAGAGAAAACCACAATTCAAAAAGATACATGAACCCCAGTGTTCACTCAGCGCTATTTGCAGTAGCCAAGACACAGATGCCGCCGGTATGTCCATTGGCAGAGGAAGGGATAAAGAGGATGTGGTGCATATATACAATGGAATATTACTCAGCCATAAGAAAGAATGAAATAACACCAAGGCAGCAACATGGATGAAGCTAGAGATGACCATCCTAATTAAAGCAAGCCAGATCAGTTCAGTTTAGTTCAGTCGCTCAGTCATGTCCGACTCTTTGTGACCCCATGAATCGCAGCACGCCAGGCCTCCCTGTCCATCACCAACTCCCGGAGTTCACTCAGACTCACGTCCATCGAGTCCGTGATGCCATCCAGCCATCTTATCCTCTGTCATCCCCTTCTCCTCCTGCCCCCAATCCCTCCCAGCATCAGGGTCTTTTCCAATGAGTCAACTCTTCACATGAGGTGGCCAAAGTACTGGAGCTTCAGCTTTAGCATCATTCCTTCCAAAGAAATCCAGATAGAGAAAGACAAATGCAACATCACATAGAACTTGAATCTTAAAAAAAAAATGATACAAATAAGCTTATATGTAAAACAAGTAGAGTCACAGAGATAGAAAACAAACTTATGATTACAGGGGGAAATGCATAAAGGGATAAATTAGGAGTTAATAAATACACACTATTATATATAAAATAAACAACAAGGTCCTACTGTGTAGCACAATAAATATATATGATTTTTCTAATCACAAAATCCTAAAGGAAATCAATTTCCTTTAGGATTGGCTGGTTTCATCTCCTTCAGGGTGACTCTGCATGGCATGGCTCATAGCTGCATTGTGTTACTTTTTTTTTTTTTTAATTTTTCCCCCTTCTGTTTGCCATGAAGTGATGGGACTGGAATCTATGATCTTAGTTTTTTGAATATAACTGAATCACTTTGCTCTGCATCTGAAATTAACACAACAGTATAAATCAACTAAATTCCAAAAAAAAAAAAAAAAAAAGTCCTTAAGTTGATAACTCAAATGCTCCTGCCTCACCTCTCAGCTTATCTCCAGGAGTTTCCCCAGTGAAACTCCATCCAGCCCCAGGGCTCTGCTCACTCTGCCCCATCTACAGGTACATGACCTTCCAGCTGCCTACCCCGGACTCCTGCCCTAGCTATTTCTCCAGTGGCATTTCTGGCCTCCTGTGCACACTTCTCAGAGTTTTTCTGGCTGCAATTCCTTTCGCACTGGAATTCCTGTAACTGTAATAAATGTATAACTCATTTGGCAGTTGTTTAGATATATTTTTTCCTTTTCTTGTTTACTCTGCATGTGATACAATCATGAAAACACATATAATATTTGGATGCACAAAAGTTTAACAAATTGTGTCAAAGGGCTTCATTCCAAGAGAGCTCATATTATTGATAAAATAGAGCAGAAAATCCAAAATTACACACTTTGCCTTTTGGACAAATTTTGTACAATTCATACATATTCTTTTCTATGTATGCATGCCATTTCTTAAGTCTATTTTTCCTCTTGTGTACCATTCATGGGCATAATTTCTTTTGAATAGAAATGACCCTTTAATTTTTACCTTTCCCACCCAATGTTACCAAATAATAAAGGTCAGATATAGTTAAAATTTAGGAATGTTGCTGATACTATTCTACTTAGGAGATGGCAAGACTGCTAATGTTGACAGTGTGATGTAGTGTTAGTTGCTCCCTCATGTCCGACTCTTTGCAACCCCATGGACTGTAGCCCACCAGGCTCCTCTGTCCATGGGGATTCTCCAGGCAAGAATACTGGAGTGGGTTGCTCTTCCCTTCTCCAGAGGACCTTCCTGACCCAGGGATCGAACCCAGTTCTCCTGCACTGCAGGAAGATTCTTTACAGTCTGAGCTACAGAGAAGTTCTTCTTTGTCTTTTAGCCACCTCCATTTCGGACTGCTTCTTCCTATTCTAACTACCTAACATTCCCCCCAAGAGATGGGAGGCCCAATTCTTGGGAATAAGGAAGTCAAGGTCTCTCTGGCTACTTCTGCTGAGCTGGAACAGCGAGGGGCATTGCTACTCCCCCTCTTGCTAGTCTCAAGCCTCATAGTCCTTATAGTGGTGTCCATCTAAGGGTGAGTGATATTTTCCATGGTTGGGTTTAGTTTTATATATCCTTGTTGAGTGGGCATGGCAAGTTGTAGTTTGTTGACCTTAACTGGAGGTCTTCTGGATTCTGAGACTGAGCTGCCTGAGCTTTCTGCTAAGTATGTTTTTGTTGCCTCTGTTTCCAGCATGTTGGGCTTCTTGTCATTTCTACTGCACTGGGATTCCTTTGAATTCAGCTTCTACCATGTGAGATTTCGCCAAGTTGGGCTTTTGCTGTGCTTGGTCTCCACCTCGCTGGGACCAAGCTGAGGTTGTTTCAGCAGGGTTAAATGCAAGACATGGCACCAGATATGTCAGGGGAGTGTAATTTCCTCGGTTCTGTCTCGCCGCAGCAAAGATTTGAAACAGCGGACTAGTGTTACAGCTCGGTTACAGCTCAGTTTTATTCAGCAACAAAAGGAAAGTACACCCTCGAGGCTGGAGGGTGGGCCAGCCTCGGAGGTGATTCAACTGCTAATATTGACAGTGTGATGGTATGGTCCCAAATATTGTTCACGAGCTTTTATGTGAGATGACAAAATTTGGCAAAAGAAACCTACTCTATTGATAGCTAGTATGAAAAAATAGGAGGTTATCTAAAATTCAAAAGTAAGAAAGTTCAAGACCTGAGGTTTGTGTATGTGTATTTTCCTAAGACATTTGGGACCTGAAATAACTCCCTTCTGTATCTGTCACCTCATGGATTTTCAATAAAGGTGTCATGATGTAAGCATGAAATGGCATCATGATGGCAACACTACTGTGTGAATCTCTCCCTTAGGCTGCCAGTTGTTGAAAACCAGCACACTCCCTCACCTTGCTTTGTGGAGATTCTCCAGGTATAGCTTAGTATTTGCAGTGCAGGTGGGTGTCACTCAGGCCTCAGCTACAAGCCCACCTCAACCACTTGCTAAGCCTGGCTGGCCTCATGGTGTGAAAGGCAATAGTGAGAACTGCCTCCCACATTTGCTAACTCAGACATTCAGGTGTTTATTGAGCACTATGAGTGTACGGATTAAATTGTTGTACGGATTAAATAAGGGGATGCCTCGGGATTATGTCTGAGTGATGGCTCCACACAGAGCCAGGCGCACAGTCAGCCTTCAGTAGAGTAAGCCTTGCTCTTGGTGCCAGTGGGTTTGTGGTGTTCTATCCACTATGGTGGTCATGGCAACTGGTGATGATTCTGGTAAAATTCTCAAATGAAGCTTGTCCAGGGTTTTCTGAATTTCCTTCTCTTTTTAATTTATTTTTCCTGAATATGAAAAATATTTTTCCTGCTCATGAAAGTATATAATTCCCTGTTTACTTCTTTTCCCAGAATGGAGTCTACTGAAAAATGTGAAGTGGTAATTCAACATTTTAATGGAAAATATCTGAAAACACCACCAGGAATCCCAGGTGAGAAAAGCCATAAAGCAATCATTAAATAATATCTAGGCTCATTGGTGCTATCAGAATGAGTACATGGTAAGGCCCGTAGTTTCCTCCATTGGGAGGAAAGTTTTTGCCTTTATAAATATGTATTTTTTTAATACTATGCAATTCATCTTTCTCAAAACTACCAAAAGCTTCTTGGTGATTCGTCTTTGGCCTGTCTTTTTGAATCTCTGCTGCTAATTCCTTAAAGTGAATTAGAAGGAAAATAGCAAAGAACAGTTTGACATGCACTTGCCGGGAAGAAAGTTTGTGACTCATATCATTAATATTGGTATCCTGATTTCTACTTTGTAAAATATCTAAACAGTGAGTGACATATTGTAAAAATAATAATAATAACAGTGGAATCCACAGATTGAGACCAGTTCCCAAACAGTTCTTACCAGCTCGTGACAAGAAGAATGCAGAAAAGCTGAAAGAGCATTTAGAAACTTTTATAGCAATATGACATTATTATGAAATCTTACTGCATAACTTCATGTTTTACAAAAATATCAAATGCACATTAAAATTTTTTTAATACACCCATTCATCAGAGATAATCTAGAAAGCACCAGTTTAGACTACTTCAAGGCATTTCATATTTTTGAAGGCAAAATTCTCAATATTTGACACACATCATAAGATGATATAACTTTATGCTATTAAGAATGACAATCAACAGAAAAGAATTGAATATATCATTTGTATCGGAATGTGAGCTAAGACTGCCTTAACATGATATTAATTTTTAAGAAAAATATAGGAATAGTATTGTGTATTAAGTAGATTAAAATATCTTACTCATATCTCAATAAAACTGGAAGAAAAAATACATCTTACTTATGCATAAAAATATTAAATATTGAGTGAAGTTCTGAAAGAGAATAACAGATAAGGAAATATCTGACTCATACATCTTGGTTTATTTGTTGTTTTTTTATTTTCAGTGATTCTTAGGAGAAAAATGTGACTCCTTCAGTCTTATGATATTTTTTCTTTTGATGATTTTATCTTGCATCTTTGTAATGTTTACTACATTAAGTATCTACTATTTAAAACCCATGGCTAGAGCATTTAGGGGTTGAGCATTTTGGTTCATTAAAATATATTGAGTTATATAGAAAACAAAGTCTGAACAAAAAAAAAGACAGTTTTCTGGCAGGATCAGGTTCATTTTATGACACGCTAAGTTTGGGGAAAGAAGAAAGGCCATTCGGATTGGTATTTCGATGCTCTGAAAAATCCCAAAGTATGACCCCTGGTTAATCATGAGTCAGCAGTGAAGCTGTGACTCAATTTGGTTAGTTTCCGTGCGTGACATTCTCCTGAGAACTAGCTTCATTATGATCCAATTGGAGACATATGGTGTTGTTAGAAAAAGAGTTAGCAGTTTTCATCTCAGCAAGTCAGCTGCCCTTGCATTTTAGGAGAAATACTTTTTCTCTTTCCCTTTAAGATAAAAGACACTCTGCTCAGGCCCACCACTGAGTACAGGACTTGCATTGTTAAAGGGTTTTCTGCTATTCACCTCGTTTTATCCTACAGATGTCTACGTACAGAAGGCATTCAAACTAGATGTGCATTGCATGATTATATTAAAAAATTCAAGAATGAGTAAACTAGGTGGAATTATTGTTGAGTGAAGTTTTAATACAGGTCTCAGTTTTGTATGATTCTTCCTTTTTGGAAAAAGGCAGTGAAAGCCATCTTGATGTGATTGATTTGAAGTTGTTTAGGTTAACGCATGGAACATGCAGCTGACTCATGTAGTTTAATGCTAGAGACAAAGTCACTACAAATCCCCCACATATCTGAGCACCCTTCCTTGAATAAGGACACTGTGGTACTAACCTCTCTAATAGCATAGCTACACCCGATGGAAACATTGTGAATAGCAAGAACTTGGTTATGAGTTTCTTACTTAGTTTTATCCCATGGGACCATGAAAAACAAAATAATTATGCTAAGTTAAAAAATCTTGAGAGATACAACTTTATGCTTCTGAGATTTGCCTTGAACATAATACAATTAAATATATCAATTATCATCAATACTTGAATTAACTTATTTATCCTTACTTTGGAAGTCAAATAGATTTTAATAAAGGCTTCAAATGCTAACAGAAGACATACAATTTTTTTGATGGATAGTTCATTTACAATGTTGTGTTAGTTTCAGATATACAGCAAAGTGATTCAGTTATGTATGTTTCTTTATATATCTCTATTCATATATATATGATATAGATTATTTACAGATTCTTTATATAGATTATGTATATAGATTCTTTTCTCTTTATATATGTATAGAATCTTTTCCCTTATAAATTATTATAAAATATTGAATATAGTTCCCTGTGCAATCGTAGGTCCTTGTTGGTTACTTTATATACAGATATACCTTTATATACAGAGGTCTATTTTATATACAGATATAAATATATAGATATTACATATAGTGTGTATATGCTAATCCCAAACTCCTAAATTATCCTCCCCCTGCTTCCCCTTTGGTAACCCAAGATTGTTCTCTGTGTCTGTGAGTCTGTTTATGTTTTGTAAATAAGTTCATTTGTATCTTTTTTTCTTAGATTCTGCACATAAGCGATATCATATGATATTTGTCTTTCTGTGTCTGGCTTAATTCATTATATATATCTTTATATATATTTATCTTCATTCATTCTTTATCCATTTATCTATATCTTTATCTATAGCCACGTGTATATATATCTTTATCCATTCATCTTTTGATGGATATTTAGGTTGTACCCAGAGAAAACCATAATTGAAAAGGACACATGCACCCTGCTGTGCGCTGCAACACTATTTACAATAGCCAGGACATGGAAGCAACCTAAGGATAGATAAGCTTTGAGATGTATGCTTGGTATGGAATAAAATGGCATAATGCAGGAAGTGGGTATTTTGGAATGTGCCGCAGTAAAATGACTTGGCTAGGCTCATTAACTCTGTGATGACAAGGACAATTAAATTTGTGTGTATGGTGTTTGCCTTTCTTGGTCCTTGTTGCTTGTTTGAAGTAGATGGTTGAGGTCTTATTTTCAGAAATTCATATCTTAATCCAATTTTCTATTCTGTCTTGAGGTGTGTGAGCAGAAGTCACAGTGAGCCCTGGTATCTGATTAGAAGTGATCCCTTTGATTGTTCAGAAGTGATGATTTTCTTCACTATTAAAATACATTGTATCTTTAGAGAGACTGTCCTTGGTAATTAAAATCACCTATAGGGGACTCTTTACCCCCTCAGTGTCTATGCTGGGAGCTTTGTGCTTTCTTCCTCTTTAATAAATCCTATTTGCTTGCTACCGTGAGTGTCTGCATGTTTGTGGAGTCCATCCTTCAGGTCCGTGGACAAGAACTCTGATTCCTGTCTCAAGGGCAGCCCTGAAATACACACTGAGCTGAAATGCCACCTTCCAAAGGACCTGTGCGTTGTTCTGCTGCTGGTAGATGAAGCAGGCTGGTACCCTCCAGTCTGCTGGGGAACACAGAGCCCCAGACATTCTCAGCGGGGTGGGGAAAGCCTGACAACATGCTGGGCGTCAGAAAATAATTTGTCAAAGAGAAAATGCTTCCCTCTCTCAAAAAATTAAATAAAATCACCTATAATTGATCTACCTGACTTGCAATTAAAATAGGTTTTTGTTTTTAAGTTGTAAAAACCTCAGCATTCACTTTAAAGATTTGGCATCTTGACTTCAGAAATTTGTGGGGTTTTAGAATAGCACATGGATGCTTTCAGTACAATGCTTTAAGGTTGTGTGAATAAGGGACTCACAAGGATCCAAAAAAATGATCTGGGATCTTCAGACCCTAAGACGGCTGATGAAAAAAGTGAGTCTTCCTCCCCTCCCTCTAAGCAAGAAGAGAGAAATCAGTACCATATTCATATCGCTTCCTTCTCCATTTAGGGATGACTTGGGGAAATGTGCCATTTTCATTCTGTGTCTCTTAACAAAGAGTCCTCTTAAGCTGCAAAGTTCATTGATTTCCTGAGATGATAATCTAGTTTCCAGATTCCATCCTCTGTCCTTTCTGTAGAAGAACAAGAAGAAAAGCTGCTTCAGCCCAAAACTTTGACATTGATCAGGCTTTCTCTGAGTTCCTCCTAATTGTTCACAAGAGACCTAATTTTAACGAATATATCACGGATCTCTAATGTCTATCACAGCCTCCCAGAACTAGCTCTGTTCACTATAAATTATAACATTGTCCCCAAGTTTTGGCTAGTTGGAACAAGGAAGCTAGATATACATGCAAAAAATTCTAATTATTTCAATTCTGGCATTTGAAGTACGGAAAGTTAATATTACCAGTTGGTGGGAAAGAGCAGCCAAAGCTGTAACAAAAAGCAACCATCATGTTACTGCTCTTAAGAAAGTATTTTCTTGCTCCTCTAGAGGGAAAAGAAAACAGTGTTCCGTAAACGTCACATGTCCTGCATATTGATCTTGATGTTTTGCGGACAAAGTAAAGCATCTTTAGTTGCATGCTCACCTAACCTCAGACATTTCTTTGTCCCAAAACAAATTGCTCAGCAATCCTGTACAGCTCCAGTTCAGTTCAGTTCAGTCACTCAGTTGTGTCTGACTCTTTTCAACCCCATAGACTGCAGCATGCTAGGCCTCCCTGTCCATCACCAATTCCTGGAGTTTACTCAAATTCCTGTCCATTGAGTCGATGATGCCATCCAACCATCTCATCCTCTGTCATTCCCTTCTCCTCCTGCCTTCCAATTTTCCCAGCATCAGGGTCTTTTCCAACGAGTCAGTTCTTCACATCAGGTGGCCAAACTATCGGAGTTTCAGCTTCAGAGACAGTCCTTCAATAAATATTCAGGACTTATTTCCTTTAGGATGGAGTGGTTGGATCTCCTAGCTGTCCAAGGGACTCTCAAGGGTCTTCTCCAACACCACAGTTCGAAACCATCAATTCTTCGGTGCTCAGCCTTCTTTATAGTCCAACTCTCACATCCATATGTGACTACTGGAAAAACCATAGTTTTGACTACATGGACCTTTGTTGACAAAGTAATGTCTCTGCTTTTTAATATGCTGTCTAGTTTGGTCATAACTTTCCTTCCAAGGAGCAAGTGTCTTTTAATTTCATGGCTGCAGTCTCCACCTGCAGTGATTTTAGAGCCCAAAGTAATAAAGTCTGTCACTGTTTCCATCTATTTGCCATGAAGTGATGGGATGTCATGATCTTTGTTTTCTGAATGTTGAGTTTTAAGCCGACCTTTACACTCTCCTCTTTCACTTTCATCAAGAGGCTCTTTTGTTCTTCTTCACTTTCTGCCATAAGGGTGGTATCATCTGCATATCTGAGGTTATTGATATTTCCCCGAGCAATCTTGTTTCCAGTTTTTGCTTCCTCCAGCCCAGCGTTTCTCATGATGTGCTCTGCATATAAGTTAAATAAGCAGAGTGACAATATACAGCCTTGACATACTCCTTTCCCAATTTGGAACCAGTCTGTTGTTCCATGTCCAGTTCTACCTGTTGCTTCCTGACCTGTGTATAGATTTCTCAGGAAGCAGGTAAGGTGGTCTGGTATTCCCATCTCTTGAAGAATTTTCCACAATTTCTTGTGATCCACACAGTCAAAGGTTTTGGCATAGTCAATAAAGCAGAAATAGATGTTTTTTGGAACTTTGTTGCTTTTTTGATGATCCAACAAATGTTGGCAATTTGATCTCTGGTTCCTCTGTCTTTTCTAAATCCGGTTTTAACATCTGGAAATTCACAGTTCACATACTGTTGAAGCCTGGCTTGGAGAATTCTGAGCATTACTTTTCTAGTGTGTGAGATGAGTGCAATTGTGCAGTAGCTCGAGCATTCTTTAGCATTGCCTTTCTTTGGGTTGGAATGAAAACTGACCTTTTCCAGTCCTGTGGCCACTGCTGAGTGTTCCAAATTTGCTGGTATATTGAATATAGCACTTCCACAGCATCATCTTTCAGGATTTGAAAGAGCTCCACTGGAATTCCATCACCTCCACTAGCTTTGTTTGTAGTGATGCTTCCTAAGGCCCACTTGACTTTGCATTCTAGGATGTCTGGCTCTAGGTGAATGATCACACCATGATAATTATCTGGGTCATGAATATCTTTTTTACATAGTTCTTGTGTGTATTCTTGTTACCTCTTCTTAATATTTTCTGCCTCCATTTAGTCCATACCATTTCTGTCCTTTATTGAGCCCACCTTTGCATGAAAATTTCTCTTGGTGTCTCTAATTTTCTTGAAGAGATCTCTAGTCTTTCCCATTCCATTGTTTTCCTCTATTTCTTTGCATTGATCACTGAGAAAGGCTTTGTTATCTCTCCTTGCCTTTCTTGGGAGCTCTGCATTCCAATTTCTAACCCCTGATAAAAGTAAAGTTTAAGTTCCCAGGCACTTCAGGCATCTGTAGGGCATGAAATAGAAAGGCTCACACTCAAAGAGGCTGGGGAGCAGAGGGCAGCACTGCCTAGGAAAGGCTTCCAAATATAATGACATGTGTTTTAAGGCTGGTTTGAGGAGGGAAAATCGCATTTTGCTTTCAAATTAGACTTTTGCCCATAAGCACATGTACTGGCCAGTAGAACAGTCTTTACAGAAAACAGTGGAATAACCAACTCTCTTTTAGTATGATTTCTCTTTGTTAAGTAGTGTTAATCCAACCTGAAGTCCAAGAATTAGGGAAGGATTGAGAGAGACTGCACCCTGTTTTGGGATCTTTTTATTTTAGCAGGTCATCTGATGAACAGAAATTGGGACAAGTATTTACATAACAGAGGAATCTTATTTTCCTACTCAATAAAATAAAATGATGTGCCTTCTTAATCCTTTGACAGATAATTTTGCTATTTTATGTTTATGCAAATAAAGACTCTGTAGGATTTTAGGGAGTATCCAAGGCAAAATATTTATGATCTGATAATTTTTTAAATAAAATGAAAAAAATTAATGTTTGTATAAATTTGAAACTTCCTCCAGAGTAAAATATCAAAAATGTGCTAAAATGAAATTTAGATTACAAATCTGAATGTGAGCAATAGACACACACATTTTTATCAGGGAAAATGTTTTATCAGGAAAACACTAACCAGTGTTTTCTCAGTGGTGCCAGTCTGATAAGTCACAAATGCAGCTATAATTGAATAAAAGGCAGCAAATAGAAAAAAATACTATGTACAATTTAGTAAACATATATCTCTCTGTTTCTACTCATGAGTAGTGTTGCCTAACTTTGAGTTATTCCTCTTTGTGAAGCTGAAACATCATCTGCATAATATGCTTTGTGAACACCACGACCCCCAGCTGGATGTTGGCTTAGATTTCTCATCAATAAAAGGATGTTTGCAATAATTAGGAAGTGACTTTCTGCTGATCTCCTCATCTTTAATGTTTGTGATGCCTTCTAGATTATTTATATCTACCAAACACACAGTTGTTTCATGGTGAAACACTGCTGGAACATTATTAGTGAATTTCATAGAACAAGCTTAATTGAGACCTAAGGGCTGTGAATTCTATGTTCTTGGCCAGTGCACCTCTCAACCTTTCTATGGCGCCATACCTGATACTACAAAGGTATTTGGGGAGTTGGTAACTAGTAAGAGAGAGAAGAAAGGAGACAGAGATGATTACATTTTGAAATCTGGATAATGAGAGACCAGATAGAGAAATACAGGGGAACATCTTCAGGAGATTAAGAGTGGTTGGAATGGGTTCTGTGCACCAAACTGCAACTCTCCTCCTCTGTGATCATAGCTGTGAAAGAGGGGTGCCTCCAGGAAGCATCTCATGGCAAGGATCCACCAAATCTCTCTACTTCTGTAAATCAGGGCAAAAGCTATAAAATCTTACTCAGCCTGATATAGGTATTTTGCAGTCCTTGGGTAGTTATCACTCCCTTATTCATCTGTCTATCAAAAGAATGTGAGAATCAGCAGATTCTAGGGGTTTCTTACGGGGATGACAAGCTCAGTGGTGCAACTTTTATTGTTTTTTTTTTTTTTTCTTCCCTGACTTTCTCTTCCTTTTCTATTATGTTCCTACTTCCTGGCATCAGCTCTCAATTAATCATCTTGTTGCCGACTCTGATTTGGGGGAATTCAAATTAAGGATGGTGATCCAGTAATTGTGAAATTGTTTTTAATTTTATTTAATTCTTTTTTATTAAATTTTTTTTTTTGCCACTCTGTGAAGCATGCAGGATATTAGTTCCCCAACCAGGGATCAAACCAAGTACCCCCTACACTGGGAACATGCTGTCTTAACTGCTGGACCACCAGAGAAGTCTGGAAAATTATGTTTTGATTTAAAACTTCTGGCCACAGGGAAGCCCAAAGGAAGAAAGTAGATATAGCAAAAGTAGTACAGTGAATTTCTTGGACCAAACACATTGTTTTCCTTACTCTTAAACATTTATAGCCGTATTTGTGAACCATGTATTAGGGATGATAAAAATGAGTATTAGTGAGCCTAGACAGATGGTAGTCAGAGTTTAAATTTAGGAAGAGAAATCTGCAACACAGTAATGATGAAGTGCCACCATGACATGGTTGATCCTAGAACAACTGATGACGTGAAGAGGTTGGCTGTTGACAAAAAGGGGGGAGAAAGAAGGGCCAGGAAATCGTCGTGATGCAAGCAGAGTGAAGGTGAGGGTTGGGCACGGGAAACCATGCCACAGAGAAAAGAACCCGTGAAGATGTGGTCCTAGGAAAAGGCAGTGTGGTGGGCATTATTAATGGGTCCAGTGTGGGGATATCTGGAGTTGACAAAAGTGAAATGGAGATGAATGGGCGGCTTCCAATTAGTACTTTGGAAGGTTTTCATCAAAGTGTGGACTCCCTTACTAGCCCTCAGTCTTCCCTTCATCTTCTCTAAATTTCCAGTCTTCACAGGAGAAGGTTAGGGAAGGTGAAGTGTACTAGAGTGATTTTTTTATTTATGCATTTGATTCTGCGTATTTAAAATCAGGATTTTGTTTAGAATTTTGTTTGTTTTTAATGTAGTTGTTTCTTCAGGTACTACTATTTAGCTCAGTGTCAGTTCTCAACAGGCTTCCCTGGTGGCTCAGCTGGTAAAACATCCACCTGCAGTGCAGGTTCGATCCCTGGGTTGGCAAGATCTCCTGGAGAAGGGAAAGGCTACCCACTCCAGTGTTCTCGCCTGGAGAATTTCAATAAACGTTATTTGAAACTGATACACAATGCCTTGAATTGAACAGCCCTTGTACTTATATTTGTTAACGAAATTCCTGAGGGGTTTGGGGGCACACCTGCTTTCTCTGTCATCAACAAACTTGGAGGAAAACATTGAGAGAAACATTTACATCTTTTTTTTATTTTTGACAAAAATTCTCACATATGTAAGAGGTGTGGGTTCAGTCTCTGGGTCAGGAAGGTCCCCTGGAGGAGGGCATGGCAATCCACTCCAGTATTCTTGCTCAGAGAATCCAATGAACCAGGAAGACTTAGCAGGCTGCAGCCCATGGAGTCTCAGAGTTGGACACAACTGAAGCAACTTCGTACGCATGCACATATACGTGTTAGTCACTCAGTTGTGTTCATCTCATTATAACCCCATGGACAGTAGGCTGCCAAGCTCCTGTGTCCATGAGATTCCTCAGGCAGGGATACTGGAGTTAGTAACCATTCCCTTCCCCTGAGGATCTTCCCAACTTAGGAATAGAACATGGATTTCCTGTATTGCAGGCAGATTCTTTACCATCTGAGCCAAGGAAGCCCATATGTGTGTATACACACACACACACACACACACACACACACACACACACACACACACAAACACACACAGAACAAGTGCTAAATATTCAAGAGGAAAACAAAACAAAACAAAACAATTTGATTGAGAAAGATTCTAGTTAATTCTTGAAAAGTCTTATTTTTCCAAAACTGCTTTTCAGTATGTTTTGCTGACAGATTGTTATTTCTTTTTTTAAAAAAATTTTATTTTTACTTTATTTTACTTTACAATACTGTATTAGTTTTGCCATACATTGACATGAAAGAGCTTATTCTTGGATGGGCCATTGGTGAATTCTGCTTTTTGATATGGGTAATGTTCTTGCCTAATTTACCTTAATAGTGTCTATATCTTAGCTCCTTGCTGCTGGATCTAGATAGGCACTATTACTCTGCTGTCCTTTGCTCTCCTGTTTTTATTGTCTGCACATAAAAAGGTGAATATGGTGAGAACAAACAGAAAGGGGTTTATTGGTCTGCACTTCCATCTCTTTTGGCATGATGTTGCTTCTCTCTCTAGGGGAAGTGTGACAGGGTTTATCAGTCCTACTGTAACAGAGTTCTGTAATACAGTCTGTAATGTATGTCTTGCTGACCGTACATTCTCTATAATTCTGTGCAAGTACCAGTGAGTAGTAGCATAATTCATTCAGAGTCTACAGAACAAATTCTGGCTCCAGAATCTGATTGAAGTAATCGTAATATCAGGGAACTGAGAAGAAGGATGAACAAGTTTTCTATACATCTCCAGAATCACAGACCATCTTCATCTATTTTTATCCAAAATGATAACTCCATTCAGGTCTTCACATTTTTATGCCTTGAAGTTTTCACTGTAAAGGCTTAGAAGGGACTACCCTAGTGGTCCAGTGGTTAGGACTCGGTGACTCCATAGCAGAAGACATGAATTCATTCCCTGGTCGTGGAACTAACATCCCACATGCCCTGTGGTGCAGCAAAAAAAAAAAAAAAAAGACCTACAAAATAAATTACAAAGCCTTAATTTTATTCCTAAGTTGATATTGGACTTGGCCTTCTGTCAGCATTACTAATGAGTAGTTAAACCATCAGTGTCTGCGAGTGTTATTTGCAAGCAGAGAGTTGAGTAGCTTAAGACCAATTAAGAGACAAGCCATAGAAACCAGGCTCTGAATAATTAAGTCCTTAGTGCACTTCCAAATCTAAAAATTCATTTAATAGGATTGATTTAAAAATATATCCTAACCAATTTTTGGATACATGGATAGCAGTGTGAATTAGATTCTTGCCACTCCTTGCCAGAAACCTTCAAGAAAGCTTGTCATGCACACATCATTTTTTATGATCTAATTCTTTAGAATGAGAAGTCTGCAAAATTTACGAATATATTTTAAGAGAAATATAAATGAAAACACTCACTAAGCAAGCTCTGAACCAGGCACGATTTGTCTGATAGCTGTTTCCTAATTTCTTACCTCTTCAAGCCTATGAATGATGAATCAATTAGCTTACTATTATTTTAGTCATTTTTCATTTCAGAAGAAGAAATCTTTCAAAGGAAATTGGCAAGTTTATAATCTTTCTTTAGAATTCATATATTTCAAAGACACCTGTCCCATTAGATTGTACATTTTTCTACAAAAGAATTTCAATGTTTATCTTTCCCTGTGTCTTCAAACAATTAATGTAAAGATTGAATTAATTAATGTAAGATTTGAATGTAAAGATTGCGCCTTGCTGTTTATGTTTTAAGCATCTAAACTGATGCCTGTCACATGAGAGTATTGATAATTATTAAATGAATCAATACCAACTTGTGGTAGACAGAATCATCTCCTCATCCCCCAAAGATCTCTAAGTCCTAATCCCCATTCCTGGTGAATATGGCAAAAAAATTAAGGTTGCAAATAGGGTTAAGGTTGCAAATACATTAATCTTAAAGTAGAGAAATTATTCTGGGTTATTTGAGTGGACCCAGTATAATCACAGGGGTTCTTAAAAGTGGAGGTGGGGGGCAGAACAGGAGATCAAGAAAGACTTGACTCACCACCACTAGCCTTGAAGATGAAGCAATGTGGGCAGCCAGCCTCTGGGAACTGAAAAAGGCAAGAAATTGGATTCTCCCTCAAAGTTTGAGGGGACAAGGAAGGAACTCAGCACTGTTGACACCATGATTTTATCCCAGTGGAATCTGTGTCAACCTTTTAACCATAAAAGTATAAGATAGTGCAGTTGTATCATTTTATACCCCCCTTGTTTTTGTTTACTTATTACTACAGCTACAGGAAACTAGTAGACTTTATAGAAATCATTTCAACTAAACAGCATTCAGACTATTTCTAAATTACGTTATAAATAGCTTCTGGAAGATTGTCTTTGCTTCTCCTATTTTTAAAGGTCTTTGTATCATTTGAGTGGCTTGTTAAAAAGTAAAAGCTATGTTGTTAATCATTTTGACTTAATAGTTTCTTTGCACCTGCTCACAAGGATATGTTAGAATTGAAGACTATTAAATATCCAAAAAGAGAGTCTTTGGAGTGCTGATATATCAGAGAGTATTTTTGTTTGTTATTGAAGTATAGTTGACTATGTCTGTATCTCCATTGCTACCCCGCAAGGAGTTTGATTAGTACCCTCTTTCTAAATTCCATATATATGCATTAATATATGATATTTGTTTTTCTGATTTACTTCACTCTGTATAATAGGCTCTAGGTTCATCTATCTCATTAGCACTGACTCAGATACCTTCTTTTCATGTCTGAGTGATATTCGGTTGAATATATATATATATATATATATATATATATATATATATATACACCACAGTTTCTTTACTCATTCATCTGTTGATGGACATTTACGCTGCTTCCATGTCCTAGCTATTGTAAATAGTGCTGCAATGAACATGTGGTTACATGTGTATTTTTCAGTATTTGTTTCCTTGGGGTGTATGTCTAGAAGTGGTATTGCTGGGTAGTATGGGTAGTAAATTCACTCCTAAATTTTTAAGGAATCTCCATACTGTCTTCCATAGTGGTTGTATCAATTTATTTTCTCACCAGCAGTGCGAGAGGGTTCCCTTTCCTCCACACCCTCTCCAGCATTTAGTTCGTAGATTTTTTTGATGATGGCCATTCTGACAAGTGTGAGGTGATATCTCCTTGTAGTTTTGATTTGCATTTCTCTAATGATAAGTGATGTTGAGCATCTTTCCATGTGTTTATTAGCCATCTGTTTGTCTTTGGAGAAATGTCTGCTTAGGTCTTTTGGCCACATTTTGATTGAATTGCTTGTTTTTCTGATGTTGAGTTGTATGAGCTGCTTGTATAGTTTGGAAATTAATCCTTTTCAGTTGTTTCATTTACCATTATTTTCTCCCATTCCTAGGGTTGTCTTTTCACCTTGTTGATAGTTTCCTTTGCTGTGCAAAAGCTTTTATGTTTAATTAGGTCCCACTTACTTATTTATTTATTTTTATTTCCATTACTCTAGGAGGCGGGTCATAGAGGATCTTGCTGTGAACACATATGAAATGTTCCATATTTGTCATCCTTGCACAGGGCCATGCGAATCTTCTCTGCATCATTTCAGTTTTAGTATATATGCTGTTGAAGTGAGCACTCTAGGTTTTGCTGTAGAGGAAATGGAGTTCTACACATATATACCTTATTTTTATATTCTTTTCCATTATGGCTTATCCCAAAAGATGGGGCATAGTTCCCTGTGCTATGCTGTAGGATCATGTTATTTATCCATCCTAAACGTAATACTTTACGTCTACCAACCCCATGCTCCCAGTGCCTCCCTCTTTCTCTCCCCTCCCTTTGGAAAGCACAGGTTTGTTCTCTGTTTTTGAGTCGGCTTCTGTTTGGAAGGTACATTCGCTTGTATCATATTTTGGATTCCACGTATGAGTGATACCATGTGGCGTTTGTCTTTCTGTTTCTGACTAACTTCACTAGTATGATCATCTTTAGTTGCATCTGTGTTGCTGCAAATGACATTATTTTGTTCCTTTTAAAGGCTGAATGGTGTTCCATTTATGTGTGTGTGTGTGTGAGAGTGTGTGTGTGTTTGTGTGTGTGTGTGTGTGAGAGAGAGAGTGTGTGTGTATGTGTGTGTGGATACACACACACCACAGCTTCTTTATCCATTCATCCATCAGGGAATGTTTAGATTATTTCCATGCCTTGGCTACTATGAATAGTGCTGCTATTAACATAGGAGTGCATATATAGATAATGTTATTTTTGACCTAATGAAGTCAAATATTATTTCAAGCCATCTGTTTCCATAAAATGTGCCCAGAAAATTGTACACTGTAAATCTGAATTCATGCAAATATGTATCTCTTAGCTCCTAACCTTAATACTTGCTTTCAATAATTCCTGTTATTAAAAAAAAGATCACTAGTGTTTCAGTTCAGTTCAGTTGCTCAGTTGTGCCTGACTCTTTGCAACCCCATGAATCGCAGCATGCCAGGCCTCCCTGTCCATCACCGACTCCCGGAGTTCACTCAGACTCACGTCCATCGAGTCCGTGATGCCATCCAGCCATCTCATCCTCGGTCGTCCCCTTCTCCTCCTGCCCCCAATCCCTCCCAGCATGAGAGTCTTTTCCAATGAGTCAACTCTTTGCATGAGGTGGCCAAAGTACTGGAGTTTCAGCTTTAGCATCATTCCCTCCAAAGAAATCCCAGGGCTGATCTCCTTCAGAATGGACTGGTTGGATCTCCTTGCAGTCCAAGGGACTCTCAAGAGTCTTCTCCAACACCACAGTTCAAAAGCATCAATTCTTCGGTGCTCAGCCTTCTTCACAGTCCAACTCTCACATCCATACGTGACTACTGGAAAAACCATAGCCTTGACTAGATGGACCTTAGTCGGCAAAGTAATATCTCTGCTTTTGAATATGCTATCTAGGTTGGTCATAACTTTCCTTCCAAGGAGTAAGTGTCTTTTAATTTCATGGCTGCAGTCACCATCTGCAGTGATTTTAGAGCCCCCCAAAATAAAGTCTGACATTGTTTCCACTGTTTCCCCATCTATTTCCCATTAAGTGATGGGCCCGGATGCCTGATCTTCATTTTCTGAATGTTGAGCTTTCATTAGTGTTTAGAAGGGCTCAAAGAGTTTATAAAGCTGGTATCACCCCTGAGTTTTAGGTGATTAAATCTAAAGCATATAGGATGCCCTATTCTGATTAAATAAAGAGTGTTCTAAATCTCTGAATAGCTGAGTGCCATAAGAAAGCTTAGGCTTGAGACACAAATAAAAGTTCAGGGAGATAATTATCGACATTTATTAAGTGTTAACCCAATAGACAGTTGTCCCTCGAGGGTTGCGACACTACTCCTTCTCCCAGTTGCAAATCCTTGTATAACTTGTTTGTTCTCTCTGTATGTTAATCCCTTCTATCTGCAGTTCTATATCCATGGATTTAATCAGCCTTAGATCATGTAGTAGGTGCTTTTTGCATGCATGCTCAGTCATGTCCGACTCTTTGTAACCCTATGGACTGTAGCCTGTCAGGCTCACTGTCCATGGGATTATCCTGGCAAGAACACTGGAGTGAATTGCCATTTCCTCCTCCAGAGGATCTCTCTACTGCAGGGAGCAAACTCATGTCACCTGTGGTTCAGCCTTGGCAGGCAGATTCTTTACCACTGAGCCACTGTGTAACTCTGTGTAGCAGGACAGTATTTCAATTTACTATGAAAAGATTCTAAGTGGACCTTCCTGGTTCAAACTTGCATTGTTCAAGGGTCAACTGTATATTTTTATTATTCAATTGATTAAATTCTTATTGATTTGAGTATTTCTTATTATTCATGGAATTAAAATACTTTCAAGCATTTAAAAAATGTATCTGTCCATTGAAGATGTATTACTACTATAGCAAGTAGCAAGATCAGGTGGCTGTAAATAGGGCCATTTTCTCTTGAACTGTGAGTGCAGCTTATTTTGGAATAGAGGCTGATGAAACAGTTGTACTGGTTGAGTCACTAAAACACCTAAAGTAAAAGACTCAACAATTTTATTTCTGACTGTTTGGTGGTAGAGCAGATGTTAACCTCCCTGGGTGCTTACCTGACTTCCATCGGTCAGCACCTACATCTCTTTCTAGATGGCTTGCCCTCAGACTGGGCCAGGGGGAAGGAGGGCTGGTTTCCTGATGCACAGCCAAAGTTAGAGGGTCTAAGAAGACCCATCCCCCTGGTGGGGGCAGATGGAAAACAATGATTGACAGGTGTCGGGCTGTCTGCATCCCAGTTCCTTTGCTCCTGATGAGAACACCTGGTGTAACCTAGACTATCTCCAAAGTTTCACTGACTTCCCTAGAGACAAACGTGCTACCCACTCTAAGTAGTGTAGCGATTGTTAATAGTCAACAGGTTTCTCTGGAAAAAGCAAAGACAGTTTGACTATGGGAAAGACCTTTGTAGTGGTGGATAGAATTGCAATCCTGTGTCCTACTTGTGAACAGATCACTGGTTGGTTAACAGGATTCAGCCAATCGTACTTGTTTTCATATAGATACATCCTAAAGAACCAAAACTGTACCAATATTTAAGATAATGGGGTTATAATTCAAACATTCTCAACAAAGCGTAAAAGTATAGGAATGAAATATTGAAACTAACCTATTTTTCTGAGCAATCACTTTAAGATAGTGTAGCGTATTTGAACCAAATGGTGGTCCAGAGACCTGTGGGGTCCCTGACATTCTTCGCCTTTCTGGTGGTCTGCGAGGTCAATGTATTTTCATAATATGGGCTTATTATTTGCCTTTTTCAGTCTGATTCTCTCCTGAGTGTAGAGTTGAATTTCCCAGAGGCTACATGATGTATGATACGGCAACAGATTGAACGCAGAAGCAGATACAAGAATCTGTCTCCTATTAAGCCCCAAATTACAGAGATTTGCACAGATATAAAACAAGGCCACTCTTGTGCTTATTTATTTCGTTTTTGAAATTTTTATAAAAATATACCACCTTTGACATCATGTGAAGTCTTCTTTTAAAAAAATACTATTGGAGTATAACTGATTTACAATGTTGTATTAGTTTCAGGTATACAGCAAAGTGAATCAGTTATACATACACATTTACCCCTTTTTTAACCTCTTTTCCCACATAGGCCATTACACATTACAGAGCATTGAGTAGAGCTCCCTATGCTATACTGCAGGTCCTTATGAGTTATCTATTTTATATATTGTAGTGTGTATATGTTGATTGCAGTCACCCAGTTTATCCCTCCTCGTTCCCTTTTCTCCTGGAAACCATGCGTTTCTTTTCTACATCTGTATTTTAAAATTAGTTATTAAGGAAGCATCCAAAATTTCGGATTTTTAAATGGTAAATAGCTTTAACCTATGTAAACGAAAGTTATTTGCATTCTTAATACTTGTTAAGAGTATAAAGAGGTCCTGACGCAAATATGGAAACAGTTAACAAATAAAACAATGTTCCTGATTTAGAGTAAAACTCAAAATTCACATTTTTTCATTTTCTCGTAATGAGAAAAAACTAAAGGAGATAGCCACGATAAAGATGAAGCTTAAAATGTCCTCTCATCTTTCTGATCTTAGGTAGAAAAACTGAATGTGTTCTAGACGCTAGTTTAAGGGGAATGATTAAGGAATGCATTTCTATTAAAGACTTACACTACCATACTTTGGAAGCAAGCACGTAGACTCCTCACGGTATAGTGCGTATTTTGCATTCTCAGATGCGGAGGCAATGGTTATGCTTCAAAACACATGCTTTATCTTTTTATGAGCAAACAGTATATCGTTTGAGTATATAGATCTTTGTCAAACATAGTGCATACACAGTGTACGTGGTGTGCGGGGTTTCTGGGAATGGAACTGTGTGACTTGTGAGTGGCGTGTGGGTCTGTCAGAACTTGGGGAGAGTTTAAAGATAATACTTAAAAGCCAGGAGGGTAACCATGGCTGGGTCATCAGTTCATTTCAGTTGCTCAGTGATGTTCCAACTCATTGCAGCGCCATGGACTGCAGCTCGTCAGGCCTCCCTGTCAGTCACCAACTCCCAGAGCTTGCTCAAACTCACGTCCATTGAGTCAGTGATGCCATCCAACCATTTCATCCTCTGTTTTCCCCTTCTCCTCGTACCTTCAATCTTTCCCAGCATCAGGGTCTTTTCCAATGAGTCAGTTCTTTGCATCAGGTGCCCAATGTATTGGAGTTTCAGCTTCAGAATCAGTCCTTCCAATGAATATTAAGGACTGATCTCCTTTAGGACTGACTGGTTGGATCTCCCTGCAGTCCAAGGGACTCTCAAGAGTCTTCTCCAACACCACAGTTGTAAAGCATCAATTCTTTGGTGCTCAGCTCTCTTTATAGTCCAACCCTCAATGACCACTGGAAAAACCATAGCTTTGACTAGGTAGACCTTTGTTGGCAAAGTAATGTCTTTGCTTTTTAATATGCTGTCTAGGTTGGTCATAGCTTTTCTTGCAAAGATCAAGCAGATTTCATGGCTGCAGTCATCATCTGCAGTGAGTTTAGAGCCCCCCAAAATAAAGTTTCTCACTATTTCCATTGTTTCCCCATCTATTTGCCATGAAGTGATGGGACCAGATGCCATGATCTTAATTTTCTGAATGTTGAGCTTTAAGCCAACTTTTTCACTCTCTTTTTTCAACTTCATCAAGAAGCTCTTTAGTTCTTCTCCTCTTTCTGCCACAGGGTGGTGTCATCTGCATATCTGAGGTTATTGATATTTCTCCTGGCAATCTTGATTCCAGGTTGTGCTTCCTCCAGCCCAGTGTTTCTCATGATGTACTCTGCATATAAGTTAAATAAGCAGGGTGACAATATACAGCCTTGAAATACTTCTTTTCCTATTTGAAATCAGTCTGTTGTTCCATGTCCAGTTCTAACTGTTGCTTTCTGACCTGCATACAGATTTCTCAAAAGGCAGGTACGGTGGTCTGCTATTCCCATCTCTTGAAGAATTTTCCACTGTTTTTCATGATCCACACAGTCAAAGGCTTTGGTTTAATCAGTAAAGCAAAAGTAGATGTTTTTCTGGAACACTCTTGCCTTTTCTACAATCCAACGGATGTTGGCAATTTGATCTCTGGTTCCTCTGCCTTTTCTAAATCCAGCTTGAACATCTGGAAGTTCATGGTTCATGTGCTTTTGAAGCCTGGCTTGGAGAGTTTTGAGCATTACTTCACTGACATGTGAGATGAGTGCAGTTGTACGGTAGCTTGAGCATTCTTTGGCACTGCCTTCCTTTGGGAGCTCTGTTATCATCATAAGCACTGTCCTGTCCCCTTCTTTTGGTCTCTGCTGATTCCACATAGTGCCTTTCTCCTAATTGTACTATACTTCAGTGTTCTACTTACCTTGTAGAATGCATCTTACAGACTTCCAGGTTTGCTAGTTGGCGTAAATAGTCACACTAATATAATAATAATAAATAATATCATGTATCAATAACTAATTGAATACTACACACTATTAAGTTTCACATATTTTTTTAATTTTCACAGATGGTAAAGTTTCCTGTTCTGGAGTCCCCAAATCATGATTCTTTTAAGCTTATTGCTTCTTAACCTAACATGAAAAATCTCTAAGGAAATAGTTACCTATTAGCCTTAATAATTGATTATGATTTTAACCCAATGAATTCATGTAAGAGTTATAACAACTTCAGATGTAATGTCTCCTTTAATTTATTTTGAAAAGATGCAACTTACTGTTTTCTACATCCTTTCACAGCCCAAGCACTTTTCTCATCCCAGGGACAGCGTTACGCCTTTTGTTGCACTTAGCATGGTGAATCTTCCCTGGCAGCTCAGTTGGTAAAGAATCCCCCTGAAATGCGGGAGACCCTGATTCGATTCATGGGATGGGAAGATCCCCTGGAGAAGGGAAAGGCTACCCTCTCCAGTATTCTTGCATTTCCCTGGTGGCTCAGCTGCTGAAAGAATCCACCTGCAATGTGGGAGACCTGGGTTCAATCCCTGGAGGAGGGAAAGGCTACCCACTCCAGTATTCTCACCTGGAGAATTCCATGAACTGTATAGTCCATGGGGTCGCAAACAGTTGGACATGACTAGGCAACTTTCACTTTCACTTTAAGATGGTGAAGAAAAGAACAATGTCCATTTGCTTTATGTTGTGCTTTCTATGAGAGTCCGCTGGAGGGCATGCTTCTTTGCCTCTGTGAACTTAATGGGCTAGAGAACATATTCTATAGAGAAAACTATCTTCTCCCTAATTGGTCTTGGTTTGAGTTTTGGTTCTGTCTCTTGTTACTTTTGAACACAGGCAAGTTATTTAGTCTCTTTCTGGTTTCATCAAGGAACCTAATGAGTCCATTCAGTTCAGATCAGTCGCTCAGTCGTGTCCGACTCTTTGCGACCCCATGAATCGCAGCATGCCAGGCCTCCCTGTCCATCACCAGCTCCCGGAGTTCACTCAAACTCACGTCCATCGAGTCCGTGATGCCATCCAGCCATCACATCCTCGGTCGTCCCCTTCGCCTCCTGCCCCCAATCCCTCCCAGCATCAGAGTCTTTTCCAATGAGTCAGCTCTTCTCATGAGGTGGCCAAAGTACTGGAGCTTCACCTTTAGCATCATTCCTTCCAAAGAAATCCCAGGGCTGATCTCCTTCGGAATGGACTGGTTGGATCTCCTTGCAGTCCAAGGGACTCTCAAGAGTCTTCTCCAACACCACTGTTCAAAAGCATCAATTCTTCAGCTCTCAGCCTTCTTCACAGTCCAACTCTCACGTCCATACATGACCACAGGAAAAACTATATCCTTGACTAGATGGACCTTTGTTGGCAAAGTAATGTCTCTGCTTTTGAATATGCTGTCTAGGTTGGTCAGAACTTTTCTTCCAAAGGGTAAGCATCTTTTAATTTCATGCCTGCAGTCACCATCTGCAGTGATTTTGGAGCCCCTCAAAATACAGTCTGATACTGTTTCCACTGTTTCCCCATCTATTTCCCATGAAGTGATGGGACCAGATGCCATGATCTTCGTTTTCTGAATGTTGAGCTTTAAGCCAACTTTTTCACTCTCCTCTTTCACTTTCATCAAGAGGCTTTTTAGCTCCTCTTCACTTTCTGCCATAAGGGTGGTGTCATCTGCATATCTGAGGTTATTGATATTTCTCCCGGCAATCTTGATTCCAGCTTGTGCTTCTTCCAGCCCAGCATTTCTCATGATGTACTCTGCATATAAGTTAAATAAGCAGGGTGACAATATACAGCCTTGACATACTCCTTTTCCTATTTGGAATCAGTCTGTTGTTCCATGTCCAGTTCTAACTGTTGCTTCCTAACCTGCATACAGATTTCTCAAGAGGCAGATTAGGTGGTCTAGTATTCCCGTCTCTTTCAGAATTTTCCACAGTTTATTGTAATCCACACAGTCAAAGGCTTTGGCATAGTCAATAAAGCAGAAATAGATGTTTTTCTGGAACCGTCTTGCTTTTTCCATGATCCAGTGGATGTTGGCAATTTGATCTCTTGTTCCTCTGCCTTTTCTAAAACCAGCTTGAACATCAGGGAGTTCATGGTTCATGTATTGCTGAAGCCTGGCTTGGAGAATTTTGAGCATTACTTTACTAACATGTGAGATGAGTGCAATTGTGCGGTAGTTTGAGCATTTTTTGCATTGCCTTTCTTTGGAACTGAAATGAAAACTGACCTTTTCCAGTCCTGTGGCCACTGCTGAGTTTTCCAAACTTGCTGGCATATTGAGTGCAGCACTTTCACAGCATCATCTTTCAGGATTTGAAACAGCTCAACTGGAATTCCATCACCTCCACTAGCTTTGTTTGTAGTGATGCTTTCTAAGGCCCACTTGACTTCACATTCCAAGATGTCTGGCTCTAGATTAGTGATCACATCATCATGATTATCTGGGTCGTGAAGATCTTTTTTATACAATTCTTCTGTGTATTCTTGCCACCTCTTCTTAATATCTTCTGCTTCTGTTAGGTCCATACCATTTCTGTCCTTTGTTGAGCCCATCTTTGCATGAAATGTTCCCTTGGTATCTCTAATTTTCTTGAAGAGATCTCTAGTCTTTCCCATTCTGTTGTTTTCCTCTATTTCTTTGCATGATCACTGAAGAAAGCTTTCTTATCTCTTCTTGCTATTCTTTGGAACTCTGCATTCAGATGCTTATATCTTTCCTTTTCTCCTTTGCTTTTCGCCTCTCTTCTTTTCACAGCTATTTGTAAGGCCTCCCGAGACAGCCATTTTGCTTTTTTGCATTTCTTTTCCATGGGATGGTCTTGATCCCTGTCTCCTGTACAATGTCACGAACCTCATTCCATAGTTCATCAGGCACTGTAGCTATCAGATCTAGGCCCTTAAATCTGTTTCTCACTTCCACTGTATAATCATAAGGGATTTGATTTAGGTCATACCTGAGGGCTTCATCAAGGAACCTAATGAGTCCATTAGATGTTTATAATGCCTTCTTTACAGAAATCTTGCACAGATTTTGTACAGTTCCACAAAAGTGCTGGTAGGAAAAGATAGATAATACTGTTATAACTAGCATTTGTTTGCATCGTAAGAATCATTTCATCAACATCCAGCCTCTAGGCTGGAAATACAATCTCTCTTTTGAAATCTATAAAGTACCGTCATTGATGGACTTATCTAGTACATGGACTTGTAAGATATACCTCCCTTATAGTGAGGTTACGACCTCTCTTCAATTTCCAAGCTTTTCGCATTGTTGCCATCTCTCATTCTAGAATGGCCTGCAGTTAATGACGTATCTCAGCTGGAGTGCACCAGTTTTCCAGCAGGGTTAGAAAGAGTAGCACAGCAGATAAATGTTTACCTGAAATGCGCTATTGTGGCTCCCAGATTCATAGATCCTAGTCACAGTTCTGAGTGGACCAAGAGAGCTATCTTCATGCAGGCAGTCAGTATTTTAGGTAAAACAACTATAAAAGCATGAAGGATTTCGAACTTCTTGTAGTGATCTCATGACGTATCTTCGCACCTCCAGTTCACTGATCCTAGGATCCTTGCTACCTTCATTTCCCAAAAAAATGTTGCTCAAGTATAGATGCAGCATTTTTCATGCAGATTTTTCTGATCTTCAATTTCTCTTCTCTTAACTTTCACTGCAGTTCATCAAATCATTTTACTCTGTATTGAGTCTCTATTTGTAACATGTGAGGCCTTGGGACTTAACCTTTTCCCACTGGATGGCAGAATTATGCCTTTTTTAATCCTTGTGTCTCCTCCAGTACCAGCATTTAAACATAGGAAATGTTTAATATAGATACGCTGAATTGAATTTTAAAACATTGAGCCCTCTCTGTGGTTTCTCAACCACACTGTGTCTTAATACATTCCATCAGTAAATAGTTATAAAGTGAAAGTAGAAACCAAGTACGATTTCAATACAGAAATATTTTACATACTGTGTTCCTGTTTGTAAATTTTAAAATGTTTAAATTTAAAAAGCTTTCTTTGGATAAAAGTCAGTGTTCAAAACAGCATGTATCGTTTTCTTTCTCATAGATTTTGTATTATCTCTCGATTCTACCTCATGCTTTCCATTGCTCCTATCTCCAGATTGTTTTTTCAGTAATGGGTTATGAAAATTAAAAGAAGCAAAAATAATACAAAATACAAAATGTGTTAGAATACCACACATCCTGTTGGTTGTTACAATTAATTAATCCCACAACTAGCAATTAGACCTGTTGTCTTTCACTTACACAGCTCGAGCCCTGGCAAAGGTTTCTTTCTTTGTGAAGTTCTGCAGGTTCTGTCCTTGTCCTGCATGGGGGCTGCAGGGCCTGTGCCATCAGCAGAATGAACTCATTAACCTTTCCATTGATTTGAACTGCAATTTGAATAAATATTTATGCCTTTTCTCCCTGATGGCCGAGTGAAGTCCTTTATCAGTAGCACCAAGAGTTCTCCCTTTGACTTCTCATACCTGTTTGTTCAGAAAATTTTTATCAAGCTGTTTTGTTTACATTGTTAATCTCTTGCTGCCTTAGGTTTGGCACAGAAACACATTCATTCTGGATTTAGTAGTTTTATTTTACATTCATTTGGCTTCTGCAGTGAAAGTAATTTTTACCTTCGGGGGTACTATTTTAACTTTAGGATGTAAGCATTTCCAGATTCTGTCTGTCTGTCTGTTTCTTGTCTGCCTGTGGAGTTTATCTCTGGTTACTCTTTGTATATGACTACTTCAGATTCACTTTTTGACACCAGTATCTCCTAAAAGATACAGTTAGAAGAGATAATTACTAACACTATGGAGATGAGGTGACCAATGTATGCATGTATTAAACTGACACTTTGAACACCTAAGCTTAATGTACACATTACGTGTTAATTAAATCTCAGTAAAGCTGGGAGAGATAGTTAGAGGCAAGAAATGTCTGTGTTCTTATGTCCTCATATTCTATCAGTAAGCACTTCTTTTCTGGGGAGAATAAAGTAGGGCTTACTGTAAGCCGACCATAGTGCTTAGTACAATATGGATTATTTCATTTTTATTCCCAAAGTGCCCTTAGTGGAAAAGCACTGTTCCATTTTGCAGATGAGGAGGCTGAGAGTTACAGAATATATGGAAATTGCTCAGACACTTAAGAAGTGGGCTGATTGATGTTCTGCCACTTCCTAGACATGTGATTTTGGGAAAATGACTTAACCTCTCTGTGACTCAATTCTCAGAGGCAAAATGGGGATAATCATAGTTCCTTTGTGTACTATCATTATAAAGTGGCTGTGGACGAAATAAGTTGCACTAAGCAGAGTCTGTGGGACGCTCCTGGTATATGTAAGTGCTCTTTAGGTGTAGGTAGTTATACTAAGTCATAATTTTTTTGTCGTTGGAAAATACTCTAGGAGAGGAAATCAGAAGGAAATCCCATAACTCTTCCCCTGCATATGCTTTCCCTCCATTCCCAGCTTGGAGGACCATGATTCTTCTTTGTTTGCTAAATAAGATGAGTATTCTCTGTTGGTTTAAGTGTGTCATGCCTTGAGAACATATGAAGCCTTCCTGTTTGAGATGCAGCTGCTCGCTTCAATACTTATTTAGCTTTTGGAAGAATAGAAATATTTGGCCACCACTTTCAGTAAACTGCATACTTCATTTTTTATTTGCATGCGTGCTAAGTTGCTTCAGTCCTGTCCAACTCTTTGTGACCCTATGGCCTATAGCCCAGCAGGCTCCTCTGTCCATGGGATTCTCCAGGCAAGAATACTGGAGTGGGTTACCATGCCCTTCTCCGGAGGATCTTCCCAACCCAAGGATCGAAACTGCATGTTGGCCATTCGCAGGCAGGTTCTTTACCACTAGCAGCACCTGGGAAGCCCAATTAGTATATATAAGCAGCAGGGCTACCCAGATGGTGCAAGTGGTAAAGAATCCCCGTGCCAATGCAGGAGGCATAAGAGACAGGTTCAATCCTTGGGTTGTGAAGATCCCCTGGAGTAAAAATGGGCTCGCAAAGAGTCAGACATGACTGAACATCTGAGCACATCATAAGTGCTCCTCTTATTATAAAGGAAAGGTAGCATGTTTATAGAAACTTCCTTTAGAAAAACCATCTTTCTTCAAACACTACCCTGAAGAATGACTTTCTTTTAATTTTTGCTGTTTTGAGTTTCATATAAAGATCTGGGTCCAGAAGAAAAGGCAGTTTGCTAAAAAGCCTCAATTAGAGAATTACAGATTTGGTTTTTTTCTCCTTCTGCCTGGTATCCACCCACTGAATGGTCTAAAGAAGCCATGGAAACTTAGTTAGATTTGATAATGTTTTTTCTTCCTTGCCTTCCTGAGATACCGGAGAAGTTGTCTTGCTCTGAGAACTTCTTTTAGGCTGAAAAGTACCATTAGAAAAGCAGTTGCTACAGGTACCTAATTCAAAGAACTGACTTGAATTCCTTTTGTGGTTACAAAGGGGTTCAGTTCAGTTCAGTTCAGTTCAGTTCAGTCGCTCAGTCGTGTCCGACTCTTTGTGACCCCATGAATCACAGCACATCAGGCCTTCCTGTCCATCACCATCTCCCGGAGTTCACTCAGACTCACGTCCATCGAGTCGGTGATGTCATCCAGCCATCTCATCCTCGGTCGTACCCTTCTCCTCCTGCCCCCAATCCGTCCCAGCATCAGAGTCTTTTCCAATGAGTCAACTCTTCGCATGAGGTGGCCAAAGTACTGGAGCTGCAGCTTTAGCATCATTCCTTCCAAAGAAATCCCAGGGCTGATCTCCTTCAGAATGGACTGGTTGGATCTCCTTGCAGTCCAAGGGATTTGCAAGAGTCTTCTCCAACACCACAGCTCAAAAGCATCAATACTTCAGTGCTCAGCCTTCTTCACCGTCCAACTTTCCCATCCATACATGACCACTGTAAAAACCATAGCTTTGTCTAGACGGACCTTAGTCGGCAAAGTAATGTCTCTGCTTCTGAATATGCTATCTAGGTTGGTCATAACTTTTCTTCCAAGGAGTAAGCGTCTTTTAATTTCATGGCTGCAGTCACCATCTGCAGTGATTTGGGAGCCCCCAGAAATAAAGTCTGACACTGTTTCTACTGTTTCCCCACCTATTTCCCATGAAGTGATGGGACCAGACGCCATGATCTTCATGTCTCCTGTTTGGCAGGCAGATTCTTTAACACTGAGCCACCTGGGAAGCCCAAAGTCTGGTTTATCTGAGGTTAACTCAAGTCCTTTACGCTAGTAGACATTTAATATTTTTTCTTTATTAAGAAAATATTCCTTACTGTAAAGTAGACCCAGGAATATATTTCTGGGGTGAGGGATAAACATACAGCGGAAGAAGAGTAATGAAGGGGCCAGAGGATGGGGTAAAAGAAGGAAATGATCCATTTCACTTGGAGGAGAGATGCCCAGATCAGAGCTTGAGGAATCCTTTGAACTGAGTAGAACTGGAGGGACTAGTTTGGCCTGTTTTGACTCAAACTAGGTAATTGGGTTATGTTCCATCTGGTTAGATTTTTAAAACCCTGAATTTGGTCAATTTTATTGTTTCAACTGCTTCTTTATAAAAATATTAAGTATTTGTCTATCACATTTCTTACAAGTGTTTTGACCTAGTTTGCTGTTTAAGTATAACTTACATTAAAAAATAATAATAATTATTTAACTTTTAAGTGAATAAAGTAATCTTCTCCACTATACCTTTTTAAGATTAATTGTTTTTAAATTGGAGTATAATTTCTTTATAATGTTGTGCTAGTTCCTACTGTAAAACAAAGTGAATCATATATATATATCTGTCTCCCCTCCCCCTTGGACCTGTCTTGCATCCCCCATACCACCCTCTAGGTCATCACGGAGCACCCGTCTGAGCTCCCTACGCTATACAGCAGTTTCTCATTAGCTATCTGTTTACACATGGTAGTGTGTATATATCAATCCTATTCTCAATTCATCTCACCCTCTTCTTCCCTCACTGTCTGCATCTTTTTCCTGCCCTATAAATAGGCTTGTCAGTACCATTTTTCTAGATTCCATATATATGCATGAATATATGATATTTGTTTTTTCTTTCTGACTGACTTCATTCTGTATGAGTCTGGATTTTGGATTTTAAATACACTATACTATTAAAAAAATAAAATTAAAAAACCTTAAGATGTTAAGAGATTTCATCAGCATTCACTTATATATCTTTTACTTTTTCTCTGCGTTTAACTTGCAGTATATTTGGTATCAACGACATACCAAATTGATTCTTCAAGAAGGTATCTCAGCAGTACTTAGAAATTAACCCATCCCTTCACACTTTTAGGTGTTACTATTCCCTGTATGAGGTTAATTCCCTATGACACGTATGCTCACTTTACACAGAGGTCACACCAGCGTATGTATCTGACCTTATATTGTATCTCACAGGACTAGTTTCTGCTCTATATCTGACTTCAGCTTTTTATTTTTTATGTTTAGCTCTTCTTGCTTCCAGACCTACTTTAAAATCACTTTTACCACACTATCTCCAAATGACATACTATTTGGGTAACTATGTCAAGTTACAGAATAATTCCTGAAAACTCTCCTACCCTGTCCCTTTGTGGTCAAACTATTCCTTTCCCCTTTGTTCGCTGGAAATCACGACTTTGTTTTTCATCCTCATAGTTTAGCTTTTTGGAGAATGTTATATAAATAATATCATACAGTGTGAAGTCTTCTGACTCTGCCTTACTTCTCAGCCTAAGGATTTAGTCGATGCATGCTGCTGAGTGATCATAGCTCACTTCTTGCTGATGCTGAGTGAGTGGTATTTCTTTCTTTTGTTTATTCTCCAGTTGAAAGTCACATCAGTCTTTGAAAACTAGATATGACAAAGTACCGATTTTTGATACCAAACCAGTGTCCTTTATTTATTTAATTTTTTTTCTAATTTTAGTACTACTAATTGGGAGTGGATCCTAAATTTTGTGTTATACTTGGGTTAATCACTATATATAATTCTTGATTTGCTTCTTGTCTCTTAGGAAGCTTAATTTTTAAATAGTAAGCCATTTATTTTCCTGGAAAATTTTAAACTTGACTATGAAGGATTCTTTTTTAACGTACATTTGGTTTGTTATATTTTGCGTTGTTAATGTATGGAAATAGTTGGAACATTCAAAAAAGCTTCACGGTGAAAACAGTTTCTCTTCTTTAGTTTCCCCCCTTGAAAAATTAATGTCAGCATTTCTTATGTTTCCAGAGGGTGTGCATGAAAATGTACATTTAGACTTTCACTCCAGTGGAGGCAAGTATACACTCTCTTATAATCCATGATATTTTTCACTGAACAATGAGCCTGAGGGTTGTTCACAGTACAAGGAAAGCTGTTACACTACTTTTGATGATTGCTTTGTATCCCATTTTAATGATACACATACGTTTAATAAAAATCTTCTAAGTTCCTTACTTGGGAATATATAGTTTTTTTAATCCTTTTCTGTTATACATAGCACAAAAATTAAAATTGATATTTGTTCCTTTTCACATATATGCAACCTATAGGAAAAATAAATGCAATCTATAGGAAAAATGTGTGAAGCAGGCTTGCTGGGTAAAATAGTATTCTTGCTTCCTAGATTTTGATAAATTTTGCCAAATTCTCCTCTTATAGGTTATCCTAAGTCAGACTCACAATAGTCAGTATAAGAAGTTCATTCTCCTGACACCTCAGCTAATATGACAGTTATGAATCTTGTTCTTCTCTAATGTAACAGGTGAAAATTTACCATATTGTAGTCTTAATAAAAGAAATATAAGTGAAGTTTGGGCCTCTTTTCATGTGTTTAGAACTTTGACATTTTCTCTTTTTGAGCTCTCTATTCATATTGTCTGTTCAGTTTTCAACTGACCTTCTTATTCATTTGTAGAAGAGAAAGCTGGTGTTTGCATGAAAGAAAACAGGTGTTTGTCAGTCACTTACCTTTTGCCTTCATTAATGGTGGTTTGTTTGTTTTTTTTCATTTCAGATTCTTGTAAAATTTTATATACACATATGTACATATATATGTGTGTGTGTGCATATAAATAAAAGTATCATTTCATTTTTAAAAATCTGAATATAAAATTATCTAAAATAGATTTTTGAAAAAATAAAATAAAACAGATTTGTGGCATAAAATACAAGAAGGGAGAAACTAGCTTTATTTTTCTTTATTTCCTGATAGTTGTCCCAACACCATTTATTGAATGATATATTCCTTCTCATTAAATCAAAATGCTACATTTTTTTTTACTTTATTTTACTTTACAATACTGTACACATTTTTCATCTGGTCAGTTGCCATGAATATTTCTTAAATTTTCTTGGAATTTCTATTGTTTTCATGGATCTACCTGTCAAGTCAGGTGTTGAGTTATACCTTTAATAATAAGTATTTTCTATGATGTTTTAACACCTGGAAGGGCTCTCCCCATTGCCACCTTGACAGTTTTCTTCTTTTAAATAATATTTGTGAGTTTTTTCCCACAGTAACTTTCGAATTCATTTTTTTACCTGCTCCCCTCATATCCTGTGCCTCACAATATATGATCATTTTATGATTTGTTCATTTGTAATTTTAAGTGAGACAAACCCATTGTTTTCAAAAGGAGACTTTCAACATGAGGGCTTGTTACCAAAGCAAAATTATGACATCATCTGGCAGCCAGTCCAAATTATAGCCGTGTGTTCCAGAGTGGTTTCCTGCTGTGGTAGGTGGTGTGACATAAATCGCTTCCACTCTATAGGCAATGCTATCCACTTTCTTCATCTTGCAATTCAAAATCTTAAAGGCAGAAAGTACTACAACACTATCTTATAACTCTGCCCACAAACAGGAAACACCAGCCGTGTTGAGATCCTTTTCCAGTTTTTTCAACTGTGAACACATGTTTACTGAAACGAAAGGCTCTCTTCTGCACTGATAATGAAAAAATATTTCTTAGTCAATATTTCAAACACAGTTAAAAAATCTACTCGGGAAAAAACGGTGGAAGAAAAGCAGTATATGAAAGTTAAAATACTGTATCAAAACAAAACATATTAAATAGTCGTGCTGTAAAGTTAGATCTCATATGTAAAGAATGAAAACACTTGCATTGCGCCACTTACTTCTGAAGTGAGTCTAAAATTTGGCCAGCCTCTAGTAGGACTTGTTTCTAATTTATCTTAGTGTAGATGGGAATTATGAATGCATTTTGTGGACTTTGGCTCTGTGGCTTTCCAAAGAGCGTGATTCATTCCTGAGGAATCTGTAACCCATACTTCTTGTAGAATCATTAGAAAAGTCTGCCTTGATGATTTTTCATTGAATATCAAAGCTTTCAGAAATGTGCCTCTGGGAATGACCCTCTGCAGATGTAGGAGCATCTCCAGGATGACCCAGGTGTTACCCCTCCCCTTCAGTCTCTCTGGTATTGTCTGGTATTGTGATTTACCAAGTGTCTTACAGGAAGAGATTAAGCCTTCCAGAGAATTACTTAATTTTCAAAAGGACTGCTTTTTGTGTGTGTGCCTGTCCTATTTTCTTGCTTTTTGTGTCAGTTATGGGGATTTTAAAGTCGAAAATACTGAACTATTTTAGAGCCTCCATAGTAAAATATCCCCACTTTGATATGGAGTGAAATTTCCCCAATTGCATGATCTTTGAGACACAAATTGGATTTACCTTTACTTTTCAAAGCTTTTAATTCTTTCTTGGCGGACATCCTCTGACACTGAGCTCCCCAGGTTTTCTGTTTGTTTAAGTTTGTCTCCTCCTTTCAGTGAGTGTGGGAGACTGTCCAGGAAATCAGGGAATCTTCACACCAGCCCTTTGTAGAATATGCACCTTATTCCTCCGCAGCCATGAGTTTGTGAAATTATGTAACATATTCTGCTTTCAGAAGGCCTTTTATTTATTTTTTAAAGCCTCTCATACCTAAGTGGGGTGAGTAGGTGAATAGCATTGATTTCTCTCAAGAAGGGTGTTATGTAAATGCTGCCTGCTAGAATTGCATTTTCATTTCCTGCATTGATCTCATCTTAAAGCCTTGGAGTCGATCCTATTTCATTGTGTGTATTCCTATTTTCACAGAGATTCCATGTTGCAAAATGAAAGTGAGTGACTAAAGATGTTGAAATCATGCTTAAAAGCCTCTTATCCTATCATCTTTGGATGTCATTTTTTTTTAATGTCATTAAAAAAAAAACCCAAACAAATAAATGATAAAAGCAACAAATAGTTGTGTAGTTTAGCTGACATCATTATTAAAATAGCTTCTTAGTGGTTTCTTTTCTTTTTTTCTTCCAGAAAATCTATTTTTGGAAGATGGCTTTGAACTAGGCCCAATCTATAAGGACTAGATCTTGTTTATCATTAAGCAAGGAGGATTTTCTTAGCTTAGAGATACCATAGTTGTTGTTTAGTAGCTAAGTCATATCCAGCCCTTTTGCTACACCATGGACTGTAGCCCACCAGGCTCCTCCGTCCATGGGATTTCCCAGGCAAGAATACTGGAGTGGGTTGCCATTTCCTTCTCCAAGGGATCTTCCTGACCCAGGGATGGAACCTGTGTCCTCTGCACTGTCAGGCTGATTCTTTACCACTGAGCCACATAGTTGAGCTCATCAATAAATGGCTAGAACTGTCTCCTAGTCCAAAAACTCCCATCTACTCAGCTAGGAGAACCAAGATAGACCTTCCTCTTCTAAGACATCCTGGTGGGTCCACTAATAACCTGTTGGCAGATATACCAGAAAGGACTTCCTTTAGCAGAACTATGAGAGACACATCAGTGCATTTTGCAGTTATATGTCAATATCTTGGACACATAAATAGGAAACTTGAATTGGCACCGGCATATAATGGCTATTCCTGTACTTAACCCTCACTAATCTATTTTTTTTTCCTATAATGACCAGATTCTACTTTTTTTTTAATTTGAAGATACTGTTATACCTTAATTTCCAAGTTGTTTTAAATCCTGCTGCAGTTTATTGATTCTTTTCAGTTAACCAGAAACATCACTGAGCTCTGTCTCTGGTGATCTACAGTCTAATGACATATTAATGTAAATTTTAGCATCCAAACCAGAATTCAGTGTTGTATCATCATAGTTCTTTGTTAACCATATAATGCTATGATTTCTCTTTTGCACCTTTGGAATTCTCAATCTAAAAGTATCATAGGAGTAAAAAGAGGGGAAACAATGGATTTATAAGAACAATATCCAAACCTTGGTTCCGGGATTCATCCATAATTACCATTCATTTTTCACAGCTTCAGTTCTAGCTATCAAAAAATATGTGCTTGATCCAAATTCCACTTTAGTTTCTAGGACAGGCATCCCCAGATGAATGTCATATTCCAGCTGAAGCTCTTCTGTTGAAGGGGAGGCCCCTCATGTTTGTCCCCACACTCTGATACTTCCCAAGCTTCCTCACCTTGTCCTCTACCACCATGTGCTCCTCAGGATAAAAAGGCTGCATGAACTGAACCTGAACCAGTGATCAGAACCCCAGCTGTCCACCTACTAGCTGTGTGACTGGGGGGACAAGTGACTTTACCCTTCTGTGCCTCAGTCCCTTCACCTGTATAAGGAGAACAATAATACCACCTACCTCATAGAATTATTAGGGAATTCCCAGGTGGTGCAGTGCTAAAGAACCTGCCTGGCAATGCAGGACACATAAGAGATGCCAGTTGGATCCCTGGATTGGGAATATCCCCTGGAGGAGGGCATGGCACCCCACTCCGGTATTCTTGCCTGGAGAATCCCATGGAAAGAGGAGCCTGGCGGGCTATAGTCCATAGCGTCACAAATAATTGGAAATGACTAAAGCAACTTAGCGCATACACACACATAGGATTATTAAGTTAGATGAGGTTATAGATGTAAAGGCCTTAATGGAGAGTCACCTCCCAGTAAGTACTCAGTAAGTATTTGTATAGTAATAATACTTATCATCAGCACCAACACAGAGAGAGGTCAGTGTTATTTACTCACTGTCACCTTGCTTTAACATATCCTAAACTCTACCACTTAAAGTTTTGAAGTGGAGTGCTAGCAGCCCTAATTACTTTCTGATCTAGGCAAGACAATTAAACAAACAAACAAACAAAAACAGGAAAAACATATCTGGTGAAATTGCTTGAGTGAAACTGTGCTGGAATTTATTCCTTTACCTTAGCAAATGTTTACTGAAGCTCTTGGACATAAGGCAGCAACCAAAATAATTATCAGCCCTGAACTCGTGAAGCTAACGTCTGAGTGGGAGATAGTTGATAGTTAAAGAACCCCCAAATATGTAATGCTATAAATTAAAGAAAAAAAAAAACAGAACACAATAAAGTAAGATATGACCTATTAGAAAAGACCCTGATGCTGGGAAAGACTGAAGGCAGGAGGAGAAGGGATGACAGAGGACGAGATGGTTGGATGGCATCACTCACTTGAGGGGCATGAGTTTGAGCAAGCTCCAGGAGTTGGTGATGGACAGAGAAGCCTGGCGTGCTGCAGTTCATGGGGTTGCAAAGAGTTGGACACAACTGAGCGACTGAACTGAACTGATTTTATTTCTCAAAAACAAACGAACAATCAAACAACTTTCTGGGTTGACTATTTAATTTGAGACCTGAAATGATCATGGATGGGTGAAGAGTAGGGTGATGGGGCATTGCAGGTGGAAGGCACCCATGTGCAAAGCCCTGAGGCAGAAGGAGTGGGGTCCGTGTAAGTGCAGGATAACTGATGCCCGTGGAGCCCAAGAAGGAGGGAGCAGGGCTCCATCCCAGGCTGGGGGCAGCACTGGCCTGACCCCTCGGAGCTGCAGGCCTCCTTAAAGGTCGAGACTGGAGTCTAAGTGCCCTGGGAAGTTTTAAGCAGGGGACTGACACAGTCCCATTTATATCTTTTAATAGTTATACTGATTCTTGTGTAGAAATTGGAATATAGGGGAAAAAAGAATGGGAATTGAGAGACCATTGGAAACTATTGCTGGGCCAGGAAAGAGCTAAAGATGGCCTGATGGTGGTTGGTAGAGACACTCATCTCCCAGATTATGTTTATTTATTGTTAACAATGTTGATATTAATATTATATTTATTGTTAATGTTAATGAACATTTGCAGTTACATTCTGAGGTAGAAAAGACAAGATCTGGTGGGAGGTTCTGTGTTAGCTAGGCGGAAAAGAAGGTGTCCAGAATGACTCTCAGATGACTCAGGTTAATGATGTAAGTAATTACTTCCTCGCAGTGCAGATGTAAACAGATGGCATCCATTATCTGTGAAGGTAGAAAAGACGGAGAATGCTTTCAAAGTTGCTGAAGAGTATTATGTTTGTTCTGATTGGGAGTCAATATAGACGCTTGCTAAAGATAAATCAAAGGATTCGTGTGAAGAACCAGTAAGTGCTCAGTAAAAAGGTAAAACTGTTTACCCATAAGATATAGGCTGGGGCTCAGATCTTTGACGCGGTGCAGAGAAGGGCCTGTTAGCATCAGTGACCCTGCATTCACTGTTGTGTGGTTTGGTAGGGCCCTTTATTGTGTTGGCAGAGGTGAAGGCGCCTCATTTGTTGGGAGCACAGTTAATATGAGTGACTATATTTCAGTGCTGGCCACATGGCTCTGTGGATTTACAACGCATAGCTGGGAAGAGTAAGGGAAACAGGAGCCTGCAGGGTGACATTTGAGGACTGACTCTCTCATCTTCTGCTTGTGTAGACAAGTGCAGGCAAGCACTCCTGCTGTTGGCCTAGCAGCAGCTCCTCTGAGCCACTTGTCGGCACCAGGCACTAAGTCAGGATGTTGAGGCCTGTACTCACTCAAACTGTCTCTTCCCAGGGAATTTCTGCCAAGTTTTCTCTGAGAAAATCTTCTGCTTTCACTTGGAAGGAAAATTGTTTTTTAAATCTCTTAGAGATACTTTTTGTAAAAAATTGAAAAAATAAATATTGGAAAAAATACTTTCTCATTTAAATGATGAGGGAGTATATGAGAAGGGTTAAGAAAGCAATTATTTTGATTGACTTTGGTTGAGTGAAAGCTGATGCAAGGGGAAAATGTGGGTTTCTAACTTACTGTCACATCCAAGGATAATGGTAAAAGGCCACATGAGGAGAAACCAGGAACTCTCCACTAAGCATACACTGGATTGTATGATCCTTAAAGTTATTACATTTTTCTGTTATTGTAGTTTTTTCTTTAACTTCTATAATTATTTAGCAAATGTTTCAGACAGGTTTATCTTACAAAATGCCATTGAGGGAATTCCTCACTGGTCCAGTGGTTAAGACTACAAAATCCTCAGTGCTAAGGACTCAGGTTCAGTCTCTGATCAGGGAAATAAGATCCCACAAGCCGCACAGTGCAGCCAAAAATAAATAAAAATCTAAAAATGACAATAAATGCCATTGATTTACCCATACAAGAAGCCAATTCTCATTAAGGAGGTCACAGTTGAGTTCTCTTCATAAATGGAGCTTGACTTCAGTTCAGTTCAGTTCAGTCGCTCAGTCGTGTCCGACTCTTTGTGACCCCATGAATCGCAGCACGCCAGGCCTCCCTGTCCATCACCAACTCCCAGAGTTCACTCAGACTCACGTCCATCGAGTCCGTGATGCCATCCAGCCATCTCATCCTCGGTCGTCCCCTTCTCCTCCTGCCCCCAATCCCTCCCAGCATCAGAGTCTTTTCCAGTGAGTCAACTCTTTGCATGAGGTGGCCAAAGTACTGGAGTTTCAGCTTTAGCATCATTCCCTCCAAAGAAATCCCAGGGTTGATCTCCTTCAGAATGGACTGGTTGGATCTCCTTGCAGTCCAAGGGACTCTCAAGAGTCTTCTGACTTGAAAATATGTTTCAAGATTAGAAGACCACCAAAGAAGCTTTGAACACAGATGAATAAATGATTCAGATTTTATATTATCTTCTATCTTCCTCCACCAAATAACCGGTTTCAAATTGTCCATCCTCTTACTTATTTTCTGAGATATCTGAGTGATACAATATGTTTGAGTTTCTCACATTTAAAAATTTCTCTCTCAGTGCATAATCGGTGCTCATACAGCTACACTTAGTGAATATTCTCTGCAACTTCTATAGCACATCAAGACAAACTATTTAATACTATCCTCCTTAATGCCAATTGCACATCAAAAAAAAAAAAAAATCCTGGAAGGAAATATTCTTTTTCTCCAAGTAAGCTTGAAACCTCTTTATTCATTTTAAATATTTTATTGCATTAATTTTTCAAAGCAACAAAACAAACATTCATCAAGTGAAACTAAGCATGACCCCCCTCAGATGGGTACATCTGTTGCTTTCCTGCTGTGTCCTTGAATAATTCATGTTAATACATTTAAAGTATACACTTCATTCAAATGAGCTACCCTCATTTACATGTAAAATTTACATTAATGGAAACAAAAGTAAGAGCTGGAAGAAAGCTGACCCAGGAATTCTGTGATTTATGACTGGCTGCCTCTGTCCATTTGTCTCTGCACAGAGAGTAGAGAATGATCTCCCCACCCCTGGACCCTTGAGAGCTTTAGTTACATCGGCAAAGACGTGAAAGATGCTGCCCAGATATTTTGATACCTTTTCCTGTAGCCTGCTTTCCACATGAATACCTTGTACAAGATTTGTAGTCACTGCCATTCCCTTTTAGCTCTGTCTGCTCACATCACATGATAGATGCTCCAGGTACATTGAATGACATCTAGAAATCGAAGCCAACACAGAGAATACTAATCAGCTTTAGCCTCTTGAAAATTAATCAGTGTGAGCTCATCTCAAGCAGAGCGGGGGGAAACATCTTCAGTGGTATTCCCGCCCTATCCCTTTCAACTCTGTTAACTGATGGTCTCAATGGTTTTGGAGAAGCGATCAAATTTCTAACCAAGACAGCATTTTCTGCCTCCACCATCCCTCTAGTTTTGTGTTAAGCCTTAACAAATTAAGATTAAAAAATAGAAAGGGAAGGAGGAAAATAAAACAGTTTAGCAGTTAAAGACTCAATGCTGAGTCTTGCCTTTCAAGGAGCTTGCTTTCTATAATTTTTTCTTAAAAAAGAAATCTCCTTCACTCTGGCTTACTATCATGTAAGAAATGAATCGCTAGTCTAGATTCGATACAGGATGCTTGGGGCTGGTGCACTGGGATGACCCAGAGAGATGATATGGGGAGGGTGGTGGGAGGGGGGTTCCGGGTTGGGAACTCATGTACACCTGTGGTGGATTCATGTCAATGTATGGCAAAACCAATACAGTATTATAAAGTAAAAAAATAAAATTAAAAAAAAAGAAATCTCCTATAAGTGTAGCAAGTAAAATTTCAAATGATACAGTATCCAGAGACTAAAATAATTAATGAGGTGTTTTCTACAAAGACTTGAGACCGATATTTGGCAATCATCACTATCCTTGCTTATTTGAAAAATTTCTACAGCATCAAATCATCCATCAGACTCCAGGGTTCCATATCCAAACTACACTACTATGTGTAATTAAGCATAATATGTAATTTAAAGATTCTCTAATGTAATTTTCTGAGGAGCCAGAGCAATTTGTGTATATTCCATACTGCCCATATTTTAGTAAAGGTAAAGTATATTTAACAAATTGTTTTACTCTTTAATAGTGATTAGTTGACACTTTTTGGAAATTATAACAGAGAACATATAGATTCTTCTGCATCACAATATTTTGATATTTTACAGGGTTTGTCAAACATCCCCAGTCCCTGGGACCCTTTTGTTAAGAAAAAATTGTCCTAGAATTTCCTCCCTAACATAATCCTGTTCACTTGCGTACCTGTTTAATCCCTTCCTCCCTTACCTATAACCAAAATAAATTAACAGGCCTATATAGTCTTCTATTGAAGAATAGTGTACTCTAATAGGTCAGTAATGAAGGATAATAGAAACCAGTGTTACTTTATATATTGAAGGCCAAATTGAAAATCAAAGCTTTAATGGATCTTATATTCAAATGGTAACAGAGGTCAATGTATAGGGACAGGTACTGCAGGACCTTTGCACTTAATCTCAATTTCCTATGTTCTGTTTTAGATTGAAATTTGGTGATGGCTATAAAGATGCTTCACGAAAAGACTAAACATAAATAATCATAAATAACAAACATAAATAATCACCTAATTTATGTGAATAAACATAAATAATTCTCTTTAATGGCAGCATAGAGTGCCTCCATTGGCACATACCTGCCTCCACTCATCTCTGATAACTGTAGGTCTATGTGATGGTTTCTGTGGAGAGAAAGTTGAGGGCAGAGGAATGTTGAAGATGAAAGCTGCAGTCGTTAGGAGCATCCGTCAACTCAATGTGACCTTTAGAGTCTGCAAGGTGATCGGCTGTAGTGTCTTAGAGTGAGAAGGTGTATCACATTAGCGTGTTGAGGCAATTTCATGTATATGTATACATAGATAGACATATAGCAATCTCAAGCTGCAGAGAAACTGCAAATAAAGAACAGAGAATATAGATTGTTGTCCTGGTCCATTCTCCATAAATGATAATTATTGCAATTATTATCAACTGAATAATTATTATTGAGTAGATTAACATCTAAGGTGGCAGTATCTGTATATATAAACAATAAGTTCTTCTAATATGTGTGTTTTTCTTCTGAACCATTTCTGATTTATTATAAAAGCACATAAAAATCCTCAGGGCATACCTAATTCAAACCATGATTTTAGATAAGGAAATCCCTATCTAGGTAATTCATTTACCTAGAATCACCAGGCTGCATATTAATGTATTTATGTTAGATTTGAGAAAACTTGGTCTTTTACCTTTACCCTCAAAAAAACAGGCAGCAAGACTGAAATTATTTGTGCATCCTTTCTGATCAAAGAAGTGTGGCCATGTTTATATATTCATGTTCGACATAAAATTGATAAGAAAATTCTGATGAAAAACATTCATTAATTGTTGTTGTTTAGTAGCTCAGTCGTGTCCAGCTCTGTGACCCCACGGACTGTAGCTTACCAGGTCTTCCTATCCACGGGATTTTCCAGGCAAGAACATGGGAGTGGATTGCCTTGCCCTCCTCGAAAACATATATACATAGATATCAATTTAGAATCCATTAGTCAAGGGTCTACTTTTGACTTGATTTGAGACTTTGACTTAATTTGAGAAATTAATGGAGGAAAAACAAGATCACAAAACAGTCTCAAATAATTTATAATTCAGTTCTGTCACTCAGTCATGTCCAACTCTTTGCGACCCCATGGGCTGCAGCACACCAGGCTTCCCTGTCCATCACCAACTCCCGGAGCTTGCTCAAACTCATGTCCATCAAGTCGGTGATACCATCCAACCATCTCATCCTGCATTGTCCCTTTCTCCTCCTACCTTCAATCTTTCCCAGCATCAGGGTCTTTTCCAATGAGTCAGTTCTTCACATCAGATGAACAAACTATTGGTGTTTCAACTTCAGCATCAGTCTTTCCAATGAATATTTAGGACTGACTTCCTTTAGGACTGACTTGTTGGATCTCCTTGCAGTCCATGAGACTCTCGAGTCTTCTCCAAAACCACAGTTCAAAAGCAGCAAGCTAATTTATAATTAGCTTCATGATATATAGATATATGTTTTATTTTGTTCACAATATATAGATACATGTTCTCTTTGGGTTAATGTAATTTGAATACATTCCAAGTAATTCAAAGACAGCCTGCGGCTGCTGCTAAGTCACTTCAGTCATGTCCGACTCTGTGCGACCCCATAGACGGCAGCCCACCAGGCTCCCCCATCCCTGGGATTCTCCAGGCAAGAGTACTGGAGTGGGTTGCCATTTCCTTCTCCAATGCATGAAAGTGAAAAGTGAAAGTGAAGTCACTCAGTCGTGTCTGACCCTTAGCGACCCCATGTACTGCAGCCCACCAGGCTCCTCCATCCATGGGGTTTTCCAGGCAAGAGTACTGGAGTGGGGTGCCATTGCCTTCTCCATCAAAGACAGCCTAGAGCTTAGTAAATGGTAAAAAAGAAAGCTATGTGTTTTAAGATCCATCACATTAACTCCCCAAATTAGATAAACCATATTCTGATAATTGAGAAGCAAGTCTGCTATTTATTACTTTTAAGAAATAGTAAGACCTGTGATACAAAGGCTGCTCTTTAACACTCTGAGCTTTATATGTTTTTAAAAATGCTTATTTTATTTTACAGTTTATTTCTAGAGATAGTCCATGTTTTTCATGGAAAGACTCTATTTCTGAATTCTTTCCTGTTGAAAGCCAGTTTGTTCATTTACATAGCCTGCAATGAACCCTTAACTTGCAGTATGCCTTAAAAAAGGGACCAGATGAATCTTTGATGTTTTTCTCCTCATATGTGAATGAAGATACCAATTGCTTTAACTGGTCTAATAACTAACATACCTTACTACATAGTATCAGACTTTCTTGGCAAAGGAGTGTGTATGTGTGTGTGTGTGTGTGTGTGTGTGTATGTGTGTGTATGTGTGATGTCTGTGGCAAAATCCTATTGAAATTTCCAGGGATACCTCTTGAATCCATTTAATTCTCTTATTTTGAAACCATTAGTAGCGTTAAATCCCTGTGTTTATTATCTGGTCTGCAACTGGACTGTTGGATTTCTAAGTATATTAAAAATGAACAAATAGAGATTTCTGTTCCCTCGTGTGTATTCAAACTTGGCTAAAAATTCTCTCCCTCTCACAGTAACTTCCCTCTAATATCTGGTTTTAGCACAAATTTGTCTTCAAAACGTATGAGGAGTAAGAATGACTCTGAGATATACCCTGTTCTATTTTGTTTGTAGCATAACAGATTTTTAAAAACTCAAGCTTTGATCCATGACCCATATTCCTCTTCTCAAACAAATTGGAAACCTATAGATAGAAGAAAGAATGTAGGGATAGAAGAAAGAACCCAGGGAAAGAAATAGCACCATACTTTCCAAACTTTATTTTTCCAACCACTGGATTTATTTTCTGTCACTTTGATATCACCTTGTCACTGTGCAAGGCTTTCAAACCAGGCAAATGACAGTTCTTCATCCATGTCAGTGAGGAAGAAGGCAGACAGAGTCTGTTGGGACAGAGAGTCCAGAAGTCACCCAGGGGACTTCCCTGCTGGTCCAGTGGCTAAGACTCTGTGCCTCCAATGCAGGGGGCCTGGATTCAATCCCTGGTTAGGGAACAAGATCCCATTTGCCACAACTAAGATCCAGAGCAGCCTATATATATATACACATATATGTGTGTGTGTGTATATGTATGTATATATGTAATTAAGTCACCCAGGACAGTGTGCTATATAATATGTGATGTTTTGTGGAAGGATTATCCTGCAAAATTCAGAATAATTTCACACTTACGTTTGATCATACCCACTGGCAGATTTTTGATGGATAATGAAGCCAACCCAGTATTTAAACCTACAGGGGTAATTATCTCATCAGGTCAAAGACTTAAAGACTTAACGCAGAGTTTACAAGTAAGCGTGAAGTGTCCTGGAGAGACAGAGACCAATGAAATTATGGTTCTTTAGTCCTTCACCACCTCAGTTTGTAGATTCCATCTAGAATAACATCAGTCTTTAATAATTATTACATAATAATGTCAGATTTCTGGACCACAGTGTATTCTCTCACACCTGATTAAAGTACATCATGAATTCTATTTCTTTTAACACCTACTGATTTTTTCTGTATCGAATCCTGAATATTGATCAAGGGTCTACATCCTTTTTAAGCTTATAGTTTTTTACAAATTAAGTATTTGCAGTTGCTTTTTCTAAAAGGATTTGAGTTCTTTTGCAGTGCAATCAAAGTGGATTTGTCTTTCAAATTTTACAGATATCCGAGTCATGAACATCTGTATTCACTTTCAAATGTCACAGTGAATCAATTTGGACTACAGACATTATCAAGCTGTAAATTGGGTGTTAGTGAAAATATATGCTTTAATTTGCTAATGGACAATTAAGCAGGAAAACCTTTAGAAGCAGAGAAATAAATGATGTCTTACTTCCTTAAGAGGACACTGTTAAGAAGTGTTCGACTGAGGGGGACCTACAAGTACCTGTAATGAAATAGTAAGAACATAAAACTGTCAGCGCCAAGGTTGCTTTTTCCTATCACACCGTGACAGAAATGCTACTGCTTCAATAACTAAGCCACTATCTCTTTCTGCTCTGCATACATCTAGCTTCTAAGCTTTCCCAAATCCTCTCCATAACGAATCAAGAAGCCTAATACATTAATAAACAAAATTGTTCTTGTTGTCTAGTTGCTAAGTCATGTCCAACTTTTGGTGACCCCATGGACTGTAACTCACCAGGCTTCTTTGTCCATGGGATTCACCACGCAAGAATACTGGAATGGCCTGCCGCTTCCTTCTCCAGGAATAAACAAATTAAGTGAAATTAAATATTTTGTATGATATCTGCCCAACATAAAATCTAACTGGAGTGATCTTATACTATGTGTTAGCTTATAAAACATGCATAATCCTATATGGAGAATAAATGCATACAGGCATTTATACAAAGATATTCATTGCAGCACTACCAGCAATATATGAAAAAGTGGTGCTACAACTCACATGTCTGTCAACAATAAATTTTTCTTTATATTATTTAGAAAACTGTACCTAGTACGGTGGAATACTATGAAGACGTTTTAAAGAAGATGGTGATGAGATGGCTTGTAAAGGTCTTCCCCAGTATATTTTTACATGAAGCAACACATTCCGAGACCACTAGATATAGGTCAACCCCACCATAGGAATAAAATGCCACATGAAGTGGTGTGTGTGCGCGTGTGTGCATGTGTGTGTATGCGTATGTATATGTGTATGTGTCTAATACCCAAATGTATTGGTTTGGGTCATGGGAAAAGTGATATTTTCCTATTTTCAAATTCTAACCATTTTCTTCCTCTCCCCTGCAGCTTAATTCCAAATTTGGTTTTGTTTATGCCAAAGCAAATGCGGATTTTTTTTTCTAAATTAGCGTCACCAAAATTTGACTCAAAGCATACCACATGTCACATTGGTTTTATTTTTAAATATAAGTGAATGAGTTTCTCCAACATTAGTGTATAGTAGAGTATAGGAACCTGCGGTTTATATAGCTTTCCTTTCAAGCAGAATTAAGAAGTCAGCACTGGGTTATCAGCCCAGTTCGAGCTTTCGTGCTGGTTGGGAGCATTGCTGTCCTTCATCTCTTTTGTTAGCTATGCAGCAGATAATCTTCATATTTTAATATGTCTGTGGTGAATCAACAAAGCACCACAACTTATCCAGCCTTTCTCCTTCCTGCCGTTGCTCACTGACCTTTTACAAATTTAATTATTTATACCCAACTGGGCTTCTTCTCTTTCCTTCTGCTTGCTAATGTATCAAATGTAGAATTGATATCGTCAGCCATGCAATGGAATATGCTGTAGGAAATCTCTTGCCTTCTAAAGCCAAGTGATAAATGAAAAGGAAAATGCCAAAGGAGCTTGCAATTTGGAACACAGAGGGTAAGATAAAACACATCACTGAAGTTACAGTGTAACACATCACTTCCCCCCTACAGAAAAGAATTGTATACCCTACTTGGAATAGATCTTCTGATCAGCTGTTCAGTAAAGTACTCCAGCATAAGACTGATCCCCTAATCCCATATCACTCTAAGGGTGGGTTAAATAATGTCTACTGGACCCTAGTCCTTATAATAAGATATCATCATGGGGCTCACCCTGTTACATGTTTGACTGTCACTTAGACATATTCTCTCATCTTGAAAAGAGTTTAATTATAAAGGAAGAAAAGGATAAGAAAAGTGTGAGAAATGGGAAGGATCAATACATTGGATAACAGTTTAAAAGCTGTGTTATTATGATAACAATAGCAATTTTTATATTTTAATAAGTGGAGGCTATTTGGAAAAGTATTTTAAATACCATATGATATAACTTACATGTAGAATCTAAAATATGACAGAAATGAACTTATCTTTGAAACAGAAACAGACTCACAGACAGAGAACAGACTTGTGGTTGCCAAGGAGGAAGAAGTTAGAGGAGGGGCAGAGTGGGAGTTCAGGATTAGCAGATGCAAAGGGTTATAGAGAGAATGGATAAACATGGTCCTACTGTATAGTACAGGGAGCTATATTCAATATCCTGTAATAAACCATCATAGAAAAGAGTATGAAAAAGAAGATACGTGTGCGTGTAACAGAATCACTTTGTTGTATAGTAGAAATTCACACAATATTGTGAACCAACTATACTTCATTTAAACGTTTTCTAAAAGACATTTTAAGAATTCCTGCTGAATTCTGCTAAATAAGGACGTTAATTAAATGGTTAGTGAAGAAATACTGATTTCAAATATGATTTGTTACAGTGACAACAAAGAACTTAAATGTGGCTGCTTCTTATTTGTCTTTAACTATGAAATAATCCAAAGGTCTAGTCAGCACTGATTTATATTTACTTCCCAGCAGTCAATGAAGAAGAGAAAATAAAACTTCAAGCCCCCAACATAGTTATTTGCCACTATTTCAGACTTCAAAAGTTGAATAGAATAATATTGAAAGAAAAAGAGGGCCAACTTTGTTGGTGTACCAGTGAAAGAAATGAAGAATTTATCTAAGAGTTCTTTTTAAAATTTCAGTTAATGTTCAGAAATTTATTAGCTTTATGTGTTTATATTTTGGGTAATCAGTATAAAAATAACCTTACCTTTGTCATGGTTGATTATCTTTTTTCCACACACACACACAAAGTATATATATGATGATGGCACTAATATATCAGGAGTATTTAAATTTCCATTTCTACAACCTAAGTTTGATTACTTTTCCTCTTATAGTCTCAAGTTGGAAATGGACAGTGGAATCAACGTTTAAAGGACGTATTCAGATTTTATTTCATTTTACTATAGTATTGACACAGTGTTTAAGGAATCTGCTTTTTTTTTAATCCAGGGAACATCAATTTCAATCTCTTTGTCAAAGCCATTTTGTTAGAAATATAAAGAAACTGCGTAGTTGCTGGATTGTAGTTAATAAAAATAATTCTTTTCACCTGATGATAATTAGGACAGTATTTGCTTATAAAGATAGTAATCTTGAGAAGATAATTTGAATGGATAAGAACAGGAGATTTGATGAGTAATGTCTAATTAGAGACAGGGGATCTCTTTAGCACTCAAATTCTCTAGATCTCATTATAATTTTTTTGTATTCCTAATTTAAAATTAAAACTTTCTAGGCTTCCTTTTTGTTGTCCCAGGAGCATTACATACTTATGTGCTATAGCAGGTTATTTCTGTATAAGTGAATGATTGACATATATTGCATTGGCCAAAAAGTTCAAACAAATTTTGTAGCCAACCCAGTACAAACTGTCTTGTAGCTATTTTGCATTTCACAAGTCTTCTGCCAGGTGACACTTACATACACACACACAGGTGTGTGTGTGTGTGTGTGTGTGTGTGTGACTTTTTATTCTCAGGGAAGACAATAATAAGCATTAACGTAAGCAAATTCATATTTCTCATTTCATTCTTGAAATTTTTTCTCCTCCCAAATAACAGAGTCATGATGCATTGAGTTTGATTTTTGATTTTTGATTACTTTAGATTTGTATAATATCTAAATTATTTATTTATATATGTGTGTGTGTGTGTACACACACCTACATAGCATAGCTCAGTTGATAAAGAATCTGCCTGCAATGCAGGAGACCTGGGTTCAATTCCTGGGACAGTAAGGTCCCCTGGAGAAGGAAATGGCAACCCACTCCAGCCAGTATTCTTGCCTGGATAATCCTATGGGCAGAGAAACCTGGCAGGCTTTCCTTGTGGTTGCAAGAGTCTGACATGATTTAGTGACTAAACCACCACCACGTAGTAAAACAAATTCTCCCTGTAGAAATATATGACTTATTTGGGGAGAGGGTATATATATTTTCCTGAATTCATTTATTTGATCATGAATATTTTCCCTAATTTCCCTGTTATTGGACCTGAATGCTGTTTTCAGTTTTCATTACTATTAATAATGCTGCGATGAGCATACTTGTGGCTCTCCTTTTCTGCAGATCCTTAATTATTTGCTTAGGGAAATTTTTATCAAAGTCACTCTTTGGGTTTAACATGTCTTATGGGTCATCATACTTCCCTGGTGGCTGAGAGGGTAAAGCGTCTGCCTGCAATGCTGGAGACCCAGGTTCAATCCCTGGGTTGGGAAGATCCCCTGGAGAAGGAAATGGCAACCCATTCCAGTATTCTTTCCTGGAGAATCCGATGGATGGAGAACCCTGGTATGCTATAGTCCACGTGGACACAAAGAGTTGGACGTGACTGAGTGATTTCACTTTACTTTCACTTATGGTTCACAGACACCTAGTTCAAAAAGTGATAAATCTTTTACAACCAGCTCTGGAAAGCTTTATATGTGTTGTTAAAAACTAATATTTCCATAAGATTCTTGGTATAACAGCCCCAAAGTGGCATGAGTTAGGACATTTTCCTATAAAGTTCCCTCAGAAAACTCTGTTGTACTGCATAGAGATTTGAAATTGACATCTCATTTTCAGTCTTCTGTGTAACAGTTTGCAGTAAAGCAAAAGAGCTTAGAAGTCACTTCTGTTAGAGAGTCAGTTCAGTTCAGTCGCTCAGTCATGTCTGACTCTTTGCGACCCCATGAATCACAGCACACCAGGCCTCCCTGTCCATCACCAACTCCCGGAGTTCAGCCAAACTCATGTCCATTAAGTCGTGATGCCATCCAGCCGTCTCACCCTCTGTTGTCCCCTTCTCCTCCTGCCCCTAAACCCTCCCAGCATCAGAGTTTTTTCCAGTGAGTCAACTCTTTGCATGAGATGGCCAAAGTATTGGAGTTTCAGCTTCAACATCAGTCCTTCCAATGAACACCCAGGACTGATCTTCTTTAGGATGGACTAGTTGGATCTCCTTGCAGTCCAAGGGACCCTCAAGAGTCTTCTCCAACACCACAGTTCAAAAGCATCAATTCTTCAGCTCTCAGCTTTCTTCACAGTCCAACTCTCACATGCATACATGACCACTGGAAAAACCATAGCCTTGACTAGATGGACCTTTGTTGGCAAAGTAATGTCTCTGCTTCTGAATATGCTACCTAGGTTGGTCATAACTTTCATAGTTGTTATTATTATCTTCTATGTGCTCCTCCCTGTAGAAGACAGAATATCAGAACGAGTGCTTCCTAGAAAAATTCAAGTGGCTATTTGGAAAGTAGATCTGCCTGGTTGCCAGCTTAAAATTAAAGCAAGATGAGCTTGGAAATAGGCCCTAGTGTTATAGTTTAAAATTTCCCTTTTATTTACAAAATTCTAACTATAAGAGATTAAAACATTTGGCAGTATATGAGGGTGTGTGTGTGTGTGTGTGTGTGTGTGTGTGTGTGTGTGTGTAAGTTGCTCAGTCATGTCTGACTCTGCAAACCCGTGCACTGTAGCCCCCAGGGCGCCTCTGTACATGGGATTCTCCAGAGAAGAAAACTGGAATGGGTAGCCATTCCATTCTCCAAGGGATCTTCCCAACCCAGGTCATATATATACATATATATTTATAAGCAGTTTCCCTTAATATATAATATATATTTATATGTATATATACAAATATTTTCTATGCCAAATGAAGCACAGAGATTTGAATTATAGATGGAAAGGCATTATAAATATTTTTGACAGCTTGATTTTTTATTGGCATTGTATAATACAGATCCAATTCATTTAAAAAATGTATTTGTTTATTTCTTTGGCTGTACCAGATCTTAGTTGTAGCATACAAATTCTTAATTACAGCATGTGGGATCTAGGTCCCAGACCAGGGATTGACCCCAGGTACCCTACATTGGGAGCATGGAATCTTAGCCACTGGACTGCCAGGGAAGTTCCCAGATCCAATTCATTTTTAAAAATGGTTTCACAGTATTCTGTTGCATGGCTGTTTCATAATTTACTTGTCCATATAGCTATTTTGGGGCTTCCCAGGTGGCACCAGTGGTAAAGAAACTACCTGCTAATGCAGGAGATGTAGAGACTTGGGTTTAATCCCTGGATTGGGAAGATCCCCTGGGGGAGAGCATGGCAACCCACTCCAGTATTCTTCCCTAGAGAATTCCATGGACTAAGGAGCCTGGCGGGCTGCAGTCTATAGGGTCACAAGTAGTCGGACATGACTGAAGTGACTTAGCACACATACAGTACCTATTTTACTATGAAAAAAAATAGTGTTTTTTAAAACTTTAATTTTTGAGGAATTATGTTCTTTATGTATACTGTTGACTCTTGAAGAACAATGGTTTGAACTGTGCATTTCCATTTATATACAGTTTTTTTTCAGTAAATACATACTGATGTCCTATACAGTCTGAGGTTAACTGAATCCTCAGATGAGTAACTGCATGTACCAAGCGCTGACTGTAAAGTTACACATGGATTTTCCGTGCTCCGAACCCGGCATGTGCAAGGGTCCACTGTATGATCTCATTTAAACCCTAGAAGGATGGAACAATACTTAAAAGGATTTCTTTACATATATATGATGATATTTTTTCTGTTTGGGACACTGAAGGGCCAAAGGTAGGTACATTTAACATGTATACAGTGCTGATTTACCCCTCTAATTTACCAAAAATTTAAAACTAGAACATTTAGTTTCAGAGGAATTTGTTCTTCTACAGAGAAACATAGAGATGGATTTTTCAGGGTGTTTTCCATCATTCAGTTTAGTTCATTTGCTCAGTAGTGTCCGACTCTTTGCTGCCCCATGAATTGCAGCACGCTAGGCCTCCCTGTCCATCACCAACTCTTGGAGTTCAACCAAACTCATGTCCATCGAGTCAGTGATGCCATCCAGCCATCTCTTCCTCTGTTGTCTCCTTCTCCTCCTGCCCCTAAACCCTCCCAGCATCAGAGTCTTTTCCAATGAGTCAACTCTTCACCTAAGTATTGGAGTTTCAGCTTTAGCATAAGGCCTACCAAAGAACACCTAGGACTGATCTCTTTTAGAGTGGACTGGTTGAATCTCCTTGCAGTCCAAGGGACTCTCAAGAGTCTTCTCCAACACCACAGTACAAAAGCATCAATTCTTCAGCGCTCAGCTTTCTTCACAGTCCAACTTTCACATCCATACATGACCACTGGAAAAACCATAGACTTGACTAGATGGACTTTGTTGGCAAAGTAATGTCTCTGCTTTTGAATATGCTATCTAGGTTGGTCATAGCTTTCCTTCCAAGGAGTAAGGGTCTTTTAATTTCATGGCTGCAGTCACCATCTGCAGTGATTTTGGAGCCCCAAAAAATAAAGTCTGCCACTGTTTCCACTGTTTCCCCTTCTATTTCCCATGAAGTGATGGGACCAGATCCATCATTATAAATTCCTTAAAAACAAAACAAAAAACACACCCTTTGGCTTTGATGTTCTCTCAGTGAAGCAGAATAAAATGACTTCCTGGGATTATTTGCCCCGGGGAGTTCAGTCAAGTATTAGTCATAACTCCACAGGCTCTTCATCTCTTCTTCATTGCATTTATACCCACATGCTCCCAGAGAATATCTGTTTAAAAGATTTTAAAAGCATTGATTAAACATTCTTCTCACAATTCTTATGAGAATTGATGTTGGGAAAAGACATGGTGAGAAGTAGTATAGCAGTACCTCTTGTGATGATGGACAAAATGGTCCAGGAGGGACTGAGTAGACCTCCGCTCATCCATCGCCATTTCCCATCTTTCAGGCACTTCTCTGGAGCCCTGGGGTCTCATCTCCAGCTACAGTCAAGCTAATAGATGTGCTGGTCACTTTACTTTCGATGCAGGGACTCATCAGCCCTGATCACAGAAGATAATTTCCAGGTTCCTGTGTCTCCTCCCTGACTGTTTCCCTTATGCATCCCAGCCCTGAGACCGCCTGCTTCAGCTGCCCTGTACAGCTATAAATTACAGTGTCGTTTTTCACAAATTCAAACACGAAAATCATGATTGTAGCTCCTTTCTCTGCTTCCTTGCCTCCACATTTCTTTTAAGGGAACAATACACTGTCATGTTGAAGAGTACAGGCTTTATCCTGACATCTGGTTAGAAGTTGAAGGCAGTTATTTCTCCCTTCTAAGCCTCAGTTTGTTCTTTGTGACAATATGGTTAACATACTGGAAATGAAGAACAGGTTGTTGTGAAGGTGAAATCAGATAAATGTTTTAGCTATTATAGTAGCTACTGTTAGCTCCCCATCCAAACTCAGTAAGGTGGATTTTACATTTTTGTCATCGTGCAGTGTGGTCAGAGCTTCGGGCGTGTGGATTCTAACCCACGCCCGCACTCAGCAAGTCACAGAAATCAGGCCTGTGTCATCATATGGCTTGACCATTTCTAAGGCCTCTGAGTCCTTGTCCTGTTCTATTCAGTGAGCAGGCAGAGAAACAGAGAAGAGGAGATGGCCTGCGTACGTACTCCGCAGCCACAAGCGCTCCTCTCCACCTTCTGCCGCACAGAGCCACACCACATCGCTCAGCTCCCTATATGCAAAAGAGTGGGGAGGTGTCTGTGTGTGTGCCCAGGAGAAACAGAACATGATGCTAGTGAGCACGTCAGCATGCCTCTGCTGTGACTATCATTTGGGTATAAAATTAGCATATTTGTGTTAACTGGCGCAACCGCTAAGCATTCCTCTGATGGTGATTTGCTTTGTTGAAGTTTAACAGTCAAGCCCAGATTTTGCAAGGATTCAAAAGAATTTAACACAAGGTTACTATTGCAAATGATTGTAATTTACAGTTCTTTTCATTTTTAACAACAAAAAAACTTAAAAATAGTCATTTCCATATCCCCAAAACTGTTCTAAGCCATAAAAATTGGCACAGAGTACATAGCCATGTTTGATCACAGTTAGCACCTAAATAGATTATTTTTTTAGTAATTGGGATTGACACATATATACTATTGATAAGACGTATAAAACATAACTAATGAGAACCTACTGTACAACACACAGAACTCTACTCAATGCTCTGTGGTGACCTGTAAGGGAAGATACTCCAAAGGAGGGGATATATGTGTGGCTAATTCATTTTGCTGTGCAGTAGAAAGTAACACAACATTGTAAAGCAATTACACTTCAGTAAAAATTAAGCAAAGGACAAAAGGAAAGATATACCCACTTAAATGCAGAGTTCCAAAGAATAGCAGGGAGAGATAAGAAAGCCTTTCTCAGTGATCAATGCAAAGAAATAGAGGAAAACAATAGAATGGGAAAGACTAGAGATCTCTTCAAGAAAATTAGAGATACCAAGAGAATATTTCATGCAAAGATGGGCACAATAAAGGACAAAAATGGTCTGGACCTAACAGAAGCAGAAGATATTAAGAAGAAGTGGCAAGAATACACAGAAGAACTGTGCCAAAAAGATCTTCATGACCCAGAAAACCACGATAGTGTGATCACTCACCCAGAGCCAGACATCCTGGAATGTGAAGTCAAGTGGGCCTTAGGAAGCATCACTATGAACAAAGCTAGTGGAGGAATTCCAGGTGAGCTCTTTCAAATCCTGAAAGATGATGCTGTGAAAGTGCTGCACTCAATGTGCCAGCAAATTTGGAAAACTCAGCAGTGGCCACAGGACTGGAAAAGGTCAGTTTTCATTCCAATCTCAAAGAAAGGCAATGCCAAAGAATGCTCAAACTACCACACAATTGCACTCATCTCACAAGTAAAGTAATGTAATGCTAGTAAAGTAATGCTCAAAATTCTCCAAGCCAGGCTTCAACAATATGTCAACCATGAACTTCCAGATGTTCAAGCTGGTCTTAGAAAAGGCAGAGGAACCAGATATCAAATTGCCAACATCTGCTGGATCATTGAAAAAGCAAGAGAGTTCCAGAAAAACATCTCTTTCTGCTTTGTTGACTATGCCAAAGCCTTTGACTGTGTGGATCACAATAAACTGGAAAATTCTAAAAGAGATGGGAATACCAGACCACCTGACCTGCCTCTTGAGAAATCTATATGCAGATCAGGAAGCAATAGTTAGAACTGGACATGAAACAACAGACTGGTTCCAAATAGGAAAAGGAGTATGTCAAGGCTGTGTATTGTCACCCTGCTTATTTAACTTATATGCAGAGTACATCATGAGAAACACTGGACTAGAGGAAGCACAAGCTGGAATCAAGATTGCTGGGAGAAATATCAATAACCTCAGATATGCAGATGACACCACCCTTATGGCAGAAAGTGAAGAAGAACTAAAGAGCCTCTTGATGAAAGTGAAAGAGGAGAGTGAAAAAGTTGGCTTAAAACTCAACATCCAGAAAACAAAGATCATGGCATCTGGTCCCATCACTTCAGGGCAAATAGATGGAGAAACAGTGGAAACAGTGGCATACCTTATTTTTTGGGTCTCCAAAATCACTGCAGATGGTGACTGCAGCCATGAAATAAAAAGATACTCCTTGGAAGAAAAGTTATGTCCAACTTAGCATATTAAAAAACAGACACATTACTTTGTCAACAAAGGTCCATCTAATCAAGGCTATGGTTTTTCCAGTAGTCATGTATGGATATGAGAGTTGGACTATAAAGAAAGCTGAGCACTGAAGAATTGATGATTTTGAACTCTGGTTTGGAGAAGACTCTTTTGAGAGTCCCTTGGACTGCAAAAAGATCCAACCAGTCCATCCTACAGGAAATCAGTCCTGAATGTTCATTGGAGGGACTGATGTTGAAGCTGAGACTCCAATACTTTGGCCATCTTATGCAAAGAACTGACTCATTTGAGAAGACCCTGATGGTGGGAAAGATTGACAATGGGAGGAGAAGGGGATGACAGAGGATGAGATGGTTGGATGGCATCACCAACTCAATGGACATGAATTTGAGTAGACTTTTGGAGTTGGTGATGGACAGGGAGGCCTGGTGTGCTGCAGTCCGTGGGGTCACAAAGAGTTGGACACTACTGAGTGACTGAATTGAACTGAAAAATTATTTTGAAAAGAAAAAAAATGAAAGTTAGCATCAGCATAATCCCCTAAAATGAAATAAAATAAAAATAAGTGGAAAATGAAACAGGTGTCAAGTATCTCTTATTATCCATCTTTTATTATTATTCATTTTTCCTTAAATATATTGCGCTTAAATTTTTTAAGAGGTACGTTTTGAAAGACATGAACTGAGGTTAGTACTTGTGTGTTCTGTTAACTTTTCATTATTTCTGATTGAATCTAAATATAAAAGTCAGTGTGCATTTGGGGAGAAACCAGCAGGAACAAGAAATACTTTCAGACAACCTACTTAGTATAAGAAAGTTGAACCCATGAATGCCATGTTACCTTCCATTTTGGAAGATGGTGTCCTAGTGAAAATGATATTTATGGAGGCCGATGAGGAGTGAGAATATACCATTTGAAGCATCTGTAAGGAGAAATAGCATACTAAAGAAATAGAGACCCAGTAGTGGACCCCGTGGCCCACTTTAGTACTGTTCCTAAAGTCAATATAATATCGAACCATGGCTGAGTCATTTCCAACCAGCGTGGTTGTGATTCCCCAAAAGAGTTCTTCCTCTTTGTTCCCCTTTGCTTTCTTCTTTCTTCTGGCCGCATCAGATTTTGATGAAAGTGGAAACTATGTAATAGTCATCAGGAAATGGAGACTTGAAAACAGTTGATCAGGAATAGATAATGCCTGGCTGTGTTTCTTCAAAGTCAACTGTCACTTGACTCCTCTGGAACACCCTTTCCCTGTGAGGTGTTCGTTCATGAGTCATTAATTCAAACTCACGCATGTGATTGTCCTTTACAGACTGCAGAGGAGTATGCGCCTTAGGCTTCCTTGTGTGCGTTAGGTCCGGCGGGGAGTGCTTTCCTCGTTCTCACACGTGCTCAGACACACTTCATTCACCTGTCATTCAGTGCCCTTTCCCACTTCCTAATTCCGAGTGTGCGGCTGCATGTATTTGACAGTTTTCTTCTTCCCTTCCTTTAGACCAATGAAATGCCTAATTTTCAGCAAACGATTGCTGCCAGTTTCCTAGTTTAATCCCTGTTGCCATGATTAAGTAGTCCAAAACATTCTTCAATGACGTCTGAGGCTTTTGGAATTTAAAAGTAAATTGCTTCTGGGGAAAACAAATCAAACTTGCATTGCAGACCTACAGAAAGTGCATTAAAACATATTACGTTGCACTTTCTCAGTGGAATAAATTGAGAGTCACAGCAATGTTTCTTCTAGCAATGTCAGATTCTGAGACACTTCGATTAATTTTGGCTTTAGATTGAGTTTCTCTCCAACACTCCAGTCTCTTTGATGTGTCTACATTTTTCAATGTATCCAGTGACAATATATGCCATAAATTATTGCCTTTGGGACCCAAAACACAGAGTAGAAAAGTAAAAGCGATATTCTGGAGAGAGTGCATGAGGGATATGTGGATTGCATTGGATTGCCCATGGCCGATGCTCTGTGTGACATTGGGCAAACCGTGTAACCTTAGTGTGCCTACCTGTGATGGTGTGGTGGCTGCCATATTGCGTCTGAGATGTCTTCTGGTGCCACGTATAGGTTTGGTATTTAGATAAGAAGGACTCTAAAATCCTCCACTGTCTCAGAGGCATCTTATGTGAAGCATTTGAACATGTTAAGGACAGATGAGTCAAGTATGGTACCAGGAGGAACCCATTGTATTTTGTTGATTAACTCAAGTAATTAACCATCTCACTCTTTCTGGCAATGAAGTGAGACTGTTTACATTTTTAATTTAATTTTTATATTATGTTGAAGTATGCTTGATATACAATGTTGTATTTGTTTCAGGTGTACAGCAAAGTTATACACATACATATATTCATTTTTTTTCCAGATTTTTTTCCCATATAGGTTACTACAGAATATTGAGTAGAGTTCTCTGTGCTATACGGTAGTTCCTTCTTGATTATTCTACACTTCTAATTAATGCTAAGAGTTGTGTTACAGCTTAACTTGAAATTTTTCATTTTATTAAAATATAATATACATATGTGTGGGCTTCCCCAGTGGTTCAGCAGTAAAAGAATCCACCTGCAATGCAGGATACTTGCAGAAGACATGGGTTCGGTCCCTGGGTCGAGGAGATCCCCTGGAGGAAGGAATGGTAACCCACTTCAGGATTCTCGCCTGAGAGATCCCATAGACAGAGGAGTCTGGTGAGCTACAGTCCATGGGGTTGCAAAGAGTCGGACATGGCTGAGCAACTAACACATTCCGTTTCACCTTCCCCCAAGCCTCCAGGAACTCTCTGTAGTTTATGAAATGGACCAGTCTCTCATTTCCCTTTTTAAACTTTGTAGTGTGGTCCCTCCCTCCTGGAAAGCCGGCCTTCATTCCCTTTCCTAGTCTTTCCTGACTCTACCTGGTCCGCCACTCGTGTGAGCAGCAGTATCCCCCCCGAGTCTCAGCTTCAGTGCCACCCTCCTAGTAACACTGCCCTGACTGTCTATACAGATCCTCCCCTCTCCGGTTCTAAACCCATTCATCTGGTTTATCTCTTTCTCAACTATTATCACTACTTATCATCATTCACTGGGTTATTGGCTTACTTTTCTTCTTGGCTCCCTCTCCCACCCCACTAGATTATGAACTCTATGACGGTAAGGACACACCTCCTCTGCTCACCCCCCAAAGATATCCAATCCTAACCCCTAGGACCTAGAAAATGTCATGCTTTGTGACCAAGGGAAGTTAAGGTGGCAGATAAAATGAAGGGTGCTAATCCATGAACCTTAAATAGTGAAATTATTCTGGGTTGCCTCTATTAGCCCAGTATAACCATGAGGGTTCTGAGAAGTGGAAGAGGAAGGCCAAAAAGAAGGTCAGAGTGATGTTATGAGAAGACCTTGACCCAGTGATGCTGGCTTTCAACAAGGAGGGCTGGGGATCAGAGCCAAGAGATCCAAGTGACTCTATAAAGTGAACAAGATGAGGGAGTACATGGTCTTCTAGAGCCTCCAGAAGAGAGTGCAAGCCCCAGTGACACCTTAATTTTAGCCCAGTGAGACCCATGTCAGAATTCTAACCTATAACAACAAGAGAATCAGTTTGTATTGGTTTCAGCCACCAAGTTTGTGGACCTGTTACACCGATAGAAAACGAACACAATACCTAACTAGAATATATACATTTAGAAGGTAATGCAACAAAGAGCCAAACAGATGGGGTAACAAGAGACATTTTCATAAAAAAGACCTTCTGATGGATCATGAGCTGCGTTTGCTCTTACAGAGATGCGAAGCAAGAACCATTCAAACCAGAGATACAGTGTGAGAAATAATTAGACAGAAGGACCCATGCAGTAGTAAGGTAAGCAACAGTGTAGGAGACTCATGGCTTGTGATGCTTAAAATTGCAGCCAGCATCTTAGACTAATGTTATTACTACAAACTGAATTATCTAACTAAGACTAAAAGTCATCGTTTGGTCCATCTCATCTCCGAGCTTGGCATCATCAATATACACCATGGACAAGCCAGTTGGGGTCTTAATGACCAGTCTGACTGATATCAAAACGGAAGAAAAGTACTTAGCTTTCAGAAATTTCCAAGAGCATTATACTAACAAGTATAAGGATAAAAGGATGCAAAAGGGAATAAGAAGTAATGTTTGATGTTTATTGTGTATAAGGCATGGTGTTTTCTAAGCACTCTTCTATTTAATCCTCAGAACTCCTTGCAAAGGATACTCTTTTTAATCCCATCTGTAAACTAAAAATAGAACTGAATGTTAGGATAGCTCAGTAAATGACTAAAGGTCTTCCAGGTGGTGGGTGGCAGAACTGCATTTGAACTGATGCTTTATGATTTTGGAAGGCAAACTTTTAGTCAGTTAATATCTTTCATGTGCAACAGATTAGAAATGAATGATGATACAATTTATCTTTTTTGGAGTATAATTGCTTAACAATATTGTGTTATTTTCTACTGTAGAGCAAAGCGAATCAGCTATTATGTATCCATATATCCCCTCCTCTTAAGCCTCCCTCCTATTCAAGCCAATCCTGCCTCTCTAGGTCATCACAGAGCACCGAGCTGAGCTCCCTAACAATTAATTTAATTTCAACAACAGTTTGAAGACTTGAGGGCAATGGAGAATATCTTAGTTCACTATCTTCCAATTGACTAAAAATGAATACGATGTGTTCAGTTCATATTTCTTTGGGTTGTTTTTAAAGAAAAGCTAGTAACAGAAAAGGACAACTCCCTTAGCTCAGAATAAGAGATAAAACAAAGAAAATGGATTGTGCTCTCAAGGCTTTTACACCACCTTGCCAGAGGAGCTTTTCCCAGACCCAGAATTTACACTAGATCTCAAATCCTGTAAGTTCATTCCATGTTTTCAAACATGTTCTAAATTTACATCCTCAAAGGCCAGTTTATTATCTCAGGACATATTGCTCTAATGGATGAATTAGAGGCAGCTTGGTAAGAGTTTTACATTTTGCAGAAGAAGAAATGGTTTCTGGAGAGGTGAAAGAATTTCCCAGGTTGCCCACTTCCATCATGCTATGTAAAATGCCAAGGGTCACTGTGCACAGGCCTGTCCAAGATCCTTAAATGGTGGTTGATCTTGAGAGGACATCCTTTTCAGAACAAGCTACAGAAGTACAGCTCAGATATTAAGAACTGACTCATTGGAAAAGGCCCTGATGCTGGGAAAGATTGAAGGCAGGAGGAGAAGGGGATGACAGAGGATGAGATGGTTAGGTGGCATCACTAACTCTGTGGACATGAGTCTGAGCAAGCTCCGGGAGCTGGTGATGGACAGGGAAGCCTGACATGCTACAGTCCATGGGGTCATAAAGAGTCGGACACAACAGAGTGACTGAACTGATATCAAGTAGCAAAAATTTTCCCCTGTAAGTTTCATTGTGAGTTTCACATTTCATTCCCCTATGATAGACTGTAGGAAGACCCAAAGACATCCTTAATGAAGCCTGTTGGTACCACAACCCAGATCCTTGTCATCGGGCTGTATCACCAACCCCCCAACCAGCCTCTGTGGATGCTGACAGTTCATGCCTGTGCTCTTCTCAGAGGATTTGCTGTTGGCAGTAGGGACCTACTTTGATCAGAAATTCCTTGGAGATCATTCTCTTCTCCTAGAAGTCAAGAGCCAATGACTGACCTACATAGGGTATAAAAGACCAGCCATCTTTCTGCAAGGAAGGACACCTTGATGGTGCCCCTCCTGCTCTCCAGCTCCTCCAAGGACCAGGCTGAGGCTAGACTCCAGCCTGAGATAACATCCTCACTTAGCATCTTTCCTGCTCTGCCCCATGGCCCATGTTTCTGTACAGGTTTCTCTTGAGAGCGTTCACTTCTTCCCCGAGCGAATGTCGCGTTTCTGTAGTTTTCCTGTATGACTTCCAGATAAAACGTTTTTTGAGATGGACCTTGTTCCTTTCACTTGTTCTAGAGAAAGTGTATTGATGTGTCTGTAAGTGATGTGTCTGTAAGTCTGGTAAAGTCTTCACCGGGTGAAGAGTGACATTTATTGCTTCAGAGGAAGATAGTACTTTGGGGGAAAAATGAAACCAAAGGTGTTCTAGCATAAGCCATTACAGAAGGCACCATGGCAGTGGGGTGTCTGAGGACTCTGGAGATTGATGGAGAGGAGCTGGATCCACGCGCTCCAGCTCTTTTCCCTCAGCTTACTCACTCCCTCTCTATATGTCATTATTAGGGTTTAGCATGATGCTCTGCATGGTTCTGAGTAAAATTGCTTACAATGTAGGAAAGATGATTGCTGAACTGTTCCCAAGCTTATGGAACAAAGTTTACAGGAACCAGAAAAATCTGCCCATGAAACACTGGCCCTAAGCAGAGACTGAAATCTTCACAATTAAAATTATGCTGCAGCAACGTGATTTTTTCTTCAAGGAGGTGCATTGGCCAGAGTAAGAGAGAAAACATACAGCCTCCTCTCTTGAAAGAATGGACACATGAATAAATAAGTGGCTGGAAGGCTGGCTGGCTGGATGGATGGATGAACGGATGAATCAGTGGAAGGATGAGTGAGTGAATATTCTTGCCGCAGTGTCCATGAGGAGTAAGTTCTTTGCTTTTGTCTGTTCTTCAGTGATAAAAAGGATAACTAGAAACCTAACTCAGAACACAGAGGTGAAAGGCAAACTCATATCTCTTTTCTTTCTCTTTGCTCTCTCTTTTCTTTCTTACCCTCTTATGGTAACAATGTGTGAATTATTTGGGGGGTATTCACTTAAGAAAATGTTATGCTGGAACTTAAGCAGTCTCTTCTCAAGATGCCTGCTGACTTTTGAGGAAGTGATTCACACCAATTCCTTCAGAGACAAGATTTCTGTTCTTTGGGAAACTACAATGTTTTGAAAATTTAGCAAGTTTGAGAAGGAAACTTTTGCAGCTTCCAGGAAATTGGAGAGATATATTTTATTTAAAAAGCATATGTGTGCTTATACATAAAACAATGAAAATATATTTATATATAAGGTTTTAGTATTATATCTGAAGTAATTGATTAACATACCTGAGGAACCAGTGATTAAAGCAATTTATTATTTTTGAATGAGATAATACAAAATGAAGCAAAGATTAATCCAAGTGAAAAATCTGTGCATAGAAGAAACTCATGTTGAAGTCAGGGTAGCCTTGGATTTTACAAAAATTTTTCTACCATATACTTGGAAGACAGTGCTACTTTGCTGTTGTTTAATTCTTAAAATTGCCAGGCACTTTATCATGATACCTCTGGGATACCATAGGTTTGTCTCTGTGATTTTTAATGCTGACTTAAAGAGCTAGGGGGAAAAAGTGACCAACTGACTCTGAAATATCACTAAGGTAAAGTGACTTAAAAAGAAATTTAAATATTTAGATAAAATTTTAGAGCATAAGATATGTGCATTATGGCACTTCTGAATGAACTCTCTCTCCATAGATAGATAGATAGATAAATAGATATCACATATGTCAGAACAAAAATAACAAGGTAAGTGCGTAACACTGTTACGCACAATGGGAGAGCTCCCATGAGTTTTGAAAGGCAAGCAAGTTCTGAGGAAAGCCGGCTGGATCTCCTAACGTGAGTCCTCATCAGCTCCTTCCATTCATTTATGCTTTCATTCTGTTCCTTCTCATTAGAACGAGACACCCAGGTTTCAATGGCTTACTTGATTGGCAAATGATACTATAAATGAATAAACTATCTTGCTCTGATCTTTCCATTTATCTCTAATTTAAATCACTGCTTTAAGATTTCTACCAGTTACATCATTGACAAACAATAAAAAAAAAGTATCAGAATGGACAACTATTCAAAACGAGAATGTTTAAAGATATTGAACTGATATCTTATCCTCAGAATCCATTTGATAAGAATAGCAGGTGATATGGAAATGTATTGATTTGAAAGTGAGAAAAGGAAAGAAATGGAGAATAATCCAACTCTGATATATTAGTATAGTTGAATTTCAGAAAAGACCTAGTAAATTTTTTTTTAAGTTCTGTGTCAAATTAATCACACATTCTTTGATATGGATTTTTGGTTTATTGGTTCATCAGGAATCCATTGATATATTTGAACAAACAAATATAGCACCCTCTTCCTTAAATTAGAATGCTTTTGTCTTGTTAGATTTCGGAGCTGAAACTAAATTGGAATTTTTATAAGGTTATAATTGGCAAATAATTTCAAGTTCACCCACACAGGGGCTGCTCAGGTGGTACTAGTGGTTTAAAAAAAAAAAAAATCCACTTGCCAATGCAGAAGACACAAGACACACAGGTTCAATCCCTGGATCAGGAAGATCCCCTGGAGTGGGAAGTAAGCACCCCAGTCCAGTATTCTTGCCTGGAAAATTCCATGGGCAGAGGATCCTGAAGGGCTATAATCCATGGGTTCATAAAGAGCTGGACATGACTAAATAGCTGAACACACATACACACAGCCTTCAGTAACAGTAGATATACTGGTATCAACTTCAACCAGGTATAGATTAGCCGATGCAGAAATTGGTGTGAAATCATCACAATGAACGAAGGAGCAGCCATATTCTCTCCTTGGAAGACTTCCGTGTGGCTCATTTTTCAATGCTCTTAATAGTTACACGAATGTGCAGTGACATCGCTTCTTTGAATGTTTTTTTGTTGGCTTTTTGTTTTGTTTTGTTTTCTTTTCTTTTCTGTCTGCAGTGCAGTAGAGGTAGTCACAAGGATCAGAAGTTTGTTGTGGAAAAGTACTAAATGACAAAGTATGGTGAAGCCGCATGTTGTTCTTCTGGAGTATCAAACGCTCTTAAATATCTTTACCCCGTCGTTTGGTGGTAACAAAGCTTTAAAGAGAAACAAGGAGAGGATTGTGTTGTCTAAGAACCATGGAGTTTGGAATTAGAGTATAATAGACAACTACATCCCAACAAGTAGAGGATTTTTTTGTCTTTGTAAGATCTAAAATCTTAACCACTGTTATATGGTCATAGAAATTGGAAGCTAGTTCACCTTTCTTGATTTCTAGAAATCAAGGCTTCCTTAAGGTTGTGAGTCACCGAGGTCTCCTGTGTTTCTCTCTGAGGATTCTGATAGATGCACTTTCATTTGAAGTGCCATCAGTCAAGTTCAGTAGGAACAATTTGCTGAAAAACAGAGTGAATGGGATCTGTGGATCCAGTGTTTCTTTCTTTCTTTTTAATTTTTTTATTGGAGCATAGTTGCTTTATAGGGTTGTTAGTTTCTGCTGTGCAGCAATGTGAATAAGACACACACATATATACACACAAACACATGTATATCCCCGCTTTTATGGATTTCCTTCCCATTTAGGTCACCACAGAGCGCTGAGAAGCGTTCCCTCTGCAGTACACCAGGTTCTCATTAGTTATCCATTTAGCTGGGCTTCCGCTGGTGGCTCAGACAGTCAAGAATCTCCCCGCAGTGCTGGAGACCTGGGTTTCATCTCTGGATTGGGATGATCCTCTGGCGAAGGGAATGGCTACCCACTCCAGTATTCCTTCCTGGAGAATTCCATGGACAGTGGAGCCTGGCAGGCTATAGTCCATGTGGTCACAAAGCGTCGGACAGGACTGAGCAACTAACACTTTCACTTTGTTACACAAAGTATCGATAGTGTGTATATTTCAATCCCAATCTCCCAGTTTATCCAACCACTCGCCCCTTTGCCCCTTTCTGTGTTTCTTTCAAGGCTGCATCCCTGTCAGATGGTTCTCTCAGTCTGTGGTCGGTAGTTCTCTTGTAACCAGTGTCTTGCTTTCTCTTTCAAATGCATTGCACGAATAGATATCCTAGAATCACAGACTTTTCATTTTAGACCTGCAGGTTCTTATATTTTATCCCGTCTTTCCCCTTCATTGTTTAAATGTGCAGGTTGAAAGTCAGGAAAGGTAACGGATTCTCCACGTCATGTGTCCTCTGTGGCTGAGCCGGGGCTGGAACTCTCAGTTCTGACTCACATTCAGAGGCTTTCTCTCAGTGCCATATGGTGTCACCAAAGCTGTTAAGTACTGGAGTAAACCTCAGAATCGGAACCATCAGTGATGTATTATTTGAATATCACACTGCATTTTGGGCATAGCTGGAACAAAATATACAGCCTAAGAAAACAGGGAATGAATTCCAACTCAGCCTATTCACTGGGTAACCCACAAGTGGGCCAAAAGTTGGCAAGCTGAAAGAAATAGGACGAAAAGATGACAGGGATAGGCCTATCGGAATGGCATAATTAGACCTGCTGTTGTTGTTTAGTTGCTAAGTTGTGTCCAACTCATTGCGACCCCATGGACTATATATATAGCCCACCAGGCTCCTCTGTCCATGGAATTTTCCAGGCACAAGTCCTGGAGTGGGTTTCCATTTCCTTCTCCAGGGGATCTTCCCAACCCAGGGATCAAACCCACATCTCCTGCATTGCAAGTGGATTCTTACCACTCAGACAACTGGGAAGCCCTTATTAGATTGTGTCTCTGTTAAATCCTTTGGTGAATACATTGCCTTCAGATAAGCTCAAAGCATCTAGAAATCGTGAGCCGTTTGTCGTCTTTCCCCTTGCTTTTCAGTAGTAGCTCAGGTCTGAACAGTTCTCAGCAGTTCACCTGCCAGCCCAAATCTATTAGTCACACTGTCCTGGAAAGCAGATGAAGATGGAAAGAAGGCTAGTGGATCGGCAGGTCTGGAGAAGTGAGATGGCAGACTGGAGTCAGTGGTCAAAGGAGGATAAATTCCACGAGTGAGATGTGAAATGTATTTATTTTATATTAGCAGGATACTCAAGAAGTTTATCATGAAATGAGAAAAGAAACTCCAAATGAACATTGCAGCCTACAAAACGTGTTCCCTAAAAGTTCAGTTCAGTTCGTTTCACTTCAGTCGCTCAGTCGTGTCCGACTCTTTGTGACCCCATGAATTGCAGCACGCCAAACCTCCCTGTCCATCACCAACTCCCGGAGTTCACTCAAACTCACGTCCATTGAGTCGGTGATGCCATCCAGCCATCTCATCCTCTGTCGTCGTCCCCTTTTCCTCCTGCCCCCAATCCCTCCCAGGATCAGAGTCCTTTCCAATGAGTCAACTGTTCACACGAGGTAGCCAAAGTACTGGAGTTTTAGCATCATTCCTTCTAAAGAACACCCAGGGCTGATCTCCTTTAGAATGAACTGGTTGGATCTCGTTGCAGTCCAAGGGACTCTCAAGAGTCTTCTCCAACACCACAGTTCAAAAGCATCAATTCTTCGGCACTCAGCTTTCTTCACAGTCCAACTCTCACATCCATACATGACCACAGGAAAAACCATAGCCTTGACTAGACGGACCTTTGTTGGCAAAGTAATGTCTCTGCTTTTGAATATGCTATCTAGGTTGGTCATAACTTTTCTTCCAAGGAGTAAGCGTCTTTTAATTTCACGGCTGCAGTCACCATCTGCAGTGAATAGACAACTGTATTTAGGTTGGGAATAGACAGCTTAAGCATGTGAGCTGATTGTAAAGAACACAAATATGTCCATTCTGCTTTGCTAAGGTCATTAAAAGCATACACAGGGGAAATAAAAGCTATACAAACTGTTTCATGGTAATTTTTCTGTTAATTTTTATCATCTCCTTAGTGTTGATGCTGATGAAACCTGGTATATTAATTTTGGCAAGACAGTTGGATTAAAAAGTTATTTGCAACATATTTCATACAAGAGCCACCCCAATGTCAGACATTAAGATGGAACATAGGTCCAAGATTGGTTTCCACAGGACTCCGAGCTGAGGAAAAACTGGACAGGAACACCAAGTGGAGACTGCCTCTGCTCAGAGGGATTTTTTGTTTACATGTTCTCTGGTCCCATTTCCCATGCTCAGATCTCTAGCATGTCTGGTTAGAACTCACAGAATTAGTTAATCAAGGGCTTCCTGCCTTTCAATCCCTCTTCAAAACTTTAGTCAAGGGAATTAATTAATTTTTTAAAGTTGTTTTATTTTTGAGCTGCTTGCGAATGTCTCCTTATTTCAGTTAAATAGAAGTCAATTTTGTTAGCAAGCTGTGCTATTTCTTTGGGTTATATTTATGTATATGTATCAACTAATTGTGGAGTGTATATATTTTTATCTTTTTAGTAGTTGACAACCTTTTTTCTCCACTTGTCACTTCTGTCATGGGCATTTTGAGAAAGCACTGCTGGAGGCAACTTGCAAAGGGTCGTTTTTCTATAATAAATCTTTAAACAATTTGACTCAACAAAGTTGTGCTCATGAGGCAAAGGTTTCATTCAAGAAGGTAGCAGTTTAGCTTTTGCATAGAAAAACTTTGTTCTGGAGCAGATATGAGACAACCCAGTTAATCCGTCTTCAACCCTTGTTTGACCACGTGCTGTTTATTGGTTTATTTATTTACTTGACTGTGGTGGGTCTTATTTGGGGCACAGAGGACCTTCAGTCTTTGTTTCAACGTATGGGATCTTTAGTTGCAGCACATAAACTCTTAGTTGGGGCATGTGGGATCTAGTTCCCTGTCCAGGGATTGAAGCCCAGCCCCCTGCCTTGGGAGCACAGTGATTACTCACTGGACCACCAGGGCAGGCCCACATGCTATACTTTTAACACTTACCTCACAGATAAAGTCAGCAGAGTGCAAGAGACGGTCGGGAAGATTCAGGGCAGGCTGCAGCACTGAAAAACAAGAGAGAGAAACTTCAAAGCATGAGTCCTTTTGATTGCGGTCAATAGATCACTTTGTTCATACAAATTTGACAAAATACAATACATAGAGTGACTGTGTATGTAATATACACACAGGCACACAGGCCCCTGGAAAATTCCCCTTATGAGGATTTCAGTATTTAACTTAAAATTTTGGCTTTAGGACTCTTTCTTTTATTTTCTTTTCCCTTCTGATGAACAGAACACATCAAATACAAAAGAGCTTGTTTAGCTACCGCCTTGCAGTTGTGTATTCATTTTCAGTAAGCTTTGAGACTCCCTTTGTTCTTAAACGCTCAACAGAAAATAGAGGTACAGGGAGGTAGAAATTACCTCAATGAGTCTGGACAGGAAAGAATTAAACTGACCTTCACTTTAGATTTCTCTGTCCTTCCTTAAAGTAGGGATATACAGAGGTGCTAAGTTGATTTATGTTAAGTTAAAGCCATTTCAGTAAAGCAATGACCTTGTGCCAATAAATGTTTAAGTATCTAGTTCTTCAGGGATCAGTGAAAAAATATCATTCTTAAAATAACACAGGTCTTCTGTGAAACCTTTTGGCTGCCAGAGGACTGACTCGGAGTGTGTTTTAAACAACCTTCCTACATGAAGAAACTAGAACATGGCTACAACATGACTTTGCCTCATTTACAGGCTGAATGGTGCCAAAGAGGAATGAAAAAAAGAGGCATGAGAGAGCAAGCTATGTTTGTTTGCTCATAATATGCCAGCTTCATGAGGGCTGGATAGACGTTAAGGCGTGGCCTCCCACTGCACTTTTCTTCTTGTTAAAGCTATGTTGGACACTGTCTCTCCTGGTGGGACCTCTCTGTACCTTGGTTTTCCTGGCTACAAAATAAAAGTAGAGGAATAAATGATGTGCAAGGTCTTTTAAAGCTTTGAAAATTCTGGATTTATATCTCAAAAGGATTTTTAAATGATCCATAATTCAAGGTATATATATATATATATATATATATATATACTAAGATCTTTAATACAGGCAATTTAAAACTGTGGAGAAGGGATATAAATTCAGTAGATGAATATTTTAGGTTCATATAGTTACTATCATTAATTATTGCAATTCACTCAAAACTTGCTGACATAGAAGGTAAACTACATATTCCAAACCCCTGAAATACCTTGAATAAAAAAAAAAGTGGAAATGTGTAGTAAATCTGTTAGAGGAGTTTTTCTTTTCAGAATTCTGTATAAGATCTCAATTTACCAAAGGCTCCTTGACTGGTCTTTTTTCCCCTTGTTTTTCTAGGTAGTAAATTGATATCAAGTTTTATTTTAATTTTATATTTTTATTGAAGTGTCGTTGATTTACAGTGTTTCCGGTGCACAGCAAAGTGATTCAGTGATGCTTAAATGCAATATATATCATGTAGACACTGGTTTTCAGACTCTTTTCACTCACATGTTGTTGCGAGGTGTTAAACACAGTCCCTGTGCTAGGCAGCAGGCCCTAGTGGTCTACGTGCTTCGTGTACAGTGCCCTGTGTCTGTTAATTCCGAATCTGTCCCTTCCCCGCTTCCTTTTGGTAACCATAGGTTTGGTTTCTGCGTCTGTTTTCTGTGTCTGTGTGCTTTGTAAATATGTTCCTTTGTATCACTTTTGTTTTTTTATTTTAGATTTTTAAAGGGGTATTAATGCTTTTTTGATTCATCCTGAGAGTACTAGATCTGATACATAAAGTGCCTGATGAACTATGGACAGAGGTTCGTGACATTGTACAGGAGACAGGGATCAAGACCATCCCCATGGAAAAGAAATGCAAAAGAGCAAAATGGCTGTCTGGGGAGGCCTTACAAATAGCTGTGAAAAGAAGAGAGGCGAAAAGCAAAGGAGAAAAAGAAAGATATAAGCATCTGAAAGCAGAGTTCCAGAGAATAGCAAGAAGAGACAAGAAAGCCTTCTTCAGCGATCAATGCAAAGAAATAGAGGAAAACAACAGAATGGGAAAGACTAGAGATCTCATCAAGAAAATTAGAGATACCAAGGGAACATTTCATGTAAAGATGGGCTCAACAAAGGACAGAAATGGTATGGACCTAACAGAAGCAGAAGATATTAAGAAGAGGTGGCAAGAATACGCAGAAGATATACAAAAACGATCTTCATGACCAAGATAATCACAATGGTATATCACTCACCTAGAGCCAGACATCCTGGAATGTGAAGGCAAGTGGGCCTTAGGAAGCATCACTACAAACAAAGCTAAAGGAGGTGATGGAATTCCAGTTGAGCTGTTTCAAATCCTGAAAGATGATGCTGTGAAAGTGCTGCACTCAATATGTCAGCAAATTTGGAAAACTCAGCAGGCCACAAGACTGGAAAAGGTCAGTTTTCATTCCAATCCCAAAGAAAGGCAATGCCAATAAATGCTCAAACTACCGCACAATTGCACTCATCTCACATGCTAGTAAAGTAATGCTCAAAATCTCCAAGCCAGTGTACAGAAATACATGAACCATGAACTTCCAAATGTTCAAGCTGGTTTTAGAAAAGGCAGAGGAACCAGAGATCAAATTGCAAACATCTGCTGGATCATGGAAAAAGCAAGAGAGTTCCAGAAAAACATCTATTTCTGCTTTACTGACTATGCCAAAGAAAGCCTTTGACTCTGTGGATCACAGTAAACTGTGGAAAATTCTTAAAGAGATGGGAATACCAGACCACCTGACCTGCCTCTTGAGAAACCTATATGCAGGTCAGGAAGCAACAGTTAGAACTGGACATGGAACAACAGACTGGTTCCAAACAGGAAAAGGAGTATGTCAAGGCTGTGTATTGTCACCCTGCTTATTTAACTTCTATGCAGAGTACATCATGAGAAACGCTGGGCTGGAAGAAACACAAGCTGGGATCAAGATTGCCAGGAGAAATATTAATAACCTCAGATATGCAGATGACACCACCCTTATGGCAGAAAGTGAAGAGGAACTAAAAGTCTCTTGAAGAAAGTGAAAGAGGAGAGTGAAAAAGTTGGCTTAAAGCTCAACATTCAGAAAACGAAGATCATGGCTTCTGGTTCCATCACTTCATGGTAAATAGATGGGGAAACAGTGTCACACTTTAATTTTGGGGCTCCAAAATTACTGCAGATGGTGATTGTAGCCATGAAATTAAAAGACACTTACTCCTTGGAAGGAAAGTTATGACCAACCTAGATAGCATAATGAAAAGCAGAGACATTACTTTGCGAACAAAGGTCCATCTAGTCAAGACTATGGTTTTTCCAGTAGTCATGTGTGGATGTGAGAGTTGGACTATGAAGAAAGCTGAGTGCTGAAGAATTGATGCTTTTGAACTGTGGTGTTGGAGAAGACTCTTGAGGGTCCCTTGGACTGCAAGGAGATCCAGCCAGTCCATTCTAAAGGAGATCAGTCCTGGGTGTTCTTTGGAAGGAATGATGCTAAAGCTGAAACTCCAGTACTTTGGCCACCTCATGCGAAAAGTTAACTCATTGGAAAAGACTCTGATGCTGGGAGGGATTAGGGGCAGGAGGAAAAGGGGACGACAGAGGATGAGATGGCTGGATGGCATCACCAACTCAATGGACATGAGTTTGAGTGAACTCCGGGAGTTGGTGATGGGCAGGGAGGCCTGGCGTGCTGTGATTCATGGGGTCGCAAAGAGTTGGACACTACTGAGCTACTGAACTGAACTGAACTGAGAGTAAACTTTCACCTTAATTAACAAATTACGGCAGGATAGTTGTTACCATATGACATAAACTTTCATAGATGATAACAGGTATTCTGAATCAGCTCTAATGGAAATGGTAAACCACTAGTAGAGGGGTTAAGATTCTGATGTTCTAGAATTTGAGAACTAAATTTACTGGTGCTGCTTAAACGCCAGTAGGTCAGATTCTGTACTTTAATGTTGCCTTGATCTTAGAGGCCTTCCCTGAGGTCTCAGGAGAAGACAATAGCAACCCACTCCTGTACTCTTGCCTGGAAAATCCCATGGATGGAGGAGCCTCATAGGCTGTAGTCCTTGGGGTCATGAAGAGCCCGACACGACTGAACGACTTCACTTTCTTTTCCCTTTCATGCCTTGGAGAAGGAAAACACCCACTCCAGTGTTCTCGCCTGGAGAATCCCAGTGATGGGGGAGCCTGTTGGGCTGCCGTCTATGGGGTTGCACAGAGTCGGACACTGAAGCGACTTAGCAGCAGCAGCAGCAGCTGAGGCCTCACCTTGAAGTCATCAGTACTTGGAGTATGACCTTCATTCTCCACTTTCGTTCACCCTCCATTATCTATCATTCTGCAAAACTGTGTTCCTCCTTCATTGATCTCTCCCTGGATCCACTGTCTCACCATCATCAAGGACAATATACCCTCAGCATTTACTCAAATTGTTTCCACTCCCATCCTGCCAGCATCAAATCCAGGCTCGTCCCCAAAGACACTGCTTCATTTTAGCTTCACTGAGCTTTGCTGCTTCTCAGTGGTGCAGTGGCTCTCATGCCCTTTTGTGGCTTCTCGATGAAGGGTCCTCTTCCTACGTGTAAGCACTCTGCTTTGTCTGAGGCTCACAGAAGACCACCCTCTCCACCCATCATCCATTGGCCTTCAGGTGATTCATTCTGTCACTGCAGTTTGGGCATCCAGATAAGTTTTCATTTCTAACACAGTTCCTGCCAACCCAATTCCCTAGGTGTTGTTGATAGTCATTTATCATAGTGAACCATCCTGGCCTCTCAGCAGTTTTAACCTCATCCTCTGTAATAGCTTCCTCTTCAGTCTTCTCAGCCACTCACTGTCCGAGTCAAACTCGAAATCAGCAACCTCAGGAAACTGCTTTCTCAAAAATCATGATGTCAACTTCCTACTCGCAATTTGTAACCTTCTATTTTCCAGCATGCTTGTTCAATTAATGATCTTCCGCCAACGTCTTGGCTAGTCCGTCGGCCCCTCTTTCTTTAACCTGTCCAATAGCTTAGGCTTGTCATCCTTGTGGTTCTGATCAAACTCAATCCCAACCACAGATACACTGAGCTATCTGCTTTTTTCTATCTCCAGGTAAACCATAGATAAAATAAACCAGAAGAGAAAAATATATTGCTACACTATGATCAACAACCTTAGCTACATCTCTATCAACTCAGTTTCCAGTTCACAATGGCTACTGCAAACCACCTTCACCCTTCTGAAATCACTGCTGGCATACCTCTCCAGACACTCAGCAAATGACATCCCTTTTCACTTAACTTGGAAGGTAGCAGTTATGCGATGGGAACTCCCTTCACCTGCCACCATCAAACATACAAATCTATCATCTGTCAGCATCAAACATACAAATCTCTCATTGTCTCCTTCCCTCCTATTGCAATAACAGAGGTGCCTCTCTTCCCCTCTGAGGCCGATTTCCTCCTGCTTTGGAATCCATCCTTCCCTGTTCTCTAATTCTCATTAACGAATATCCCTTTGATCACCTGTTATGTGACTCTCCTCTCTCTATTGGGTCTTTCTCAATATCATCTGTATCTATATAAGAACTATTTTCCCCGATTAAAACTGAGGCAGAGCACTTCCCTGGTGGTCCATTGGTTAGGAATCTGCCTTCTAGTTCCAGGAACACAGCTTCGATCTCTGGTCCAGAAACTTAGATCCCACATGCCTCAGGGCAACTAAGCCTGAGTGCCAGTTACTGAGCTTGCGCACTGCAACTACTGAGCCTGCATGCTCCAGTGAGAAGCCGTGCTGCCCAGTTAGAGAGGCCCAGATGCCACAGCAGACACCCAGTGCAGCCAAAAAACAAATAAAAAGCAAAAAGGGTGGTGCAACAAAACAAACGCTTCCCTCCATCTCTTTCCTTTCTCTACCACATTTCTTGCATAGCACACTTTCTTAAAAGTGTTTAAGAAACTTCTGTATACATCTCAGCCCTCTGCCTCCCCCCTGTACCAGTTTGCCGTGACGCTTCTTGTCAGCACCATTGATGGTCTCATGCGCCAAATTCATTCCTCGGTTTTTGATTCTGTTTTACTTACTAGCATCCAATCACATTGTCCATTTCCTCCTTCTCTTCTAGGCGTTTGTAACCCCACACTCTGTTTCCAGCTTCTCTGCTTCTTCCTATAAATCATGGCATCCCTCAAAACTCTTTCTTTTTAGCCCTCAAAACTCTTTTTTTTTCCCTACAATATATTCTGTGTCTAAACACCTAAATCCATGGTCAGACTTCAGTGTGTGTTTGTATGACTCTCCCTTTTTTTTTTTTTTTTCACCTCCAGTCCAGCTTTGGGCTCCAAATGTGTATGACCAACTACTGATTCAATATCTTCTCTTAGCTATTCCAGAATTACCTCAAAGCTTGAATTAAAATGGAAATAATTATCCTCTTCACTCCCCAACATTGTCTCAAGCTGTCCTTACTCTCTTTTCCCCACTGGAACCAGTCTAATCTTTAAAAACAAAAATAAATATTCCAACTCCAGTTCTTAAAACATCTTAAAGATTTTCCTTTCCAAATATTGATTTGTAGGACTAAATTTATTTAGCAGAGTCCAGGAGTCCCTATAAAATCTGGTTGTTCCTTCTTTGCTGTCTTAACTTACTCCCTCACTTCCCATGATTCAGTCAGTGGGTCATTTTCCTTTCCTTCTAATGTTCTATGTTTTTTCCTGCATCGTAGCTTTCAATGTACTGAGTCATTTACTTAGAATTCTCTTTCTTTTATCCTTTAAATTTCTGCTCAAGTTTCAGAACCCAGCTCAAAACTCCATCCTTATGGAAGATTTTCTGAGACTTGTCATGATCATTACTAGACCATTTCCTTAGCATTTTTAACATATCACAATTTCAACAAAATGATAGTTTCAGTAAGGCATTATTCTATGTCTTCCTTACCTGCTAAAATGTAATCCTGGTAGGCAAGTAATCATGCCTGCCTTGATCACCTTTGTATTCCTAACACTTAGCAGGCTTTTGTTTATTTGTTCTTAATGGATACTCAACAAATATATTTTCAGTGGAATGAGTGCTTTGGTACTGAACCTAAGCCTCTGGATTTTAGTAGCAATTACTTTTTTAATAGTCTTTAGTTTAAGAGCAAAATTTCTTGATGGGGATAAAATCCACTTTTAAGTTATTAATGAAAGTTTGGTATGTAATCATAAACTTTTTAGGCTTTAAATGGCTTATTTAATTGTTGTATGATCTACTCTTTGTTTTCTGTACTTTTCCTTTGTGTGTTTTGGTTGTGTGGTTTTTTTATTTTTTTATTTTATTTTATTTATTTTTATTTTTATTTTTATTTTTTCAGTTTTTTATTTTTTTAAATTTTAAAATCTTCAATTCTTACATGCGTTCCCAAACATGAACCCCCCTCCCACCTCCCTCCCCATAACATCTCTCTGGGTCATTTTTTAAAAATCACTTTCTATACCAGGAACAATGCCATAGAAATTAATACCTTGATTCCTTTGAACTATTTACCAAGGAAGATAGATTATTTGAAAGAATTATGTTGTCTCTCTATTCAATGCCATGTTAAGTACTTTAAAAGAATATGTGTTTTTTCTTGTAAACTCTTATAAAATAGACTATTTAATCTTTCTTTTGTGGAATAGAATAAGATTTACTAGCTCTGAAATAAGCTTAGAATCCTGGCCTCTGTATTTACCTGTAAGTTTGGTGGGTTGCTTCCAACTACTTAATCTCTCATCCTCCCTTTTCCTATCTGTGAAATGGTGCAAACACCAGTGAGAATATTTGAGTGATTTTCCTAAAATTTTGTTCATCCTCATCACTCACCAACTGCCTTCTCTTCCTTTATTGATAGTTGTACTCATATGAGACCCTGTAAAGCTTTAAACATTGCACTTAGCATATAGCAGCCTTCAAGAAATGCAATCAGTAAATTGAGGGAGAGAGAGAAATATCACTTGTGATATATTTTTGCCTGATGCAAGCTTTTTCTTTTAAGCCAAGCATATAACCAGGTGGTAAAATCTAAACTCTGATGATTAACTCATGTATTATTGAATATATAGCTTATACTTTCAGATCTCATCAAGATGCTGTGTCTTTGTTCCCCTAACACCTCGAGATAATGGTGACTTTGCCCTTGAGGGGTGCAGAGCAGGAGAAATGACTTCAGATCTGGCTTTTGCCTTGAAGTCTAGTCCTTGAATATTTTTTTCCTCAGATGATGGTTTTCATCACATTGGAAGATTGAGCCAATCATCATTAATACAGATGCTTTAGCAATTTTTCATCCCAATCAGTAATGATAGTTCCTTTCCTTAATTATAGTGATTATGAGTCTATTGGATAGAAGCTGTATGCTAGTGAGCATAGAGTAATATGTATATTTAGTGTTTTAGTATTGTTGTCTATTGATGTTTCTTAAACACTTATGAATTGTATACCTTTTATATCCTGAGTGTTCAGGTTTAACTTTCTTGGTTTTCTTCTTTACACTTTTTGTTGTTGTTCAGTTGCTAAGTCATGCCTGACTCTTTGCAACCCCGTGGACTGCAGCACGCTAGGCTTCCCTGTCCTTCACTATGTCCCGGAGTTTGCTCAACTTCATGTCCATTGAGTCAGTGATGCCATCCAACTGTCTCATCCTCTGTCACCCTCTTCTCATCCTGCCCTCAAACTTTCCCAGCATCAGGGTCTTTTCCAGTGAATTAGCCCTTGGTATCAGGCGTCCAAACTTTAATTATAATTGAATTATAAATGTAAAATTGGTGTACATTTAGAACATTAAACTCTAATTACTATTTTATTCACTTAAACTTGTCAACCTTTGCGAGGTTTTAGGCCTCTGTCCTTCTTACACATAGATCTGGTTCCAAGTCAGATGCAGCGCTCCGCCACCGGCCCTGGTCTGGCTTGAGCTACTCCTGAGTTTAATTAACACCACAGAGGAATAGTGTTTCTGTTCCCAGAAAATAAGGAAAATCATTGAAATGAACATTTCTGCTTCTATATTTTATGAAATCAAGATAGAATAGTTATTTCATTCCTTGGTCATGAGAATTGTTGCTGGAACTTTGGTCAACAAAGCGATGGACCTTGAACTTTAAGGAAACGTGGAGTCTAAAGCCACAGTGACAGGGACTGAAAGACCGAGGCTCAGACCAACACTTTCGTGTCCTTGGCTTCGCGTGTCTGTGGCTCAGACCAACACTTTTGCGTCCTTGGCTTCGCGTGTCTGTGGCTCAGACCAACACTTTCGCGTCCTTGGCTTCGCGTGTCTGTGGCTCAGACCAACACTTTCGCGTCCTTGGCTTCGCGTATCTGTGGCCACGTGTGCCTGCTGGGTTTATCTGGTGTCTTCCACTAAACGGTGTCCCTGTCATTCCCTTATCCTTCCAGAGGGCTTCCAGGTGATGGACACAGCCCGTACCGTCATGCTCTGGTGCAAGCAGTGCTGCCGGGATTCTCTGTGACGTGGGACAGATGCTAAATTGTCCCTTCCTAACTTTATGTCGCAAAGTAGGTGTTTGTAGCGCTTAGTCGCCTCCTTCCTTCTGGATACTTGAATATTGCAAAGGGCCACATTGTAGAAATAGAACTAATGCTTTCTTCTATGAATATATCCATTACTTATGAATAACACTTTCATTATTTATGAATAACCTGATGGTGAGACCACTTAACTCTTAAGGAATAATATGTTTTTCAATGTTTTATTGAACTGGTCCCACCTGAATAGAGTATTTCAAACCCAAGTACCAAAGTGGAATATCATAGAAGAAGTCTAACTGACAATAATAAGAAACATACTATGTTGTGAATTTCCTGCTTGGTTTTTTTAAATGTGTTTTAATTTATTTTGTGCAGTATGCTCATATTTTTCTTGTTATTTGATGCACCTTAATGTTGAAGGGTTTTCTATTGCTATATATGTGCTGAATCTGGTGTAGTCAATTATTCTTTTAGTTTAAATTGGCAATTTATTAGTGTTAGTTTTATGTAGTAATTAATCAGAAAGATTGAGTACAAATGAAGGTATCCATTAGTGTCAAGTTTATATTTCTTTTTTTAACAACACTGAGAAATGTGATAATATAGTTACCAATATTATTAGGGAAACTTTCACTAGAAAATATTACCTGACTAATATAACACGTCAAATTGCTTCAGATATATTTCACCACTTTAATATGTTCTCATCTGAAATATTTTGGGTTACTTGGTGCTTTTCTCCCCAATTTTATTGAGATACAATTGACAAACATCACTGTGTAAATTTAAGATATACAACACAATGGTTTGACACATATATTGTGAAATTATTATTACAGTAGGTTTAGTAAGCATCCATCATCTCATATAAGTATAATAAAAAGAAAGAGCAAAAAAGAAAGTTATTTGTAATGAAAACTCTCAGGGTTTACTCAAGTTTATATTTCTGTTGTCAAACAGAATATTTTCATTCCATATAAAAATCTTAAAAACAGGTTCATAAATTCTGTAAGATTGGGTTTCATGAGGTAGTTCCCCAAAGATATGGTAATAAAGAGGAGTGGAGTATTTGACATTGACTAGTTTGTGAACTGTGGTGCTGGAGAAGACTCTTGAGAGTCCCTTGGACTGCAGGGAGATCAAACCAGTCAATCCTAAAAGAAATCAATCCTGAATATTCATTGGAAGGACTGATGCTGAAGCTGAAGCTCCAGTACCTTGGCCACCTGATGCAAAGAGCCAACACATTGGAAAAGACTCTGATGCTGGGAAACATTGAAGGCAGGAGGAGAAGTGAATGACCGAGGATGAGATGGTTGGATGGCGTCACCAATCAATGGACATGAGTTTGAGTAAACTCCAGGAGTTGGTGATGAACAGGGAGGCCTAGTGTGGTGCAGTCCATGGGGTAGCAAAGAGTTGGACATCACTGAGCAACTGAAAAACAACAGTTCATGTTCATGAGCATGCTTATAAGACTGTTGGGGGGGGGGGCAGTCAGCTTCTGTTGGAATTGTCCTTTGTGAGTGCTCTTGATGAATGCCTAAGGCTCTCCTAAAGTGAACGACTGCCCATCTTGAAGCACCGCAATGTCAACCGTAATGAGTAGATTTGTTAGTGCCTTCTTCCAGGTAGCCCACGTCCTTCATCTGTAGGTATTAATTTGATTTCGAGCCAATGATGATTTTAAGTCACCCCGATGGTGAAATAGATTTCTTCCTGTGTGGTAAAAGGAACACTTCTAAGTTTCTGAGAGATTTCTGTCACTCCCCAAAGAATTTCCTGTCAGCAATGACATTTGGCCTCATGATTTATTCTGTTTCGGAGGCCTCCCTTCAGTGGCTCTGAGACTGGAAAGCGTCTGTTGTCTTAGAGCCACTGCTGTCAACATCTGCTGCCAATATTTTGCTTGAGGTGTCCCAATTTCTCTCAAAAACAATAAGATCCCCTTCTTAGGACCCCATGCTGGGTCATTTTACTGGAAATAATGTCAAACTCACAAAATTTCATAGGGGCACAATTTTCAAAATAATTAATGAGGAAACTTTTAAAGATATGATTGGAATGAACTGAAAATTTTGATAAAGTGTTACCTTAAAGTAATAGAAGAGAATGCATTTTTATTTCATAAATAATTCAACTATAATATAAAAACACCCAGAAGGGATACATCAAAATTATGACACTCATTGGACTCAGTAGTGAGTTACATGTTCCTTCCCTCTGCATTGTATTTTGCAAATATTATAAAATAATTACTTTCAGAAAAAATCTTTAAAATGTGAAAGTAATGGTTATATCCATAAATAATAAGTATAAAGACAACTATTATAAAAAAAACTATTATAAAAAGAATATCTTTTGACTCTAAGCATATAATATTAGTATAATACTCATTTTCTCTATGACATTTGCATTATTTACCTATTACTGTCTAATTTACTTTGTAGTTATATAAGGATCTTTTTTCCTTCTTCATGATTTCAGTTCTTTTTTTTACATATTTATTTGTTGGCTCTTAGTTGAGGCAAGCGGTTCACTAGCTGCAGCTCATGACCAGGTGGAACATACATTCCCTGTATTCGAATGCAGATTCTTAACCACTGGACCTCCAGGGAAGTCCCATGACTTCAGTTCTTGGGTGTGTGTATGTGTTTCTTATTTATATCCTTCCTCTTGCTCTTCTTCCTGTTTGTCTGTGCTTTAATATGAAGGTGCAAACAAAAGAAGACATTGGAAAGCTCTGCTGGAAAAGAGCGTGTCGGTTGAGACTAATCGTTTTCAAGCTTTTTGATTTCAGGGCTCCTTTACACTCTTCACAACTATCAAGAACTCAAAAAAAAATGTTGCTTATACCTATTACAGTTTACCATATTTGAAATTATTGAATTTGTTTAAAGGACTCCCCAAGTGGAGTTAATGGTAAAGAATCCGCCTGCCAGTGCAGGAAACGTGAGACTCAGGTTCCATCTCTGGGTCAGGGAGATCATCTGGAGAAGGAAATGGCAACCCACTCCAGTGTAGATCATCTGGAGAAGGAAATGGCAACCCGCTCCAGTGTTCTTGCCTGGGAAATCCCATGGACAGAGGAGCCTGGTGGGCTACAGTCCATGGTGTCACAAAGAGTTGGATATGACTGAGTGACTAAGCCCAATTTGTATAAATAATAATAAAACCATGGAAATATTAACCTAAATGATATTTATGATAATAATCACATTTTCCCAACAAGCAAAAGCTAGCAAGAGGATAGAATTGTTTTATATCTTTAAAGCTCTCTTTAATGCTTTATCAAATGGAACACAGCTGAATTTTCATATACGCTTCTACTATTGCTACATCACACATCATGTTGCCTGTGGAAAAAACTGCACTTAATCTATTGGAAATGAGGCTTAAAAAAAAAAGAATGAAAAAATAACAATAGCATCTTAGTATTATGAAGTAGTTTTGACCTTGTAAACTCCTTGAAAGCTCTCTGAAATACTAACCACACTTTGAAAATTGCTGGCCGAAGATAGATATGTTTTATTTTGGTAGCTGTATGATAGTCCATGTTAATGAATGTACCCTATTTATAAAACTGCTCTTCAGATGAGTCTTTTCATTGCTTTGAAGTCTCTTTTTCCTTACAAACAATGCAGCAATGGATATCATTGTAAAGATATATTTGTCATATAAATGCTTGGGTGTATGTAAAGAATGACTATATAAAAGTGAATTATTGTGTTAAAAGTCATGCATACCTCACACAGTATCATAAGGTTCATCCATTTTGCTGCGAATGGCATTAATTCATTTATTTCATTGTTTTTTTCTGTGTGTGTATGCAGTCGTGTCCAATTCTTTGCAACCCCATGGACTGTAGCCCACGAGGCTCTGCTGTCCATGGAATTTTCCAGGCAAGAGTACTGGAGTGGGTTTTCCTTTCCTACTCCAGGGTTCGTTCTTTTTATGGCTGAGTAATACTCCATTGTATATCGTGCCATGTCTTCTTTATCCATTCACCTGTCTGTGGGTTAGGTTGCTTGTGTGTCTTTGCTCTTGAGAATAGTGCTGCTGTGAGCGTAGGAGTGCACACAGCCAGACAGAGAAAGACAAATATATGATATCATTTATGAAGACCCTGACGCTGGGAAAGATCGAAGGCAGGAGGAGAAGGGCACGGCCAAAGATGAGATGGTTAGATGGCATCACCGACTTGATGGACATGAGTTTGAGCCAGCTCTGGGAGTTGGTGATCGACAGCAAGGCTCGGTGTGCTGCGGTTCATGGGGTCGCAACAGACACAGCTGAGCAACTGAACTGAACTGATGTGTGGAATCTAAAAAAGTTATACAAATAACTCTTTATACAAATGAACTCATGTACAAAACAAAACAAACTTATAAAACAAAAAGAGACTTGCAGACAGAGAAAACAAACTTATGAATACGAAATGGAAGAGAAGGGGACAGAAGTCAATTAAGAGTATGGGATTAATATAAGATAGGCAACAGCGACTTCCTGCTGTATGGCACAGGAAGTGTACTCAATAGCTTCTAATAATCTGCAAAGAAAAGAATCTGAAAGAGCACATATAAACATATGAAAGCAATGCTCAAAATTCTCCAAACCAGGCTTCAGCAGTATGCCAAACATGAACTTCCAGATGTTCAAAGCTGGTTTTAGAAAAGGCAGAGGAACCAGAGATCAAATTGCCAACATCTGCTGGATCATCAGAAAAGCAAGAGAGTTGCAGAAAAACATCTATTTCTGCTTTATTGACTCTGCCAAAGCCTTTGACTGTGTGGATCACAATAAACTGTGGAAAATTCTGAGAGAGATGGGAATACCAGACCACCTGACCTGTCTCTTGAGAAACCTGTATGCAGGTCAGGAAGCAACAGTTAGAACTGGACATGGAACAACAGACTGGTTCCAAATAGGAAAAGGAGTACATCAAGGTCGTATGTTGTCACCCTGCTTATTTAACTTTTATGTAGAGTACATCATGAGAAACGCTGGGCTGGAAGAAGCACAAGCTGGAATCAAGATTGCCGGGATAAATATCAATAACCTCAGATATGCAGATGACACCACCCTTATGGCAGAAAGTGAAGAGGAACTAAGAAGCCTCTTGATGAAAGTAAAAACATTGGCTTAAAGCTCAACATTCAGACAACGAAGATCATGGCATCTGGTCCCATCACTTCATGGGAAATAGATGGGGAAACAGTGGAAACAGTGTCAGACTTTATTTTTGGGGGCTCCAAAATCACTGCAGATGGTGACTGCAGCCATGAAATTAAAAGACACTTACTCCTTGGAAAGAAGGTTATGACCAACCTAGATAGCATATTCAAAAGCAGAGACATTACTTTGCCAACAAAGGTCCGTCTAGTCAAGGCTATGGTTTTTCCAGTAGTCATGTATGGATGTGAGAGTTGGACTGTGAAGAAGGCTGAGCGCCGAAGAATTGATGCTTTTGAACTGTGGTGTTGGAGAAGACTCTTGAGAGTGCCTTGGACTGCAAGGATATCCAACCAATCCATTCTGAAGGAGATCAGTCCTGGATGTTCTTTGGAAGGAATGATGCTAAAGCTGAAACTCCAGTACTTTGGCCACCTCATGCAAAGAATTGACTCATTGGAAAAGACTCTGATGGTGGGAGGGATTGGGGGCAGGAGGAGAAGGGGACAACAGAGGATGAGATAGCTGGATGGCATCACCGACTTGATGGACATGAGTTTGAGTAAACTCCGGGAGCTGGTGATGGACAGGGGGGCCTGGCATGCTGCAGTTTACGGGGTCGCAAAGAGTTGGACATGACTGAGTGACTGAACTGAACTGAACTGATATGTATATGTTTGAATCACTTTGCTATATACCTGAAACTAACACATTATAAACTAACTATACTTCATTTTTTAAGTTATGCATATTTTAAAGTACAATCCATTGACCCTTTAAGAAAATTTTTTTGTAAATATTTAATTCAGTCCAAACAGTATCACTCTGTTTCCCTAGCTCTTTGAAATACTAAAGAAAAATACATGTTGTAGCTGTATGTCTCAAAAATATTTTTCCTAATCAATACTTTTACAATTTTTGATAGGTTTTCCTCAATCTGATGGCTTGGAATTTCACTACTGTCTAAATTTTATAGACTGTGCCCCTCCTCCATTGTTTTCAATATTTTGGGAGCATCTACAGCAGTGCTAATCCAACACTCTCTTTCTCCATTTCTGTTTACTGGAAGTCCCCAATATAATGCATTTAGATATAGAAATTTTTAAAGAGTATGCTGTGGTTTTGAAAAGTTCATCAGGAAATGATAGTTTATATAATTGAAATTATATATCAAAATGGATAAATTCCAAAATTTTAATAATTCCCCAAAATGTCCTGAGGCAAAATCTGTTCCACTTTCGTAGGTGTTTCCATTTTCTTGTTAGGTAGAAGAGACACAATCTGAAATCCAACTTTAATTTTCCCCAAGGCCTAAAAGAGAAGACCTTAGTAATTAGTTGTCTTTTTTTCATCCAACCACTTAGTGTCTTCCTTTTTTTTTTTTTTGCCACTGAATGCAAAAAAAAAAGTAGGTCTCCATAAGGAGAATATTCTCCTCTCAAATGGCTGTCCTTAGACCTTCCGTGGTACTTTACCTCCAATTCATTCTTTGCAATATTACACACCTTTTCACAGTATAAGAGTGTTCCTTAGTTAAAACTTATTTAAACATATTATTTTGAGTTTTCCTTTTTAAATTAGTTAATTTGTTTTTTTTAATATAAACTTATTTATTTTAACTGGAGGTTAATTACTTTACAATATGGTATTGGTTTTGCCATACATCAACATGAATTGAAGGATAATTGCTTTATAGAATTTTGCTGTTTTCTGTCAAACCTCAACATGAATCAGCCATAGGGAAATGGGAGGGAGTTTCAAAAGGGAGTTTGCCTCTTTTGAGAACTACTATGTCATTATTGAAAGCATCCTGGGATCAAATCTAATTAAAAATATAATTTTTATCACCTGTTGAAGAAATTGTATAAGTGAAACTTCTTTAAAACTTGTCTTTAAAGCTTTGTTCACAGTACAGCTTATTTCTTAACACTCAGTCTGGACACTGAGATATAGAAAGGCCATGAGCATTTGAACAGGTGATGAGTATAGCTAATGTACACTCACTGTTTTAGTTTGTCCACCATGTACTAGATCTTTTTTTTTTTTTTTAATTTTTTTGCCATGCTGCATGACATGCAGGGTCCTAGTTCCCTGACCTGGGGTGAAAATTGTACCCCATGCATTGAAAACACAGAGTCCTAACCACTGAACTGCCAGGGAAGTCCTCCGTGTGCCAGACATTATTTGATGTGATTTAATGGCTCAGAGAAGGAGATGGCACCCCACTCCAGTGTTCTTGCCTGGAGAATCCCAGGGACAGAGGAGCCTGGTGGGCTGCCGTCTATGGGGTTGCACAGAGTTGGACACGACTGAAGCAACTTAGCAGCAGCAGCAGAAGCCATGGCTCAAATAGATATTTGCTGAATGAATGAATAATAAGCACTGCTACTATTATTACTGTTGCTGTGTTTTACCAGTTCTAGCAAGTTCTCTACTTCTTTTCCTTTTTCTTTTGTTTCCTTCCCTCTGGAGTAAGCAGAATAATAGCACTTTACAGGCATCCATGTCAGAGTCCCCGGAACTTATATTACCTAACCTGGTGAAAAGGACTTTGTAGATGTGATTAAGTCAGTATCTTGGGATAAAGAGATTACCATGGACTTTTCTGATGGGTCCAGTGTAATCACAAGGGTCCTTATGAGAGGAAGGCATGAGGACCTGAGGATTAGGAAATGTCAGGGGCACTACAGGTCCAGGAATGCAGACAGCTTCTAAAAGCTGAAAAGACAAGAAAGCAGATGTTACCCGGAAGCCTCCAGAAGGAATTCCGTTCTACTGACGCTTTGATTGTAGAGTTTTGACCTTCAGAACCGTGGGAGGATAAATTTGTATTGTTGAAGCCACTGAGTCTAGGGAAACTTGTTGTAGCAGCAAAGAGCATCTACTACTCCCCTTAAGCTTTTATTTCTTTCTGTATTTCATGCCGTTAAACGTTGCCTCCAGAACCAAACATCTGTAGCAGGCCTTAAGACTTAGACCAGTGATATGCAGAGTTCACATTTTAGTTCAAACATCTTGCTGTTTGTACAATGAGTGAGTTGCACCTTCCATCAGCTCAAAGACCTTTCCTGTCTTTGTCACATGAATGTAAACACATGCAAATCAAAGAATGCTGCCCACTTTCAGAAGAACAAGTTGTCCTTGAATTTCACACCTGCAGAACTTAGCCTCATATCTTTATTGGAAAATAACATTAAATTTAATTTAAAGCTGAAAGGTACAGAATCATGAAGATAAGCAATGCCAGGCTCCAGTGATTTTTGTGTTATCAATATAGATTTCATCTAAAATACTGAAATGATGTTCATAGGTATATATTTAGCTTATGTATGTTTATTCCAGTAGACACTGAGGTGTATTTCATTGTCCACAATCTATAACCAAAATCCTTTTGCTGTAATGTACATATAATTTATCAAAAACATTGACATTAACTAAGATTTTATCTCTTCATTAATGGAAAAGGAATTGTTCCCGCTTTTGTTTATCCTATGTGTCTTGGAGTATAGAGAACCAAATGTTAATGACTGGTCTCAATTAGTCTGCTAATAGAAAGTACAATTGATTCCTCTGAGGGGTGGGAAAACTATTGACCAAAACACTCGGATGCGTTCTTCCTTTGGTTCACATTAAAAATATGTCTTTTTACATTCTTTATTCTTCATAGTCATCCCATCTACATCAGGAAGAACACAAATAGATGTGGTACAAATTCCCTGGTTATGTAAATATTGTTCTAACTGTAAAATAACTGACCATTTTTACTGATGGGCCGAGAAGACTCTTTGCATTACTTGCTTATAATTGGTTCCCATGGGGACCTGCACAATCCTTGATTTCTGACAAAGTGCAAACCAGTGGGGGAGTTATAAATTATAATGCAATTATGACTGAGCCAGGCAATGCAATCCCACAAGAAGCTATTAGAGCGCTGGGTCTAAGGGTTGTTAGGAAACAGAGCCCAGAAATATCCCCGTGAACTAATGTGTGACTTGGTCGTACCTCTTGGTGAGATAATAAGATTCTAGTTGTCCTTTAGTCCACATTTTCTCTCGGGGTTATGCAGTGTAAGTCGATGTGATGAATATCACCACTGAATAATTTAAACTATTTTCCTCTAAAGAGAAGAGCCCACTAGTGGGACTGAACACAGTCATCAGTGAAACATGTAGACTTTGGGTTCAGATGCCCCGGCGTTTCCATCCGCTTACTGACTATGTGATTTTGAAGGACTGATTTGTCACTAAGACTTATTTATATAATCTATAAAATGGAGGGAGTAATACACTTCATTGAATTGTTTCAGGAATTAAATGAGATGGTGTATCTGAATTGATTCAAGTCAGATGTAGCATGAAGTGGTAATGAGGAAGTTATCAAATATCAGTGGTTTAGCTCCTAAAAAATGCTATCCCTTGTTCATGTTATAAAGCAGGGTGTTGGGAGCTCTGGTGCATAGTAAGAAGGAAGCAGAGTGAGGAGAAGCTGCACCACCTATAGAAACTCTGGCCTCCAAGGGTTGTCTCTGATGACAAGGCAGTGTCAGTCCTGGAGGAGGGCCCACCAGGCCAGGAGGCTGGTTCAGAAGGCACACAGGTCTCATTTGTTGGTACTTATAGATCAGAATTAGATGCTGACAGCTTCTAATGGTGGTGCTAGTGGTAGAGAACTAGCCTGCCAGTGCAGGAAATGCAAGAGACATAGGTTAGGCCCCTGGGTTGCGAAGATCTCCTGGAGTGGGAAATGACAGCCCATTCCAGTATTCTTGCCTAGAGAATCCCATGGACATAGGAGTTTGATGGGTTGCAGTTAACAAGATCACGAAGAGCTGGACATGACTGAAGTGACTTAGCACACACATGCCAGACAGACTTGGAAACAAAAGAAGACTGGAAATAGGGGTATTTATAGGCATGGTCTTACCCATAGCATCTGAAATACCTAGCAAGATGCCTGGCACATAATTAGAATAGCTCGATAAAGGTTCGTGATTGTCCTTGCTGCCAGTCATCATCATCACCATCATTTTCACCACACCGTCATTATCACCTCCACCGCCACCACCACCACCATCATCATCACGATTACTTGGCAGGGCGTTTGCAGTTAAGAATCTACCACTTACTCTATGACTTCAGGCTAGCTTTTAAACCTCTCTGAACCTCCGTTTTTCCCATTGTAAAACTGGATCGCCTCATCAGACTATTATATGCACTAGCTGAAATAAAGTGCTACCATGTAGCGCTCCCTCCAGAAAGATGGGGGTTTTGTTGTCACTGCACATTTTTACTCTTCATTGGATCTGCCAGTTGCTTCAAACCATTTAAATGGTTATTTGTGAGTGCTTTTAATATAATGGTGTTAAGACCCCCTTGATTCATTTTAGCTTTTATAAGCTAATAAAATATTGATTTCTCCACTTGTGGAAGATATACACAATTATCAGTTATTCTCTCAGCAGGTGTTTATTAAGTGTTCACCGAATTCTAGAGGCTAGGGATGAACAATAAACAAGATAGACAAAATCGTTGCCTTCATGGAATTTGGGTTCTGGAACAGTGAAAAGGGAAACAGGAAATAGATAAGCAATGGTGAGTGAACTGTGTAATTTCTGATCATGATAATTCCCTTGAATATTAAAAAAAGCATAGGAAGATTTCCTAAACACTGGTGAATATTTCATTTTGTATAATCTGGGATGGCCTCTCTGAAGAAGCAACATTTCAGCTGAAATGCAAATAACATAAAAGTATTTGGCAGAAGAGCCTGCCTGGCTGAGTTCTGAGTACAGACCACCTTCACTCATTAAATGTCACTAGACCAGAGTGAGCAGTGGGCACAGTGGTTAGAAATGAAGTCATGGTGATAAATAGAGACATTTGCTATGAAAAAAGTTTAATTTTCCTTTTTACTCAATTTGATGAAAAACTATCAGAGGTTTTCAAGCAAGAGAAGGACTCAACCTGATTTTTACTTTACAAAGATCACTGAGTAGGTCATGAAAAAACAGGAATAGGGGCTCTTGCAGAATCCCAGAAAGAGACAGTGGTTCTTTAAAAAAATTGAATTATAGTTGATTTACAATGTTTTATTAACTTCTTCTGTACAGCAAAGTGACTCATATATATAAAAGTATATATAGATATGTTCTTTATATTCTCTTCCATTATGGTTTATCATAGACTATCAAATACAGTTCTCTGTACTATACAGTAGGACCTTCTGATTTATCCATTCTATACATAATGGCTTACATCTGCTAACCTCTTATTTCTTTGTTGTTTGGTCATGTCCAACTCTTTGCAACCCCGCGGACTACAGCATGCCAGGTTTGTTTGTCCTTCACTATCTCCCAGAATTTGTCCAAACTCATGTCCACTGAGTCAATGATGTCATCCAATCATCTCATTCTCTGTGGTCCCCTTCTCCTCTGGCCCTCAATCTTTCCCAGCATGAGGGTCTTTTCCAGTGAGTCGGCTCTTTGCATTAGGTAGCCAGAGTGTTGGAGCTTCAGCATCAGTCCTTTCAATGAATATTCAGGGTTGATTTCCCTTAGGATTGACTGGTTTGACCTCCCTGCAGTCCAAGGGACCCTCAAAAGTTTTCTTCAGCACCACAATTCAAAAGCATCTATTCTTCAGTATTCACATCCATACATGACTACTGGAAAAAACATAGCTTTGACTACATGAACCTTTGTCAGCAAAGTGATGTCTCTGGTTTTTAATACTCTGTCTAGGTTTGTCATAGTTGTCCTTTCAAGGAGTAAGCATCTTTTAATTTCATGGCTGAAATCACTGTCCACAGTGACTTTGAAGCTCAAGAAAATAAAATCTGTCATTGTTTGCACTTTTTCCACTTCTACATGCCATGAAGTGATGGGACCTGATCCCATGGTCTAGTGTTTTGAATGTTAAGGGTTTGGGGTTATTTTAATTAATTATTTTTTTATGACAGATAATTGCTTTACAGAATTTGGCTGTTTTCTGTCAAACCTCAACATGAACCAGCCACAGGTATACATATATCCTCTCCCTTCTGAAACTCCCTCCTGTCTCCCTCCCCACCCCATTCCTCTAGGTTGATACATAGCCCCTGTTTGAGTTTCCTGAGACATACACCAAATTCCCGTTGACTATCTATTTTACATATGGCAATGTAAGTGTCCATGTTTCTCTGTCCATATGTCTCACGCTTTCCTCCCCTCTCGCCATGTCCCTAAGTCTATTCTCTATGTCTGTTTCTCCTTTGCTGCCCTCTAAGAAAATTCTACAGTACCATTTTTCTATTTCTGTATATATGCATTAGAATACGATATTTATCTTTCTCTTTCCGATTTACTTCACTCTGAATAATAGGCTCTAGGTTCATCATTCTCACTAGGACTGACTCAAATGCATTCCTTTTTATGGCTGAGTAATATTCCATTGTGTATATGTACCACAGCTTCTTTATCCATTCATCCGTCGATGGACATCTAGGTCACTTCCACATTCTAGCTGTTGTAAATAGTGCTGCAATGAACAATGGGATACTTGTGTCTTTTTCAACTTAGGTTTCCTCAGGGTATATGCCGAGGAGTGGGATAACTGGGTCATATGATAGTTTTATTCCTTGTTTTTTAAGGAATCTCCATACCGTCTTCCATCGTGGCTGTATCAATTTACATTCCCACAGACTGTGCAAGAACGTTCTGTTTTCTCCACACCCTCTCCAGCATTTATTGCTTCTAGACTTTTTGATAATGGCCATTCTGACTGGTGTTAGGAGATATCTCATTGTAGTTTGATTTGCATTTCTCTAATAATGAATGATGTTGAGCATCTTTTCATGTGTTTGTTAGCCATCTGTATGTCTTCTTTGCAGAAATGTCTGTTTAAGTCTTTTTCCCACTTCTTGCTCGGGTTGTTTGTTTTTCTGGTGTTGAGTTTTATGAGCTGCTTGTATATTTTGGAAATTAATCCTTTGTCAGTTGTTTCATTTGCTATTATTTTCTCCCATTCTGAGGCTTGTCTTTCCACCTTGCTTATAGTGTCCTTTGCAAAAGCAAAAGCTTTTAAGTTTAATCAGATTCCACTTCTTTACTTTTGTTTTTATTTCCATTACTCTAGGAGGTGGGTCACAGAGGATCTTGCTCTGATTTATGTCATTGAGTGTTCTGCCTATGTTTTTCTCTAAGAGTCAAGAAATACAAGAGAAGCAAAGATCTAAAAAATCAACCCCAAACAATTAAGAAAATGACAATAGGAACATATATATCAATAATTACTTTAAATGTAAACAGATTAAATGCTCCAACCAAAAGACACTGCCTGGCTAAATGGATACAAAACAAGACCCATATATATGCTGTCTATAAGAAACAGAGTTCAGATCTAAAGACACTTATAGGCTGAAAGTGAGATGATGGAAAAATATATTCCATGCAAAGGGAAGCAAAAGAAAGCTGGAGTAGCAATCCTCATATCAGACAAATAGACCTTAAAATAAAGAAGTTTATAAGAGATACAAAGGACACTACATAATGATCAAGGGATCAATCCAAGAGAAGGACATAACAGCTGTAAATATGCACCCAACATAGGAGCACCTCAATATATAAGACAAACATTAACAGACATAAAAGGAGACATTGACAATAACACAAAAATAGTGGGAGACTTTAACATCCCACTCATACCAATGGACAGATCATCAGAACAGAAAATTAGTAAGGAAACACAAGTCTTAAATGATACATTAGATAAGATGGATCTCATTAATATCTTCAGGATTTCCATTCAAATGCAGAAGAATACACCTTCCTCTCAAGTATACATGGAACATTCTCCAGGATAGACCACATCTTGGGTCACAAATAAAACTTCAGTAAATTTCAGAAAATTGAAAATCATATCAAGTATCTTCTCTGACCACAGTGCTATAAGACTAGATATCAATTACAAGAAAGAAAAAAAAAACTAGTAAAGAACACAAACACATGGAGATTAAACAATATGTTTCTAAATAACCAACAGGTTACTGACGAAAGCAAAAGGGAACTCAAAAAGTTTCTGGAAACAAATGACAATGAAAACACAACAACTCAAAACCTGTGGGATACAGAAAAAGCAGTTCTAAGAAGGAAGTTTATAGCAATACAATCCTATCTCAAGAAACAAGAAAAACATCAAATAGACAACCTACCTTTACACCTAAAACAACTGGAAAAAGAAGAACAAAAAAACCCCCAAATTTACTAGAAGGAGAGAAACTATAAAAGATCAGAGCAGAAATAAATGAAAAAGAAATGAAAGAAATAATAGCAAAGATTAATAAAACTAAAAGCTAGTTCTGTGAGAAGATAAACAAAATTGACAAACCTTTAGCCAGCCTCATCAAGCAAAAAAGAGAAAAGAATCAAATCAACAAACTTAGAAATGAAGCAGGAGATGTTATAACAGTGCAGAAATACAAAGGATTATGAGACTGTTATGAACAACTATATGGCAAGAAAATGGATAACATGGAAGAAATGGACAGATTCTTATAAAAGTTCCATCTTCCAAGACTGAACCAGGAAGAAATTATGAACCACCCAATTACAAGCACTGAAATTGAAGCTATGATCAAAAATCTCCCAATAAACAAAAGCCCAGGACCAGATGGCTTCACAGGAGAATTCTATCAAACATTTAGAGAAGAGCTAATGCCTATCCTTCTAAAACTTTTTCAAAAACTTGCAGAGGAAGGAACACTCCCAGACTCATTCTATGAGGCCAACATCACCATGATACAAAAACCAGACAAAGAAAATACAAAAAAAGAAAACTACAGGTCAATATCACTGATGAACATAGATGCAAAAATCCTCAACAAATTCTAGCAAAAAGAATTCAGAAACACATCAAAAAGCTGATACACCATGATCAAGTTTGGTTCATTCCAGCAATGCAAGGATTCTTTAATATATGCAAGTCAATCAATGTTATAAACCATATTAACAAATTGAAAGATAAAAACCATATGATAATCTCAGTAGATGAAGCAAAAGTCTTTGACAAAATTTAGCATCCATTTATGATTAAAACTCTTCAAACAATGGGCATAGAAGGAACCTACCTCAACAAAGTAAAGACTATATATGATAAACCTACAGCAAACATTATTTTCAATGGTGAAAAACTGAAAGCATTCCTCCTAAGATCAGGAATAAGACAAGGGTATCCACTTTCATCAATATTATTCAACATAGTTTTGGAAGTCCTAGCTACAGCAGTTAGAGAAGAAAAAGAAATTAAAAAATATAGATCAGAAAAGAAGAAGTAAAGCTCTCACTGTTGGCAGATGACATGACACTGTACATAGAAAACCCTAAAAATAGTATCAGAAAATTACTAGAGCTAATCAGTGAATTAAGCAAAGTTGCAGGATATAAAATCAATATGCAGAAATCACTTGCATTTCTAAATACTAACAGTGAAAAATCAGAAACAGAAATTGAGGAACAAATCCCATTCACCATTGTAACAAAAAGAATAAAATATCTAGGAATAAACTTAAGGAGACAAAAGAATTGTACACAGAAAATTATAAGACACTGATGAAAGAAATGAAAGATGACATAAACAGTTGGAGAGATATTCCACGTTCCTGGGTAGGAAGAATCAACATTGTGAAAATGATTTTACTACAAAATGCAATCTACAGATTCAAGGTTATCCCTATCAAGTTACCAATAGCATTTTTCACAGTAAAACAAAAAACTTTGCAATTCATATGGAAACACAAAAGACCCTGAATAGCCAAAGCAGTCTTGAGAAAGAAGAATGAAACTAGAGGAATCAAACTTCCTCACTTCAGATTATACTACAAAGTTACAGTCATCAAGACAGTATGGTACTAGCACAGAAACAGAAATATAGACCAATGGAACAAGATAGAAAGCCCATAAATAAACCCATGTACCTATGAGTACCTTATTTTTGACAAAGGAGGCAAGAATATATAATGGGGAAATACAGCCTCTCCAATAAATGGTGCTGGGAAAACTGGACAGCTACATGTAAAAGAATGAAATTAGAACACTTCCTAACACCATACACAAAGATAAACTCAAAATGGATCAAAGACCTAAATGTAAGACCAGAAACTATAAACTCTTAGAGGAAAACATAGGCAGAACACTTGATGACATAAAGCAAGATCCTCTATGACCCACCTCATAGGGTAACGGAAATAAAAAAAGTAAAGAAGTGGAACCTGATTAAACTATAAAGCTTTTGCTTTTGCAAAGGAAACTATAAGCAAGGTGGAACGACAACCCTCAGAATGGGAGAAAATAAGAGCAAATGAAACAACTGACAAAGAATTAATTTCCAAAGTATACAAGCAGCTCATACAACTCAATAACAGAAAAACAGACAACCCAAGCAAGAAGTGGAAAAAGACTTAAACAGACATTTCTCCAAAGAAGACATACAGATGGCTAACAAACACTTGAAAGGATGCTCAACATCATTCATTATTAGAGGAATGCAAATCAAAACCACAATGAGATATCTCCTAACACCAGTCAGAATGGAGAAGCTCTACACAGTCAGCAAAACAAGAGCTGACTGTGGCTCAGATCATGAGCTCCTTATTGCCAAATTCAGACTTGAATTGAAGAAAGGAGGGAAGACCACAAGACCATTCAGGTATGACCTAAATCAAATCCCTTATGATTATGCAGTGGAAGTGAGAAATAGACTCAAGGGACTAGATCTGATAGACAGAGTGCCTGATGAACTAAGGACAGAGGTTCGTGACATTGTACAGGAGACAGGGATCAAGACCATCCCATGGAAAAGAAATGCAAAAAAGCAAAATGGCTGTCTGGGGAGGCCTTACAAATAGCTGTGAAAAGAAGAGAAGCAAAAATCAAAGGAGAAAAGGAAAGATAAAAGCATCTGAATGCAGAGTTCCAAAGAATAGCAAGAAGAGATAAGAAAGCCTTCCTCAGCAATCAGTGCAAAGAAATAGAGGAAAACAAGAGAATGGGAAAGACTAGAGATCTCTTCAAGAAAATTAGAGATACCAAGGGAATATTTCATGCAAAGATGGGTTCTATAAAGGACAGAAATGGCATGGACCTAACAGAAGCAGAAGATATTAAGAAGAGGTATCAAGAATACACAGAAGAACTGTACAAAAAAGAGCTTCATGACCAAGATAATCACAATGGTGTGATCACTCACCTAGAGCCAGACATCCTGGAATGTGAAGTCAAGTTGGCCTTAGAAAGCATCACTATGGCCAAAGCTATTGGAGGTGATGGAATTCCAGTTGAGCTGTTTCAAATCCTGAAAGATGATGCTGTGAGCGTTTGGCACTCAATATGCCAGAAAACTTGGAAAGCTCAGCAGTGGCCACACGCCTGGAAAAGGTTAGTTTTCAATCCAATCCCAAAGAAAGACAATACCAAAGAATAATCAAACTACTGCACAATTGCACTCATCTCACACGCTAGTAAAGTAATGCTCAAAATTCTGCAAGCCAGGCTTCAGCAATACGTGAACTGTGAACTTCCAGATGTTCAAACTGGTTTTAGAAAAGGCAGAGGAACCAGAAATCAAATTGCCAACATCCGCTGGATCATGGAAAAAGCAAGAGAATTCCAGAAAAACATCTATTTCTGCTTTATTGACTATGCCAAAGCCTTTGACTGTGTGGATCACAGTAAACTGTGGAAAATTCTAAAAGAGATGGGAATACCAGACCACCTGACCTGCCTCTTGAGAAATCTGTGTGCATGTCAGGAAGCAATAGTTAGAACTGGACATGGAACTACAGACTGGTTCCAAATAGGAAAAGGAGTACATCAAGGCTCTATATTGTCACTCTGCTTATTTAACTTACATGCAGAGTACATCACAAGAAACGTTGGGCTTCAAGAAGCACAAGCTGGAATCAAGATTGCTGGGAGAAATATCAATAACCTCAGATATGCAGATGACACCACCCTTATGGCAGAAAGTGAAGAGGAACTAAAAACCTTTGATGAAAGTGAAAGAGGAGAGTGAAAAGGTTGTCCTAAAGCTCAACATTCAGAAAACGAAGATCATGCTACCTGGTCCCATCACTTCATGGCAAATAGATGCGGAAATAGTGGAAACAGTGTCAGACTTTTGGGGGGGTGGGCTCCAAAATCACTGTAGATGGTGATTGCATCCGTAAATTAAAAAATGCTTACTCCTTGGAAGGAAAGTTATGACCGACCTAGATAGCACAATAAAAAGCAGAGATATTACTTTGCCAGCAAAAGTCTGTCTAGTCAAGGCTTTGGTTTTTCCAGTAGTCATGTATGGATGTGAGAGTTGGACTGTGAAGAAAGCTGAGCGCTGAAGAATTGATGTTTTTGAACTGTGGTGCTGGAGAAGACTGTTGAGAGTCCCTCGGACTGCAAGGAGATCCAATCAGTCCATCCTAAAGGAGACCAGTCCTGGGTGTTCACTGGAAGGACTGATGCTGAGGCTGAAACTCCAGTACTTTGGCCATCTCATGTAAAGAGTTGACTCATTGGAAAAGACTGTGATGCTGTGAGAGATTGGGGGCAAGAGGAAGAGGGGACAACAGAGGATGAGATGGCTGGATGGCATCACCGGCTTTATGCACTGAGTTTGGGTGAACTCTAGGAGTTGGTAATGGACAACGAGGCCTGGCGTGCTGCAATTCATGGGATCGCAAAGAGTCAGACACGACTGAGCGACTGAGCTGAGCTCATCTGCATATGTGAGGTTGTTGGTCTTTCTCCCAGCACTCTTGGTTCATGCTTGGGATTCACCCAGCCTGGCGTTTCACGTGCTGTACTTTGCATAGAAGTTAAATAAGCAAGGTGATAATAAACAGCCTTAACTCACTTCTTTCCCAATTTTGAACCTGTCCATTGTTCATGTAAGGTTCTAATTGCTTCTTCACTGGCATAGAGGTTTCTCAGGAGACAAATAAGGTTTTCTAGTATTTCCATCTCTTTAAAAGTTTTCCGCTTTATTGTTGTCCACACAGTTTAAGGCGTTAGTGTAGTCAATGAAACAGAAGTAGATGTTTTTTCTGGAATTGGTTCTCTTTTGTTATGATCCAATGAATGTTGGCAATTTGATCTAAACCCTGATACTTTTAAACACATTAGATGTGTGTGGACATGGAGAAAAGTGGAAAGATTTGGGATAGATTTTGAAAGTAGAGCTAAAGGTTAGTAAATATGTGGAGATAAAGGAAGGAAACCTCTTAGATTTATGTACTTAGAAGTTCATAAATGCCCTCAAAGAATCATCTGATAGAATTTACAAAGACAGACTCATCCATGGAGGCAAATACATTTTACTTGAAGGTCAAAACAGAATATTCATTTACAATTGAGGATTCATCGAAGGCCCCAATGAACTGATTAGCCAGGAAGAGTAGGTTTTACTCTTAACAGGTTCTATAGTTTCCTTATTTTCAAAAAGAACTGTGTCAGTTTTTTTTTCCCCAGTGAAATAAAATATTAGCCTGAATTTGTCAGTCATTTAAGTAGAGTGTGCTGCCGTGCTCATCTGATACATTATCCAGAAGAAAGGAGAGATACAAGAGGTTGTATTGTATGACATACATGATAACAAGGAGCAGAGGGTAAATATATTTGTCATTTCAGAGAAGCTCTTACCTGACATAATCTGGGGAAAGCCTATTTTGGAGAGATAAATGTAGAAGCCATTTGGAATGATGGATTAAACCTGCCTTTTATCTTTTCAATCGTGTCCAATGAAATAGTTTCTATTAAGTAGAAGGTTCTATATCCCCGATCTAAGATATAATGTTGTACAAAATATGCGTTGTGTGGATAAATAATCTGATCTATTACATGTTGGTTTCCATGTAACTCCTGCAAGTTCTGGAATCTCTCCTTTTTGGCTTATTAGTTATGACTTTTTAATCTCAGAATCTGAGTTTCAATTTCAGCACACAAAGCCCTTGCCTTTGGCAACTGAAGGTCTCTTATTATGGGCAGAGATGAAAATTTCTCTGAGCCAAGATCTATAATTTTCCATATTAAGTCTTGAACCAGTGCCAGAATTCTAGTAAGTATCAGTGACTCTTTAAAAAAAATTTTTTTTTCATGGAACTGTCAGATTGTAACTCCATTAAGTCCAGTAAAGCGGATACATTCAGCCACTCTGATTTTGTGTTTTAAATAAAACACTGTGAACCCACAGAGTGGGATGTGGTTTTCTTCTCATATCATGTAGTATGTCAGGACACCGCTCTCAACACAGAAAAGTGCTGACTGTGTTCACCTCTTTCCTTGATGCCCTGCTATGTCTACAGTGAAGGAGCCACATGCTGAGTTTCTCAGTAGCTGATGGCCATTTCAGGAGGGAGAGAAGGATCACTCCCAGACGCCCTTCCCTCCAAGGGCAGCTGAGTGCGGTCCTCACAGCAGGACAGCCAGCACATGTGGACAGATGCCGGCAATGCCTTCATGGCCTCGTCCTTCACCAGGCCGTCGCCACTTCCCCTCCTGTGTCCAGACTTTATGAACTATGCCGCCTAGCAGTGTTCTGGTCTCCTTTACTCTATTTTAACTCATGTTTAATAGCAACTTGATGCTTCCTCTTATGCCTTCTCTTTCACTTGAAGCTTACATATACTTTTATAATGTACTTTAGATTTTCTTCAGGGATAACTGTAGGTTCTAGAACAACTATTGCCCAGCAAGAAAATCCAAGGAAAGTACAAGGACCTAAAAACTAACCTAGGGTTTTTAGGCCTTCTATAGTCTGTGAGTTGCCTAAAGGTACGTATGCCAAAAATAAAAGGGCAGAAATGTTAGGTAAAGCCATGTTGATATACAACGGATGATGGCTAAAACTGGGGAATTCATTATAGTATTGTCTCTCATGTGTGTTTGGAATTTTTCATAAAGATAAGTTCTTTAGGGGCTTCCCTGGTGGTCCAGTGATTAACACTCTATGCAGCCAATACAGGGAGTATGGGTTCGACCCCTCTTTGGGGACCTAAGATCCCACATGCCTCACAGCCAAAACACCAAAGCATGTTACAGAAGCGCTATTGTAAGAAATTTAATGAAGACTCTAAAAAGTCTACATCCAAAAAAGGAAAAAAAAAAATCTTTGAAAAAAGTTAAGTTCTTTAGAAATAAATAAGTAAATGAAAACAGACCTATTGGGTGATTGAGATTTTTTTTTAAACGAACTTATAAGAGGTTTTATGTTGTTGATACATAAGGTTCAAAATGTAAGAGGATCATCTAGGTGCTTCCCTGGTGACTCAGGGGTAGAGAATCCGCCTGCCAGTGCAGGAGACATGGGTTCAAATTCTGACCTGGGAAGATCACACACGCTGTGAGACAACTAAGGCCATGTGCCGCAGCCATGGAGCCCATGTTCCAGAGCCCACAGCTCTTGAGCCCACAAGCCACAATTACTGAGCCCAAGCGCCACAAGAAGTGAAGCCGCACAGTGAGAAGCCTGCTTGTGACAGCGAAGGGCAGCCCCCACGTGCCGCAACCGGAGAAAAATCCCATGCCGCCACCGAGACCCAGCACAGCCGAAAATAAACAAATCAGATTGTTAAAAGAACATGGAAGGGGACAGTCTAAAACCAAAGTGGGGATTGAGTGAAAAATGCTACAATTACAGAACTTATTTTAGTTTCCCATTGTGAGTGATGGGATTTACTCATTTAAGTGTAATTGACATCATTTTTATTTGATCAGAAAATCACACCTAATATTTTTGTGACTGTTAACATATTTGCAGGCTCTTAGAGACTGTTTGATGTTCTTTTCTGTCATAATATTCAGAATCACGAATAGATAAAAAAAAATACTCCAATCTATTCCTTTTTAAGACTATTCTTGTTCACACATGTATGCACACTTCCAGCCCCTCGAATTCCTTCCACTTCTGCCACTAATGGAATGTGCATGAGTGTGTGTGTTTGTATGTCTGCCTCACATTTAAAAGCAGGTCAGTTAAAGGGTTGTTTTATCATTATAGCATTTTTGTTAGCCAGGTAATGCTGAAAATTCTCTTTCAAATCCAGATATATATATATAGGTAGATACCTATTTACGCATTATCCAGGACATAGGAATGTCCAATAATATTAAACAAAACCAGCAGACACCAAGATCCTTCATATATATACACACACATACACACACACACACACACACACAAATGCATGTGTGTTAAGTCGCTTCTGTTGTGTCTAGCTCTGACTCTGTTGACCATAGCCTGCCAGGTTCCTCTGTCCATACTATTCTCCAGCCAAGAGTACTGGAGCAGATTGCCGTACCCTCCTTCAGAGTATCCTACCGACTCAGGGACGGAACCCGGGGATCTATGACGTCTCTTGGATTGGCAGGCAGCTTCTTTACAACTAGCACCACCTGGGAAGCCCCACACATACACACACACAAACATATACGCATACACATACACATATATACACACATATTTACATATAACTAAACAGGAAGTAGTTTATAATGAATTTCCATTTTGTGACTAGTGTAATGATGCTGTTAGAGTGAATCCCACCCATTTAATTAAAAAACCCTTGATTCCATTTAATTTCAGGAAGTAGCAGCTCACTAGAGAGATAGCACTGGATGGACAATCAGTAAACATAGCATTTAAGCTGGAGAACAAAAGAATGCCTGAGTATTTATAAACTTTATTCTCCTCTGTTTCCTAAATAATATTTTATATATCTTTTTTGTTTGTTTGTTTTGTTTCTCTGATTAATGCTTGGGCAAAGCTACAGATTTGCAAGAAGGAGCTGGGATAGACTGGCAACATTCATTGTTTTGGAAAAGTACTAGCAAGAGATCAGATTAGATCCTAGATGATAAGAGGGAAGGGGCAAAGACAGACATCTGTGAAGAGAGAGAATGTCCTGGAGCAGATAGGATATTCAGAGAAAGTGAAAAGACTGAGATGGAGTCTTCTTGCTATTTGTTTCTTTTTTTAAGATAGTAGGGAAAACTTGAATTGCTTTCTGATGTTTCTTAACTGCTTTCCTTTGCACTTGATTCTCTGCTGAGTCTAGACTGTGAGGGAGCCAGTTTTCTTCATGCTGTATAATCTAACATAAGTGTAGTGCTTGCTCTGCTTTCTTGACTAATGTTCCCTAAAGTTCCAAGGATGAAGGTCCACAAGGGGAAGCATCTTCTCTTCTTCTACTTCCATCTTCTCTTCCACTGAAACTCTGGTCCCTTTGAGATTATATCGTTCCTACCTTTCTGGACTCCTTTGGACTTCCCTGGTGGCTCAGACGGTAAAGTGTCTGTCTACAATGCGGGAGACCTGGGTTCAATCCCTGGGTTGGGAAGATCCCCTGGAGAAGGAAATGGCAATCCACTCCAGGACTATTGCCTGGAAAATCCCATGGACAGAGGAGTCTGGTAGGCTACAGGCTCATGGGGTCACAGAGAGTCGGACATGACTGAGCGACCTCACTTCACTTCACTTGGACTTCATTGAAGGGAATTTCTATCCTGCTGCCCATCATCCCTAAACACTGGGGATCAGATGGAAGAAGGACAACATTCATTGATTCAAGAATGAAAGAAGGCAGCTATGCTTATCACTGTACCACCAAAAACATTAGGGTGGTGGGATGAATTGGGAGATTGGGATTGACATATACGTATTATATATAAATAAATGATTAATGAGAACCTATTATATAGCACAGGGAACTTTACTAAATCCTCCATGGTGACCTAAAAGGGGAGGAAACTCAAAAAAGAGTGGGTATACATATACATATAACTGATTAAGTTTGCTTTATAGCAGAAACCAACACAACATTGTAAAGCAACTAAACTCAAATTTAAAACTTTTTAAAAAGCGAAAGGGACCTTCCATAGCCTCTTCTCCACACTCTTATTTAAATCTGAAGTACTTATTCCATAGTGGGTTTGCTATCTTTACAGACAAATAAAACCCTACTCTTCAGATTTGGCAGTGGCAGTACTTCCACATAACCAGGGACAGCTAGACCCGGAAATGGGATTCTCAGTTCATGAGCTGCATCTTGCCCCCCATGATCCTTTGCTGTCACCCTGCTGCCCTCTTGAGACAGCAAATCCACTTTTACTCTGACTCAAAAGAGCTAACGTGGGCAGCCGAGGGCTCTCCGACCTCCTCTCTCATCTCCCTCTTTCCACCCCCTTGGGTTCCTCATGTCACTGTCCACTCTCCTAAAGAGCCAAGCACGCGCTCAGCTCAGGGCATTTGTATTTCTGCCTTTTCTCCTGAAATGTGTTCCTCTTCAGTTCAGTTCAGTTCAGTCACTCAGTCGTGTCCAACTCTTTGTGACCCCATGAATCGCAGCACACCAGGCCTCCCTGTCCATCACCAACTCCCAGAGTTCACTCAGACTCACATCCATTGAGTCAGTGGTGCCATCCAGCCATCTCATCCTCTGTCGTCCCCTTCTCCTCCTGCCCCCAATCCCTCCCAGCATCAGAGTCTTATATGAGTCAACTCTTCGCATGAGGTGGCCAAAGTATTGGAGTTTCAGCTTCAGCATCAGTCCTGCCAATGAACACCCAGGACTGATCTCCTTCAGAATGGACTGGTTGGATCTCCTTGCAGTCCAAGGGACTCTCAAGAGTCTTCTCCAATGCCACAGTTCAAAAGCATCAATTCTTCGGTGCTCAGCCTTCTTCACAGTCCAACTCTCACATCCATACATGACCACTGGAAAAACCATAGCCTTGACTAGACGGACCTTTGTGTTCCTCCTACATCGCTCCAAAACATTATCCTTTCTTTCATTTATGTCTTTGTCTAGATCTTCCCAGCTTCCTCTGTCTAAGATGCCTGTCCCTTTTTCGCCACCCTCTGCACCTTAAACTGTCTTGGCTATTTCTTTTTTTTTGTATGTATAACAAATGAAGTAACATGTATACATGTGCCTGCTCAGTCACTCTCTCTCGACTATAATAAAATGTCTGTGATAGCAGGAGCTTTGTTCACTGGCTTAGTTCTGTAGAAGCTAGCGTAATACCTGGCATATAGTAAGTGCTCAGTAAATAATCGCTGAATGAATGAAACTTCTTCCCTTACTGTTGAAAATGACTGTGATCCTTCAGATGGTGATAAAAGTGATAAGGAATGTGGAAGAGAGACAGGAAGCAATACAGAGTGGATTGTAGACTGTCAATGACTTGAGAGTAAATCTTGGACATTTATTAGCTGTGGCTAATTATTTGACTTGCTTAAACTTGCTGCCTTTAGCTCAAAATTATTTTATCTCAAAAACAGATTTATTTTGAGGACTAAATGTGATATTGTACTAAAGCTTATGGCACAATATCGAACACAAGAAGCTTCATTTCAAAACTGATAACCATATAATTCACCTTACAACACTCATCTGTTCTTTAGATCCTACAGCTTTAATCAAATCTTAAATTACAATTTACTTTCTTTTCATTTTATTCTGTCAACAGGAGAATGTTTGATATATTTATTCTCATTATATTTTGGAAAATCAAGAGGTTCACTCTTCTGACCGTCTAAAACCAGTGTTCTCAGAACCAGCTTCTCATATGAGGAAACAGGGGTTTGATTTTATTTTATTTAAAAATTTTTATTTATTTATTTCTTGGGTGTACATGTGGCATGCGGGATCTTAGTTCCCTGACCAGGGATTGAACCCCCACCTCCTATAGTGGAAATGTGGAGTCCACTGGACTGCCAGGAGAGTCCCATGATTGTAGATATGACCCCTTCAGATGACCTCCTCTCTACTTTTTGGAAGGCCTTGGGGCATTAGCCAAATAAGTTCAGAAATTGAGATGCCCAATACCAAGGCATGAACAGTTCACCAGACCTACTAAGAGACAGGTTTAATTCCATTCCCATCGAGACAGGAAAACAGATATCAGCTTGACATTAGCTAACTCTTCTTAAAGAGCATCCAAAATGGAAGATGAAAATAACATTAGTACTTTTTCCTTCATATATTTTGACAAATTGGACAGGGTCTCGCATGGGCTATATCTACAAGAGTGAAACAAAGCAGAGTGTTTTATAGTAATTCAGTATATTGAGTCCTTTTCCCAAAGTCAACCCTGGTAAAACAGATCATAATCTATATGAAAAGAAAGCTCTCCTTTTTATCACTTTAAGTTTTAGAGTCTGAAATAGAATCTTTGAACTCTCAATACTTCTGAAATTCATCACTGTGATGCCTGCAGCTTGGGGTGTATTTTCAATTAACGATACTATTTCTATGGTAGGAACAGGAGAGGCCAGGGAAATGGCTCTGAAAGTCATGCTTTTTATGTGCGCAACAAAGATTTTAATAACACCGCACATTTCTTTTGTATGCTTCATGCTTCATAAAAGCTATTTCTCTGCCTATCTTACATATTTGTCACACACTAACTCCCGTTCATTCATTCAGCTAATACTTAATCTGTGCTGCCATATGCCAGGTTTAGGGTTAAGTACTGAATGTACTTGATGGAAGTGAAAGAGGAGAGTGAAAAAGTTGGCTTCAAGTTCAACATTCAGAAAACGAAGATCATGGCATCTGGTCCCATCACTTCATGGCAAATAGATGGGAAACAGTGGAAACAGTGGCTGACTTTATTTTGAGGGGCTCCAAAACCACTGCAGATGGTGACTGCAGCCATGAAATTAAAAGACGCTTACTCCTTGGAAGGAAAGTTATCACCAGCCTAGATAGCATATTAAAAAGCAGAAACATTACTTTGCCAACAAAGGTCTGTCTAGTCAAGGCTATGGTTTTTCCAGTGGTCATGTATGGATGTGAGAGTTGGACTGTGAAGAAAGCTGAGTGCCGAAGAATTGATGCTTTTGAACTGTGTTGTTGGAGAAAACTCTTGAGAGTCCCTTGGACTGCAAGGAGATCCAACCAGTCCATTCTAAAGGAAATCAGTCCTGGGTGTTCATTAGAAGGACTGATGCTGAAGCTGAAATTCCAATACTTTGGCCACCTCATGCAAAGAGTTGACTCATTGGAAAAGACTCTGATGCTGGGAGGGATTGGGGGCAGGAGGAGAAGGGGACGACAGAGGATGAGATGGCTGGATGGCACCACCGACTCGATGGACATGAGTTTGGGGGAACTCCAGGAGTTGGTAATGAACAGGGAAGCCTGGGGTGCTGCAATTAATGGAGTCACAAGAGTCGGACACAACTGAGTGACTGAACTGAACTGAACTGTATGTAAAGCCATGTGATCCAACAAGTCAGGGGGCAGCTGCAATTTAAAGTAAGTTCCAGGAATTGTAAGCAGTTAGTCCAAGATTTAATAACAAGTAAATGGTAAAATAGGGATGTGAAAGTAAAATTCATGATCAGCAAAGTAGTCATATACATCATACCTCCAACTACCCTCAGTCTGTGCAAATTATGTCAAATGTATGACTTTTTCCTTTCAGGAAAGCTTTTATATGTTCCTGGTTGGTGACCACTGCTACATGGTTTTATTTAATCACCATGTCCTGAAAATATACAGTATGTTCAATCCTTACTGATTATGATTGTTTTTAAGTTAAAAAAGAACCAATCTGCAGTTGCTAAGAGTAGGCAAATTTGCAGTGATCATTAGGAAACTGGGAAAAGGCTTCAATACCTACTATAGATTCAAAAAAGACTTCTTTACAGACTTATTGAACACTGAATATTGTTGCTGTTCAATTGCTAAGTTGTGTCCAACTCTTCGTAACCCCATGGACTGTAGCATGCCAGGCTTCTCTGTCCTTCACTGTCTCCCAGGGTTTACTCAAACTTATGTCCACTGAGTCAGTGATGCCATCCAAACATCTCATCATCACCTTCTCCTCCTGCTGTCAATCTTTCCTAGCATCAGGGTCTTTTCTAATGAGTTAGCTTTTTTGCATCAAGTGGCCAAGTTATTGGAGCGTCAGCCTCAGTCCTTCCAATGAATAGTCAGAGTTTATTGGCATTAGGATTGACTGGTTTGACCTCCTTGCTGCCCAAGGGACTCTCAAGAGTCCAACACCACAGTTCAAAAGCATAAATTCTTTGATGCTCAGCTTTCTCTATGGTGCAGCTCTTACATCCATACATGACTACTGGAAAAACCATAGCTTTGACTATAACGACCTTTGTTGGCAAAGTAATGTCTCTGCTTTGTAATATGCTGTCTAGGTCATAGCTTTTCTTCAAGGAGCAAGTGTCTTTTAATTTCATGGCTGTAATGACCATCTACAGTGATTTTTGAGCCCAAGAAAATAAAGTCTGTCACTGTTTCCACTTTTTCTCCATCTATTTGCAATGAAGTGATGGGACTAGATGCTATGACCTTAGTTTTTTGCATGCTGAGTTTTAAGCCAGTTTTTTCACTATCTTCTTTCACCTTCATCAAGAGGCTCTTTAGTTCTCTTCACTTTCTGCCATTAGGGTGGTGTCATCTGCTTATCTGAGGTTATTGATATTTCTCCCGGCAATCTTGATTCCAGCTTGAGCTTCATCCAGTCCAGCATTTTGCATTATGTCCTCTGCATATAAGTTAAATAAGCAGGGTGTCAGCTTTGATGTACTCCTTTCCCAGTTTTGAGCTAGCCCATTGTTCCATGTCCAATTCTAACTGTTGCTTCTTGACCTGTATACAGGCTTCTCAGGAGGCAGATAAGGTGGTCTGGTATTCCCATCTGTTGAAGAATTTTCCACAGTTTGTTTTGATCCACACAGTCAAAGGCTTTAGTGTAGTCAGTGAAGCAGAAGTAGATGTTTTTCTGGAATTCCCTTGCTTTTTCTAAGATCTAACTGATGTAGACAATTTGATCTCTAGTTCCTCTGCCTTTTCTAAATCCAGCTTGAAGTTCTTGGTTCAAGCACTATTGAAACCTAGCTTGAAGGATTTTGAACATTACCTTGCTAGCACATGAAATAAGTGCAATTGTGTGGTAGTTTGAATATATTTTGGCAGTGCCCTTCTTTGGGTTTGGAATGAAAACTGGCCTTTTCCAGTCCTGTGGCCATTGCTGAGTTTTCCAAATTTGTTGCCATTTTGAATGCAGCACTTTAACAGCATCATTTTAAGGATTTGAAATAGCTCAGCTGGAATTCGATCACTTCCACCAGCTTTGTTCCTAGTAATACTTCCCAAGGCCCACTTGTCTTCATACTACAGGATGTCTGGCTCTAGGTGAGTGATCACACCATCATGATTATCTGGGTCATGAAGATCTGTTTGTATAGTCTTCTGTGTATTCTTGCCACCTCTTCTTAATGTCTTCGGCTTCTGTTAGGTCCAGACCACTTCTGTCGTTTATCGAGCCCATACTTTGGCCACCTCATGCAAAGAGTTGACTCATTGGAAAAGACTCTGATGCTGGGAGGGATTGGAAGCAGGAGGAGAAGGGGATGACAGAGGATGAGATAGCTGGATGGCATCACCAACTCAATGGACATTAGTTTGGGTGAACTCCAGGAGTTGGTAATGAACAGGAAGGCCTGGTGTGCTGCGATTCGTGGGGTCACAAAGAGTTGGACATGACTGAGCAACTGAACTGAACTGAACTTGCATGAAATGTTCCCTTGGTGTCTCCAATTTTTTTAAAGAGATCTTTAGTTTTTCCCATCCTATCATTTTCCTCTGTTTCTTTGCATTGTTCACTTAGGAAGGATTTCTTCTCTCTCCTTGCTATTCTCTAGGACTCTGCATTCAGTAGGGTATATCTTTCCTTTTTCCTTTGCCTTTCACTTCTCTTGTTTTCTCAGCTATTTGTAAAGCCTCCTCAGACAACTATCTTGCCTTCTTGCATTTCTTTTTCTTTGGAGTCGTTTTGGTCATTGCTTGCTGTACATTGTTACAAACCTCCATCCGTATAAGTAAGAAATTTAGAGACTTTTTAGACGAAAATATTTTAGAAACTGAATTGAAGTACAGTCTTAGCTTATTCACCTGAGTGGATGCAGAATGATCCTCTGTGTTTTGTTGTTGTCAAGTCATGGATAGTTTTCTAGGTGTCCTCTACTCTAATAACAAAAAATAGGCATGCATACTAAAATTGTGTGTGTGTGCATATGTGTGTCTATGTGTGATCAACTGTATGCTTGTGTGTATGTGCTCAATCGTGTCCACCTGTTTGCAACCCCATAAACTATATCCTACCAGGGTCCTCCATCCATGGAATTTTCAACTTATGTTCCAGAAACTACATTACACTTAGTGGAAGGAAAAGATAAATAATGCAGGGACCCTACCTTCAGGAGGCTTTTGATTTAGTAGAGAAAACCATGTAATCCTGGACAAACAGGTGTTTTGCACATGCCAAGTTAGATGTCTGTATTGCAGAGCACACAAGAAGAGACTGGAATTGACTTGTGATATTTTTAATTACTTGTTTAATGTCTGCTTTTCTATCAGAAAGAAAACTCAATAAGGGCTAGAACTGTGTCCATTTTATTCCCTCCTAAAATTTTTCATAGCTAGCACAATACTTGGTAAATAGCACTTATGAAAAGTGAAACTAAAGTCACTCAGTCTTGTTCAACTCTTTGCAACCCTTTGGACTGTAGCCCACCAGACTGCTCCATCCATGGGATTTTCCAGGCAAGAATACTGGCGTGGGTTGCCAAGAACCAATCATGGATTTTGGGTTATCTTCTCCAGGGGATCTTCGCAACCTGGGGATCATACTCAGGTCTCCCACATTTATATTTCAAATTAATTTTGAAAGAATTTCAGGCAAAGTTGAATGGATAAATCAAATGAATATATTAAAACATTAATGTAAGGTCTCTCTCTCTATGGGAAGTTGGGGTAGGGGGGTGCATGGGAAAAGAGGTCAGGAAAGAGTCTATGAAAATAGTTAAGTGAGGATAATGGGAAGCCAGTCAGGACTGAAGGATCATTATGAGCAAATCTAGGAAGGTGTGAAAAGTCTCTGACCTTTTTGGGTAGTCCTAAACATGGGAATATTGATGTGTATATTTGGATCATGAATTTGGATGGCATTTTGTGCTAGGGAGTTTGGACTTTATCGTATAAGTGAACATGTGGAGCATTAACATGATAAAATTTGCTTCTTAGGAAGATCTATAGGCAATTGAAACCCATATAAAATACCTTTAATGTCCAGTCCCAAAGGAAGAATTGATAGCTACCTAAGAAATATTAATTTGAAATAGTTTTCCCCAACACTCCCTTGGTGTAGTCTAGCCCTAAACTGTTATATCACTTGGCTTCTATAGCAAGAGCAAATGGATCTTCTATTTTAGAGCCATCTGTATACACTGTGTTTACACTCAACTCTTCCATAAGGGGGACTGACTCCATAGATAGATTTGTCCATAGATGTTTACAGCAGACATGGTCTTTAACATGTCTTTCAAGAACTCAGGTTCCTGTGTCTCAGTTAAAGTTATTTAGTATGAATCCGTCAGTGATTCAGGCACCGTGAAAGCACTCTTGATTGTCACAGTTCCGGTTCCTTGAACCTTAAATTAGAAAAAGCTCAATCCCAAGGCTCTTCCCCGGTAAATCCTTCTCCCACTGAAGGGAAGTTCTCCTTAGCTGACACATCAGCCCTGTTAACTAATTCCTACACAGTTAAATGCAGCTTTCACTTTGAAGCTAGAATATGGGAAGTCCCCTACATGTGAACCATCATGTTGCAAGCTTTCAAAGATGTGATCATGGGTTCTGTCTACGTCAGGTGTGAGTGAAGCTGCAGCTCACCCCTCCGTCTCCTGTTGCTGACGATCCTTCAGCTCTACCATCTCCCACCTCCTCTCCCTCCTCCAGTCAGTAACTCATCTTGCCTGTTCACTGGATGCCAGCCCGTGTGCCAACCATTGTACTGCCCTACTGCACTTTTCAAAGTATTATACTGTGAGACTAAACGTGTTTGCTTTACTTTTTGTGTTGGTTTTTTGTGTGTTATTTGTGTGATAAGTTTTATAAACCTATACAGCACTATTAATATATAGTCGATTGTGTTAGCTGGGTACCGAGGCTAACTTTGTCGGACTTACGAACAAATTAGACTTATAAATGTGCTCTCAGAATAGAACTCATTCATATGTAGGGGAATTTCTGTGTATTTATTTCTACTAACTCAGTTCACCGCAGTTTGGGAATTTGCTCAATCTCCATCTCCAGCCCAGGTAATAATAGATGCTTCGAAATAACATGCCAGAAATTGACATACATTTTCTTGACCTGAATTTTGGGGTGCATATGTGTTTACTTGGTGGACTATCATAAGTGGATACTGGGAAAAATCCTGATTTTTTCATCATAAGATTACTCACTCCGTATACCCTCCATTGGTCCTTTACCTAGGGCAGGTAACATGAGCTCCATGTAAAATTAGTTACACCTGGGACTTGAAATTCTCTTGTTTTTTTGAGAATGAATTCTCGTTCTCTCATTTTTGCTTTTTCATGTAGGCTGGCTAGTTATATTTAAATATGGAAATTATGGGATTCTATGCTCACTTAAAAGGAAAAGATTGTATTCTCACACTTCAGTCCATTAGAACTTCCTTAATATAAGGAATCTAACGAAGTTATTTTAACTAGCTGTCTGTATGTACTTAATAATTTGATCAGCAGATAATGAAATGTGTTCTACTCTCAGACAATTTGTTAGGCCACTGGGGTAGATGCCAGGCAAAGGTGAATCTGACCCAGCTCTTGACTCCAATCAAATCAAATTCTCCTAATAGTGGAGAAGAACATAGATGTGCATTATGGAAATTTAATGAGATTTGGCTGGTCCCCTATTGATAGGCATTTATAAATTATAGTATGTGATAATTATGCTACAATAGCAAGCAGCATTTCAAAAGGATGATATGTGCTGATCTAGAAAGTTCTTCATATATAATTAAACAAATAATAAAACACACATTCTGAGCAAGAGTATCCCCTTTGGAATTAAAAAGAGCCAGACAGATGGAAGATGGATTAGCAGATAAATATTTATGTATTTTTCTGGAAATAGGAGGGGAGAGTTGAGAAGAGGTCTTTTTATTTTTCACCTTTGTGTAATTTCAGTTTACTAAATAAATGTCCTTCTTTGTTTATGTGTTTATTGATTTTTAATATCAGAGGGATATCAGCACTATAAGGTTACAGCTGTTTATTTCTTTCCTTTGTGCCTCTTTTAAATAAAAAGTGCCATGTTCCATAGAGTGTGGAGTAATTTATGAAGATTGCATGTAGCATGCAAAGAGCTCTCCCAGGGGCAAGTACAGCACTATGCAGGTATAAGGAGTTAGAGGGGAGGAAGACAACAGCAAATATGATCGATCTTGGTCAGTCAATAAGATTGTCTTATTTTTAAGACTCTTCACCTTAGAAACATGCTCCTTGATACCTTGCCTTCTAACTACAAGAGTTTATCCTATCTGTTGTTGGATAGGCAAGTCAGACAGTTGCAGATAAGTCAGTGGGTGCTTTTTGGAAGTGCCAGTGCTTTCTGCGTTCTTGTTGTCTTCACTCAGCACAGATAAGGTTTCAGTCATATCCCCATAGAAGGAACCTAACCCTCAGCGTGTACTTTGTGTCTCATCCATTTGAAACGTTAACTTTCTCTGTGATGTTTCTCTGTGTGGTTTCTAGAATAAGCTTTTTCTATATGGAAAGAATTATAGAAGTATTACAAAGAATTGAAAAAGTACATTTTTGTTTGTTTTTTTAACTTTCAAAAATTTCTAATTGAAATATAGTTGATTTATAATTGTTAATTTTTGCTGTACAACAAGGTGATTCAGTTATACATATATATTTTTTCATATTCTTTTCCTTATGGTTTATCACAAGATACTGGATATATTTCTCTGTGCTATATAGTAGGACCTTGTCTTTTATCTATCCTAATATAAGAAAAGTTATGACCAACCTAGATAGCATATTGAAAAGCAGAGATATTACTTTGCCAACTAAGATCCGCCTAGTCAAGGCTATGGTTTTTCCTGTGGTCATGTATGGATGTGAGAGTTGGACTGTGAAGAAGGCTGAGTGCTGAAGAATTGATGCTTTTGAACTGTGGTGTTGGAGAAGACTCTTGAGAGTCCCTTGGACTTCAAGGAGATCCAAGCAGTCCATTCTGAAGGAGATCAGCCCTGGGATTTCTTTGGAAGGAATGATGGTAAAGCTGAAGCTCCAGTACTGTGACCACCTCATGCGAAGAGTTGACTCATTGGAAAAAACTCTGATGCTTGGAGGGATTGGGGGCAGGAAGAGAAGGGGACGACAGAGGATGAGATGGCTGGATGGCATCACTGACTCGATGGACATGAGTCTGAGTGAACTCCGGGAGTTGGTGATGGACAGGGAGGCCTGACGTGCTGCGATTCATGGGGTCACAAAGAGTCGGACACGACTGAGCGACTGAACTGAACTGAACTGAATATAATAGTTTATGTCTGTTTCTCCAAACCTCCCACTCCATATTTTCTCTGGTACCCTCCCCCTTGGCAACCAAAGGATTGTTTTAGTTTATTTTTATTTTATTTTAGTGTTTTAATTGCTGATAATCCCTCCCCCCCAAATTCTCATTCTTTTTCCATATTCTTTCCCATTATGGTTTTTCACAGTATGTTAAATATAGTTCCCTCTGTTCTACAGTAGGACCTTGTTTATCCATCCTAATATAGTAGTTTATATCTTGAATCAGAGAGATGAACTTGAGATATTTACTCAGCCATAAGACGATTCATCGGAAACAGCGTCTTTCCTTTTTTTCCTAGACAAACAGCTGTTCCACTTTTGTTGTTACTCTGGAGCATTTTCCTTTTCTGTAAGACTGTTTCCCACAATAGAGAATTATATTTGTAACTAAAAGTGAAAGTGTTGTTGCTCAGTCGTGTCTAACCCTTTGTAGCCCACCAGGCTCCTCTATGGGATTATCCTGGCAAGAATACTGGAGTGGGTTGCCATTTCCTTCTCCAAGGTATCTTACTGACTCAGGGATCGAACCCTGCTCTCTTGCATTGCAGCAGATTCTTCACCTCTGAGCCACCAGGAATATAAGTACTAATCTGTTACTGATAAATAAAATTGAGAAAGTACATGCAAATTACTCTTTCTCTAAGTATTATTAACTTTTATTAGTTTTCACAATTTTACATTTATTTGCTCACTTTGGCCTAATGACAGGAGTACACGTGTCTGACGTTTGTAACTATTACCCGTATAATTGGTTTATTCTGTTAAGGTCAGTTCAGTCGCTCAACTCTTTGCGACCCCATGGCCTGTAACACTCCAGGCTTCCCTGTCCATCACCAACTCCCAGAGCTTGCTCAAACTGATGTCCATTGAGTCAGTGATGCCATCTAACCGTCTCATCCTCTGTCGTCCCCTTCTCCTCCTGCTTTCAGTCTTTCTCAGGATCAGGGTCTTTTCAAATGAGTCGGTTCTTTGTATCAGGTGGCCAAAGTATTGTTCTGTTAAAGTAAACTGTGATTACAGTGGCAGCGTAAATATCCTAGCAGATACCCCTGGGTGCTTGATCTTCTAACCTGTGCACAGAGAAGCATAATAATCTTGTCTTAGTAAATGTCTAGTCTTTTTTGCTCCATCCCCAAGTTATGCGTCAATCACAAGAACTGCCTAAAACTCATTTCCACTTACCCCGATGGTAAGGAAGGTAGAAAATAAGTAGTTGGAGACAGTGTTTGATTAGAAATTCAGAATACATGGTTCTGGATGTGATATTTCCATCACCTACCACAAATTAGCTGGCAATTCCTCAAACTTGTATTTTCCTGATTGGAAAAATAAAACGTTGAAATGAAATACATTTTAAGGTCAGATGACTGATAGCGGCTATTGCACTTCCAGGATGGAAGTGTATTTCAGCTGTCCAAATAACTATACCACATTTAATATATTAATAGTATATATAAAACATAATTAAATGATAAACAAACTACTAGGAGTTGTAAGGAAATGTAGCCAAATAGCTCACTTTGTCATCTGCAAAAGACTTTCTAACTCCAAAGTATAATAATTCTGTGTTGTAAACTTCGGGTAATTTTTGCCATATCATTTATACTCTATATTTGGGACTTAGATAGCTATATGCTGTGCTCAGTCGCTCAGTTGTGTCCGATTCTTTGCGATCCCATGGACTGCAGCCCGCCAGGCTCCTCTGTCCACAGAATTCTCCAGGCAAGAACACTGGAGTGAGTGTCATTTCCTCCTCCAGGGGATCTTCCTGACCCAGGGATCGAACCCACATCTCTTGCAGCTCCTACGTGGGCAGGCGAATATTTTTACCACTATGCCACACACATATGTATAGTATATTATGTTTATCATTATAAAGCACGTGTGGAGGAAAAGTAGCAAATTATTTGTAGACAAATCATAGGAATTCGCCCTGCAAAATTTCCTAGATATGTCAGTAAGTATGTAAGTAAATAAGGACGTGAGTCTAACATAGAGTTAGAACCACACTTGTATCCGTGATCTGTTTGTTTGTTTTTGGCTGTGCTGCGTCTTCATTGCTACTCTTGGGCTTCTGTAGTTGTGGTGAAAGGGCTCTAAAGTATGGGCTCAGTAGTTGCAGTTCATGGACTTAGCTGCCCCATGGCATGTGGGATCTTCCCAGACCAGGGATTGAATCTTGTCCTCTTCACTGTTGGATGAATTCTTCACCCCTGGGCCACCAGTGAAGTCCTTTATATCCATAATTTGTACATTGTTATTTATCCAATATCAGTACAGGCTACTTCTCTCTGCATATGAAGGAATTAGGGACAATGGTCAGCTAGAAGACAGCAGGAAGATTAAAGATGGGAGAATGGCATTAAGGGCTGAAAGTTCAAATATTGGGTTGGCCAACATGTTCTTTTGATTTTTTTTTTTCTGTAAGATGGGAAAATGTAAACAAAGTTTTTGGCCAACCCAGTGCATTTTTGTGTCAGCTTAAAGAAAATCACACAACATAAATGTGTGGTTTAATATAAAGTTTTATTCAGGGACCTTGCTGAGGACAGCTCAATAGCTCTGAGAGAACTTTTCCGAAAAGGCAGTGGAAAAACCATCTTCTATATCGATTTTTGGCTGGAAATACATGCACTCAAGCATACATCTCAGTAAGAGATTACTGCACAAAGTCATAAAGAACAGACTATGAATGTATGTATATATATGAATGTATATATGTATGAGTGTGTGTGTGTGTGTGTGTGTGTGTGTGTGTATACGAATGTATATGAAAGTTGCCCTGAACATCACAGGGATAGTTTGCTTCAAATAAAACTAATTCATATCTATACCTGAAAAAGAAAATGATGGTTTCTAGATCAAAACGTTACCATATTTAATCTTAGTTCTTTTTAAAGTCTCTGTTTATTTCTCTGGCTCGCTGATGTCTTTAGTGATATGCAGGATCCTTAGTTGCAGCACGTGGGGGTCTAGTTCCCTGACCAGTGATGGAACCCAGGCCTCCTGCATTGGGAGCACAAATTTTTGGCCACTGGACCACCAGGGAAGTCCCTGTATATTAGTTCTTGAAAAAAATATTTTTTTAAACTCCTCCTTGTACTCTCACGCAAGAATTTTTTATGCTCATCTTTCAGTAAGCTGCTTCTGTTGTTATTAACATACTCTCAATTCAACTCTTCCCAATCCTTTTTTTCCCTGAAGACTTACACTCTATCTGAGGTGAGACACTTTTAAATTTAACATTTTAAATACCAGAATTGTAATTTATATAATAAAGAGATATTTTTTTAAAAGCCCAATATAAATACTAGAAGAGTTTATATAAACTGCATCCTAAAAATCAAAAATGCTCCTCTTCCTTGAGGGACAGCAGGAATTCTGCTATTATTAGTCATACATCTTAGCTAAAGCATATGTGCATATCTACCTATAGGATACAATATTAGAAACATTTTTAGTGAATCAAAATTGAAGGTATGTTAAGTTTTAAATAAAAATCAAAATATAGTATTTTGCATTAATTTTACTAAGCAAAATACTTGTTGTTGGTTTGTTTGCTTAAAATACAATAGCAAATCCTGTAAACCATTAGATTATTTTTATCAGTTTATCCATCCAATGTTTTATGTTTAATACAAAGTTTGAAAGACTTGAAATACTCCACTAAGCAAGCAAATTGTAATTACTCCTTCATAATTACCATGCAACTTTATTGCCATGCATTGTTATAATTATATTTTAAATTCCCCCCATTTATATGAGAGACCATAATGTCTTCTGGTATATTGCAATCTGTGACTTATAACTGCATCTCACTTCCACAAAGGCCTTTTCTCCATTTAGCCTCTATTTTAACTACTGTTAAAAGAGACTAAACAAAATTAATTGGCATCGTAATACTGCAGTAAGGAAATTGTAGATAATATATTTCTCAGCTACTGAAATCATTTCATTATTCAGAGGATTCGTGCTTGGCCTCTGAGATCTATTCCTCCTTCCTTAAGGAGTCAGTAATCATCACATCTGCTGCTGCTAAGTCGCTTCAGTCGTGTCTGACTCTGTGTGACCCCATAGATGGCAGCCCACCAGGCTCCCCTGTCCCTGGGATTCTCCAGGCAAGAACACTGGAGTGGGTTGCCATTTCCTTCTCCAATGCATGAAAGTGAAAAGTGAAAGTGAAGTCACTGAGTCGTGTCTGACTCTTAGCGACCCCATGGACTGCAGCCCTCCAGGCTCCTCTGTCCATGGGATTTTCCAGGCAAGAGTACTGGAGTGGGGTGCCATTGCCTTCTCCACATCATCACATCAGTGCTTCTCAAACTTCAGTGTATACAGAAATCACCTTGGGATCTGGTGCAAACACAGATTTTAATTCAGTGTATCTGGGAAAGGGCCCCTGACACTGCATCTCTAACAGGCCCCCGTGCTCTGATACCATTGCTGCTGGTCCTTGGCCCACACTTTGAATAGCAGCACTGTCGAGCATCTTGTAAATCTGTGTGCAAGGTGCTGTTAACAACTTTCTCATACCCACACAGACTTCACTCAGACCTCTACTCGAATCACTTCCCACCGTCAAGCCTGGAAATCGTTACTGTTCAAAGACTTAACACAAACAGAAGCTGTTACCAAACTCAGTTTTGGCTGTTTGTTGCTATAAAGCCAATACTTGAGAAGCAAGTGTTCCTTTGAAAGGTAAGGTTAGTTTATTCAGCAAGCTGGCACCTGGGGAGAAGGCAGACTCATGTCCGAAAACCAGCTCCCGGGATTCAGCTCAACCATGAAAGTTTTCTGGTTTTGTTTTTTGATATTTATCCATGTATCTGTTTGGCTGCACCAGGTCATAGTTGTGGCATGCAGGGTCTTGCTTGCGGCTCACAAACTCCTGGTTGCAGCACGTGGGAGCTAGATCCTGACCAGGGATTGCACCTGGGCCCCCTCCATTAGGAGTTCAGGATCTTACCATTGGACCACCAGGGAAGTCCCATGAAAATTTTTTTAAGAAATTAAAAGCTAATCTCTGTTAATCATTTGGGGAAGGGGTCAAAGTCTTTGTTATCTTCTACTGTGCACAGGCGGTTTTCCGATTGGTTAGTGATGAGATAATAGGGTGGTATCCAGGAATTTTGTGCCCAGTCTGAAGTTACCATCCTCCACCTGCATGGGGGCCTTGGTTCCTACAGAAGAACTGGAGATATGTTTTCATCTATATTGCTTATGGTGGAACTAGGACCCTGCCCCAGGACGGATGTTCTGTTGTTTCTTGGCTATTCCTCCCTCGTCTTCATATCCCTCCCCACGTTCTCTGATTAGCAACTGTTTGGACCTGTCCTTTGGATTTCAGGGAAGGTCAAGGAGATGGTATGCAACCTATGTCCTACAAACAAGAGATAGGGGACAGGAAAAGGTTTTGTATCCAGTAGGGCCCCACACAGTCCCACTCAGTTTCAAAATGTCATTCAACCTGTGAAAAAATTTGCCAAGTAAGCCTTAGGTAATTACACTGTGAAATGACATGGCTTCCAGAAGAATATGACATTTGAACTACATTTTGAAGGTTGCTTCATAATTTGCCAGGCAAGTAGAGGGGCCAAGGTAGGGGGAGCCAGGAAAGGAAATTCCAGGCAGGAGAAAAAAGCGTTTATAGGTGAGGGATCTGTAAACCCCTGGGGGAAGGGAGGAGGCTGATGAAAGGTAAGATTAAGGACACAGATTCTCATCTTTTAGTTGAGGAGCTTGGATATTTATATTACAGGTGTTTAGAAATCACATGAGGACTAGAAGATTATATAAATCTGATTAATATAATTTACTAATCTTTTCTCTGCCACTCTCAATAAAATAGTCCCTTGGGAAACAGAATGACATGCTTACAATTCAAAGATAATATTATGGATATTCCATCTTATTTTAATGACACTTTTGAACATTTGTTTCTGGGGTTTTATTTCTTTAATTCATTTAGTAAATCATTGTAGCCCTATCTTCTTTTCCATAAAAATCTGCTTCAAATTACTGAAATGACAGCAGATGTTTCAGCTTAGCAATGTCAATAAATACAAGTAGGTCATTGTCAGCATCCACCGCCTAACACTCTATGAAGATCGTCGAATATCAAGGTGGCTAAGACTTCAAGACTGTAAGATACTGTAAAACATCATTTGCAAAGATATCTCTGTTAGGGCTTCCCTTGTAACTCAGTCGGTAAAGAATCTGCCTGCAATGCAGGAGACCTGGGTTCGACTCCTGGGTTGGGAAGATTCCCTGGAGAAGGAAATGGCAACCCACTCCAGCCAGTATTCTTGCCTGGAGAATCCCATGGACAGAGGAGCCTGGCAGGCTACAGTCCATGAGGTTGCAAAGAGTTGGACATGACTTAGTAACTAAACCACCACTGCCTCTGCTGAAAGCTAGGAAAGTCTCACTCTGTGACTTTTTAAACTTCCCTTAGTGTTAAACTATTTTTTTGAAAGTTCTCTTTTCAATAATGGTAAACTTAAAGATAGGTTGAAAATCCAGAATCTTCTAGTCTGTCTACCTTTGGTCCTTGTCTAGCTAGATTACTGTTGTGTGTATGTTAATTACTCAGGGTCATCTGACTCTTTGCAACCCCATGGACGCATGGAGCCCAGCAGTCTCCTCTGTCCATGGGATTCTCCAGGCAAGAACACGCGAGTGGGTTGCTTCTCTAGGGGACCTTCCCCAGTGCAGTTCAGTTCAGTTCTGTCACTCAGTCGTGTCCGACTCTTTGCGACCCCATGAATCGCAGCACGCCAGGCCTCTCTGTCCATCAGCAACTCCCGGAGTTCACTCAAACTCACGTCCATCGAGTCAGTGATGCCATCCAGCCATCTCATCCTGGGTCGTCCCCTTCTCCTCCTGCCCCCAACCCCCAGCCAGGAATCAAACCTGGGTCTCCGGCATTGCAGGCGAATTCTTTGCCTCTGTGCCACATGCACTTCCAAGTTATTGTGATCTGGTAGTGTATGTTTCAAGGATGCATCTGCAAAATTGTTTATGCTGGTGAGTAAAAGGAATCTCAAGGTTAATTGCGTATTCAGGGTTTTCTTTTCCTGCAGTGCTGCTCCCCAATACCTTACCTTCCAAAGTTTCACCAATAAAAGGGACTTTTAAATGTACACACACACACACACACACACACACATATATAAGCTTCCCTGGTAGATCAGTGGTAAAGAATCCACGTGGCAATGCAGGAGATGCAGGTTCAATCCCCGGTCAGGACGATCCCCTGGAGAAGGAAACAGTATCCTTACCTGGGAGATCCCATGGTCAGAGGATCCTGGCAGGCTCCAGGCCATGGGGTCGCAAAAGAGGCAGTCACGACTTAGTGACTAAGCAACAACACACACATATATAGTAGGAGAGGAAAATAATTTTGTCTCTGCCCCTTTGAGATCTTGACTGAGACAACCGCTATACTAACAGGCAACTTAACAAGAGAAAAATAGAAGTTTAATAATATGTATGCGTCCTCTATACATGGCAGATACTAAAAAACTGAGTATATCAGTCAGCAGTGCTGCATGGTAAAAGGCAAGGATACAGAGAAGAGCAAAGAATTAGTACCACATATGGGAGATCACAAACTGGGCAGCATCCCAGCCAGCAGAGAGGCAGGAGCTCCCAGGAGCTGCACCAAATGAAAACTGGAATGCATTCTAGCAAAAAGTGGATGGGTTCTGGACAAGTCACTTTCTTTAAAGGGAAGGCATCAGTCTACCGGAGAGGTGACTGAGTGTTGACCGAGTCATTTCTGATTGACTGGTTTCCGATTCCACTTCTCAGAGAGGCTGAAACTGTACTTAAGTCTGTTCAGTGGCAAGGGGTTTAGCATAAGTGACTCCATTTGGGGCTTGTTGTCTTGTTTTTAACACCATCATAATCAGAAGGGGTTGGGTCTTGTCTTCTTATTCTTCCTCTAAGGCAAGTGCACATTCTGCTGAAACTGATTATTTTTTCAACAATATTTGTTATATTCTTTGATGGTCTGCCAGTAGTTTTTTGAAGCCCAGTTAGTTAGAACAGCCGCCAACAGAGTTGAAACTAAAAGGGGGCCAAATATCTCTCCAGAAGCAAAAAGACTTCAAAAGGTATGCATTACAAAGCACTACTGTGACTCACATAATCACTTATTTTAAAGGGGATTTGCTAATGTAAAATTGGTTTCTTATCTTCCCAGCCCCTAGTGAGCCTTTACTGTGCAAATTCGCTGATGGAGGACAAAAGAAGCGACAGAATCAAAGTAAATACACCCAGAATGGAAGGCCTTGGCCCAGGGAAGGAGAGGTGAGTCCTGACTGACCTTTGCTCAGAAACGTGGCCACAGACATCCCTCAGAAGGCTGGCAAGACAGACATGCGGGGCCATGAGGAAACCAGGTCCCACAGAAAACCAGATGGCTTCAGAGGGGGCAAACGAGCAGACCTGTATCGATTCTATCAGAATATGGTTAGTTGAGAAGGAGAATAGGACTTCCAGACCGAGCCTAGTTCTGTACTGTCGTTAAATCCTCTTTCAGCAAATGTGAAACCAATAGGTATCAGTAGCTCCTGAAAGACCTAGCCACAGAGACTTGGCCCATTTGTGTCCGAGTTATAAAATAAGGGAATGATTACTTAAGAAAATACTTCCAGTGATATCAACAGTGAGAGTTACATATTAGTGTTTGAAGGAAAACAAAGTTGGATTTATTTCATTCTACCATTAAGCTGTTCTAGTTTTATTTATACGTGTACTTGGAGCATGCCCAAATGCTCATACATGTGCTGATCTGTTTTTTATATGTACACATCAACATAAAATGTGACATTTTCTGCCAGTCAAGGAGAGAGAAAAGCTGGTACACACAGGGTTCTACTTTTTCACAACAAGGAGAAAAGCATTTAACAGTTAATTACCCATCTAGTCTCCTAACACAAAACAGGAGAATAGCAAGCTTATGGCTCCAGTGTCACTTGGGGATGATTCCCTTTGGTTATTTTTGTTATAAGAAGACAAGGCAAATGTGTCTGGGCTTCTAAGAGGTCTTTTTATTCTTTGTGAAATAGAATGGAGTTGTTTGAATGCCTTGAATAAATGCCGTTTTATACCAAGCCCATCGTTTCAACAGAAGAGCTTTATTTAGTATTTCTATTCAAAGCGTCTACTTCATCCATTTAGGCGGCATCCTACTTGGTACAGCATCTTGCACTCTCAATCCTGAGATTACAGTTATAAGGAAAGAGAAGAGGCTGAGTTTTTTACTCAGCGAAACCTTTAGCCACTTTTGTTTCTGAAACTTTAGTCTGTTTTGACTATTTCCATGTAGATCTCAAAACCCCTGGTAAAGGAGATAGCTGTGCTCAGATACTATGTGATCTGTCATTCATTACCTTAAAAAGAGAATGGCCATGGAGCACCTGAAGCTAAAAGGTGGGGTTCAGTATTTTGATTTTAGAAAGACAGTCTATGCTGCGTCAAGACAGAGGAGGCGGGGTGTGACCGTTTGCTTTCCGTGGGTAGCCCCGCGGCTCCCAGAAGACAGCTGAACTATGACAGCATTTTTTCACCTTGGTCCCGTGTCAATCACCCATGGTCTCGAAGGACTCATTTGATCTTTCAAAATTTACTTGAGTCAAATGCTTGCTGATTAGAGATTTCTGGATCACAGACCATAACCCCAAAGCATCAATTCTTAACTAGATAACTTAGCACTGATGACTGGAATTACAGGTCCTGTATTATTGCATCCACTGAAGAGACGGCAGTTGTGGCAGGACTCCTCACTTGAGTCTACATTTCTTAGAAACCAAACCAATAAACGTAAAAGAACTATAAACTTAGAGAACCCTCTCTGCTACTTTGTACAGAATCCGGGGCTCTGGGCTTAGACATGACAGAGACCACATGTTATTGCCAGGTAACCACTGTGGGGTCAAGTTTAGGATCCAGAGCACTTGTAATTTAGATGTAAGTTTTAAAGGTATATCCCTAACATTCATTTTCTAAAGTTGTGTTTTAAGAGTGACAGGTCTTTTTGTTGAATGTGAGAACCAAGGGACCATCAGAAATATATCTGTGATGAATAGAAGCATATTCCAAGTATGTAGAGACATTCAGATGCAAGAAATCAGAAAAAAAAATGGCATGAACTAAAAGTACACTTATCAGATATTTTGGTTTTGAGATAAGTGTTTTAATTTTTACACCATGACCATGGTCTTAGAAGTAGATACACCAAAAATATTGGATTACTTTGCCCATTATTATGTTAATATGTTTTTCTTGTATTTCCTGTTTGCATTGTACTTGCTAGAGTAAAATGCATGTGTATGTAAGTATGGTGTGTAAGGTATGACATCATACAAGTTAATCCTATGTAAACAATATTTAATCATTTCTTAGGAAGCCATCCATTCTAATTATTGTATTTCATTGTTTATAAGACACACATTTTTGTTGTTGCTTTTCCATGTTTTAAACCTGCTGAAAGCTCTTATTATACCTTATTATAGTATTACAAAACAGTTTGCATTTGCTCCTGTTAGTCACCTGGGGGCACTACCTACATTCTCTGCTTTAGGTCTTTGACCACATAGATTGTATCAATTGAAACTCTAACCAAAGCAAGGATGTGGGTCAGATTCTTGGGAGAGAATTTTTCTATTTGCTTCCTTCCCTCATCCAGATTGAGACGTGCATCTTCCCTTGAAGCCCATTTCTGGTGGGCAGTTTTGCTTCTCATTTGTCTTGTAGTCCTTGTAGTCTCCAGCTTTATAAGGAGGCCATTTGCGGTGTTTGTTTCTGCTTGTTTGTGTTATTGTGTAAAATAATGGTTGCCTTGGAATCCTCCTGCAAAGAGGGAGAACCCAGGGAGACGTGGGTTCAATCCTGGGTTGGGAAGACCCCCTGGAGAAGGGAATAGATACCCACTCCAGTGTTCTTGCCTGGAGAAGTCCATGGACAGAGGAGCAGAGTCAGACAGAACTGAACAACTAACATTAACACTGCTGCTGCTGCTGCTGAGTCACTTCAGTCGTGGCCGACTCTGTGCAACCCCACAGACGGCAGCCCACCAGGCTTCCCCGTCCCTGGGATTCTCCAGGCAAGAACACTGGAATGGGTTGCCATTTCCTTCTCCAATGCATGAAAGTGAAAAGTGAAAGTGAAGTCGCTCGGTCGTGTCAGACTCTTAGCGACCCCATGGGCTATAGTCTTACCAGGCTCCTCCGTCCATGGGATTTTCCAGGCAAGAGTCCTGGAGTGGGGTGCCACTGCCTAGATAAAATTAAAAAATTATAATGTAGGTTCTGATGCTTCAGACCCTGAGATCATAGTGCAAATTGAGGCTGCTGTTTACTTGTCCTGTCTGTAAAGTCAGGTAAAAAATGACAGTACGAGAGGGATTTCTGAGCCAGTGCTTCAAACACAAAACCGGTGGATTGCAAGGAACTTCAAAGTACCTTAAACATGACAACTGATAGGCTAATTAAACTTTTCATTCATGATGTAAAGCTGTTTTATTCTGGGTGGCATTTTGGTAATGGTTATTTTAGCATAGTTTGATGAAATGCTAATACTGAACCCATCCTACATGTTAATTAATGTAAATTAGCCAGGTTTTGAAATATAGGTACATGCTGGTGGACCTATTTTTGCATAAGTGAAAAACACTGAAATATTTGAAAGTTACTAACTAACCTCTCGAGTGACACCCCGAGCTGGAGCAGAAGGGTCAGGGGTGGGACTGTGAGCCTTCTCTTTCCAAGGGCTCAAGCGGTCTTAGCATTTTCTAGAAGTGACTTCATTTTATTCATCTGTGGCTGTGCTGGGTCTTTGCTGCTGCACGTGGGCTTTCTCTAGTCGCAGTGCGTGGGCTTCTTGTGGTGGCTGCTCTTGGTGCAGAGCACAGGCTCCAGAGGGTGGGCTCAGGAGTGGTGGCGTGCAGTCTCAGTTGACCTGTAGCATGTGGGATCTTCCTGGACCAAGGGTTGAACCCCTGTCCCCTCCATTGGCAGGCAGACTCTTCACTACTGGACCGAAAGGACCACCATCACAGATAGGTGATCAGTGATCTTTGATATGATCACTGTGATTGTTTTGGGGCGCCTTGAACTGTGCCCACATAAGACAGTGAGCTCAATCCATAAGCATGCGTGTTCACGCTGCTCCACTGACCAGCCATTCCCCTGTCTGTCCTCTCCCAGGGCCTCGCTGTTCCCTTAGACACAGCAACACTGAAATTAGGCCAATTAATGGCCTCTACATGTTCAGGCATCCCATGTCCCTCACTTTAAATCAAAAGCTGGAAAAAAAATTAAGCTTAATGAGGAAGGCATATTTAAAGCCCAGATAGGTGGAAAGTTAGACCTCTTGTGCCAAACAGTTAGCCAAGTAGTGACCACAAAGGAAAAATTCTCAAAGGAAATTATAGCGCTACTTCAGTGAACACATGGATGATGAAACACAAAAAGCAAACCGTCTTATTGCTCACACGCAGAAAGTTTTAGTGGTCTGGATAGAAGACCAAGCCAGACACATCATTCCCTTAGGCCAATACCTAATCCAAGAGCCAGGCCCTAACTCTCCTCCACTCTAGGAAGACCGAGAGAGGTGAGGAAGCCGCAGAAGAGAAGTCTGAAGTAAGCATAGTCTCGTTCATGATGCTAGTTTAAAAAGAAAAAAAAGAAGCTGTCTCTCGCAAAGACAATTCATGAATATTGCTACCCTAAACAACAGATTTTCAGTGTAGACGCAACAGTCTGCTATTGGAAGAGGCTGCCATCTAGGACTTTTCATAGCTGGAGAAGAGAAGTCAGTTCCTGGCTTCAAAGGACAGGCTGACTCTCTTGTTAGGGCCTAATGTAGCTGGTAACATGGAGTTGAAGCCAAAGTATCCAAGACTGGATACTACAGACATGATAGAGACATGCAGACGTATTCCCTCCTCTCTGGGAACCTAAAATCGCAAACTAGGAGATTCAAAGTAGAATCGAACATCATTTAGTGTTTCAGAAATAAAACCACTCACTGTAACTGGCTTCATACTTATAAACAGGTTAAGAAAAGCAAAGCCAAATAACAACAAAAACAAACAAACAAACAAACACACAACAAAAACAGTAGTCACTAGAGTATCCACTCACATTTGTCTTGTTACTAACCATTAACTGTTCATTTTATTGACTGATTATCTTTCAGGGTAAGTAGCTGAGCAATTGATTTGTATGCATTGAAATTCAAGATTTCTCCCAAAAGTTGGAAAGCTCTCCCCCATCACCTGTCTAGTGGATGCATCCATGTCCTTGGGTGCTGGGTGGCTCAGAGGGAATAAAGTTAAGACAAGTAACTGAAGCTTTGGCATGTTATTTAACAAATTTTCAGTCCTGTAACGTACCCATTTAAAATAACAATTCTTCCTAAATTTTAAGGAAACATGTGTGTCAGCATCTGTGATATGCTCAGAATTGTTTGCTTTTGATCATAATTTACCGGGCATACTACTTGAGTGACTAAAGGGCCAACCTCTGGCCCTCTCAAGCTGAGTGACGGCTCTGTTCCCTCATGAGTAGAAAGAGATTGGTTGACAGCACACCCTTGGTGAATGGGAGGATTAAATGAGGTGCTGAAGGTACAGTAGTGGGCACAGTGTCTGGCAACATGTACTTACTCAAGTATTAGCTACTATTACAACTACCATAGTACCATCACACACACAGCTCAGGGCTGTTTAACCTGAAAGCCAACCTCACTATACATTTCACATGACTTGGCTGTGTCAATCCTTAATTTCCAGTTTTATGCGACATCTCTTTATTTTCCCAAATGTTATTATTGTTAATGATGTGACATGTTTGAAAGACAATCTACTGTTCATATCACTTTCCAGCTGAATTTTTGACTTAAAAATATATCATAAAACAAGTAGAAATTAATTTTACTTTGACCAATATTGTTAATGTTTCATAAGATCATATTCACAATCATTATTTGCATTCACAAATTATTTAGCTCTGAAGTGTTACCTGGTTTTCAAATTTCTAGCCAATTTTCTCTTGAAGTTCATGTAATCCAAGAAGCCAACAGCTGGCAAGGGGATGGGACTTGGATGGAGAAGATGAAAGAAAAATGCAAAAGTAAAAAGAAAAGCATGAACCCTTGCTAGATACCAAGGGGAGACTGAGCTACTGAGAACTGATGGATTATATGGTTGGTGTTTTTAAAGGGAAAGAGGATAAATTACTAACCAACCTATTCTGCCAAATAATGGCAGTTATGAATGTGTTTATGCCACCTCTGGTTATGAAGAGTACATGCTCAAGTACTTTCTAGTATCTTTCAAAACCATTATCTTCAAAAGAAGAAGCATTCTGATACCACAGTTGGCGACTTTCTGGACTTAACAAAGAATTAGGGGACTTCCCTGGTGGTCTAGTGGCTAAACCATCAAGCTTCCAGTGCAGGGGGCCCAGGTTTGATCCCTGAGAACTAGATCCCATATGTCACAGCTAAGACCCAGTGCAGCCAAATACATAAATATTTAATTTGAAAAAACAAAGAATTAGGAAGCAGGAATTTTCTTGCATATTCTACAGGCTTCATAGTGCTAAATGTAAATAATCTTTAGGTTTCTATACCCTAATCTATTTCAAGGGTGAGGTTACCAAATTCTTCTGTGTAAAGAATTTTTAGAGTCCTTATAAGTAGTGGTATTAACTTACAAAATTTCTTTTTGTTTAGTGAAACACTCAGACTCATGAAACAACGGAGAAAGATACAATTTGTGGGCTCCAAATGTGTATATTTATCCCATTTACTTGAATTTATTTGCTACCCAGCATCAGTATTCCCAGTGCTTTCATGATCTTTTTTTTTTAATATTTATTTTATCTGTTTGATTGCACTGGGTCTCAGCCACTTCATGTATGATCATTGATCTTCGTTGCAGCACGCAGGAATCTTGAACTGTGACATTTGAACTTTTCGCTGCAGCGCATGGGATCTCACTCCCTGAAAAGGGATCAAACCCAGACTGCCTGTACTGGGAGCACTGAGTCTAAGTAACTGGACCACCAGGGAAGCCCCCTTTCTTAGTCATCTGAATATATGCAGAGCAACAAAGCGTCTGAGCCACCAAATACGCGCTCCCAGCGGAGGCTGAACACGTGACACTTTGCCTTCTTGTTTTAGTTCTCATACTATTAAATAGTGTCCTTATCTACGGCCACATTTTTTTTTTAACTTTTAAGTTTGTATTGGGGTATAGCCAATTAACAATGTTGTGATAGTTTCAGATGGACAGCAAAAGGTCTCAGCCATACATACACATGTATCAATTCTCCCCCAAACTCCCCTCCCATCCAGGCTACCAAATAACATTGAATGGAGTTCCATGTGCTATACAGTGGGTCCTTGTTGGTTATCCATTTTAAATATAGCAGTGTGTATATATTCATTCGAAACTCCCTAACTATCCCTTCCCTCCCTCATCCTTCCCCCCAAAATCACAAGTTTGTTCTCTAAGTCTGTGAGTCTGTCTCTGTTTAGTAAGTTCATTTGAATATATTTTTTAGATTCCACATATAAGGGATGGCATATGATATTTCTCCTTCTCTGACTTGCTCCACTTGGTATGGTAACCTCTAAGTCCACCCATGTTGCTGCAAATGGCATTATTTCATTCTGTTTAATGACTCAGTAACATTCCATTGTATATATGTACCGTATCTTCTTTATCCCTTCCTCTGCCAATGGACATTTAGGTTGCTTCTCCGTCTTGGCTAATGTTGACAGTGCTGCAGTGAACATCGGGGTACATGTATCCTTTCAGATCATGCTTTTCTCCTGAAATATACTCAGAAGTGAGATTGCAGGGTCATATAGTAGCTCTATTTTTGGTTTTTTAGGGAAACTTCATACTGTTTTCCATAGTGACTGTACCAATTGACATTCCCACCAACAATGTAGAAGGGTTTCCTTCTCCCCACACCCTCTCTAGCATTTATTGTTTGGGGGCTTTTTGATGATAGCCATTTTGACTGGTGTGAAGTGATATCTCACTGTAGTTTTGACGTGCATTTCTCTAATAATTAGAAATGTTGATCTTTTCATGTGTCTCTTTCCCATCGGTGTGTCTTCTATGGAGAAATGTTTATTCGGGTCTTCTCCCCGTTTTTTGAGTGGGTTGTTTGTTTTGATGCTATTGAGCATCATGAGCTGTTTGTAAATTTTGGAGACTAATGTCTGTCTGTCATATTATTGGCAAATATTTTCTCCCAATCTGTTGGTTGTCTTTTTGTTTTATTTATTGTTTATTTTGCACTGCAACAGCTTTTGTATTTATTTATTTTAATTGGAGGCTATTTACATTACAGTGTTGTAGTGGTTTTTGCCATATAGTGACATGAATCAGCCATGGGTGTACTTGTGTTCCCCATCCTGAACCCCTCTCCCACCTCCCTCCCCATCCCATCCCTCAGGGTTGTCCCAGTGCACTGTCTTTGAATGCCCTGTTTCATGCATTGAACTTGGACTGGTGATCTATTTCACATACAGTAATATACATGGGAAAATTAACTGCTACCAGTGTATGAGTCAACTGTCTTTATTTGAAGAGCTGTGTTACAGTCTATCATCAATTTTTATGGATTTAAAGACATTAGTTCTTACTCTGGAGACGGCAATGGCAGCCCACTCCAGTACTCTTGCCTGGAAAATCCCATGAATGGAGGAGCCTGGTAGGCTGCAGTCCATGGGGTTGTGAAGAGTTGGACACAACTGAGCGACTTCCCTTTCACTTTTCACTTTCATGCATTGGAGAAGGACATGGCACCCCACTCCAGTGTTCTTGCCTGGAGAATCCCAGGGACTGCGCAGCCTGGTGGGCTGCCATCTATGGGGTCACACAGAGTCAGACACGACTGAAGCGACTCAGCAGCAGCAGCAGCAGCAGCAGCAGTTCTTACCCTACTCAACAAATATGTATAAAACTTTCTAAGGAATTTGGGGAAAGTTCCGATCCTATGTTCATTAATTTATTGAGTCTATGAGTGACTAGTAGACTTGGAATTATTTGATAAAGATCCTTAAACATTTGACCCAATGTAGAGATTCACATTCTTGCTATCTTCCCTGGCAAGAAAAATCTGATACATTGAATTATTTCTACTATCATTTGTATCATTATTATCTACTCACCTATTTGCATATGATAAGAAGGGCGTGTTATTCTGTAGGAACCAAATTCAGTCACATTCATATGGCCAGTGTTGATGCTGAAGGGCACATAGATGTCTGTGGAAGTAACAGCAAACATGCTCCATAAAATCTGGAGAAAAGAGGCAATCCTTCTAGCCACCATTCATAGGGAGCCCTCACAACAGAACATTTTGTTGAGTTTCTTGAAAGCATTTTGTTGTCACTAGGCATCACCAATGTTACTGTAAAGCACATGCCTGGAGACTTTCCTAGCAGTGAGGAAGACAAGGCAGAACTCACATACGTGCCCCCCGGCCTTTAGTTGGATCCTTTATGACCAGTGCATCCTGCTTAGAAACTATTCCAGTCCTTCATATTAACTCACTATTGATCAGAGGCGTGTTAGTACACCTTTTGTTACCTGAATGTTATTGGGCAGAGATGTTTCAGTATTTGCTTACATAACATCATTGGCCACAGGTGTTGCTTTCTTTAAAAATTCCCTGGTCAATGATGTGTTAAGTATAAGAAGAACCTGACAACAGGCCCGGGAGTTCACCATTTCTGTTAGCTTTCAAGCCATATTGACCGCCATTTTATTTCGCAATACTGAACATCAGAAAATTTGTTTCAGAGATATTGAATTGAAGTCCTGCCCCATTGAGCTATTAGAAGTAATATGTTGAAGAGAAACTGAAGTACAGTTACCTATGAAATAGTATATCCAAAGAATTATTTGAAAAACTTAGTCATAATTTCATGTAAATTTCAGGTTATATTCAGCTGTATTCTATGAAAGTAGAAACATCAGCTATATAATTCACTATTGTTTCCATTGGCTATATCACAGTGCACGACAGTTACTTGTCCAATTCTTTTCTTTAATGAGACCTTGGGGGAATAGTTAAGATGTATCTGTCAACATACCTAGGTTCTGCAAATAGTCCTTTTAACTTTGAAGTAAAGAGAATTTTTACATATGTGATCTTGAAAAGAGAAATTGTCTGTTAGGAGACATGACAGCGCTTGGAGTTAAGTGTGATAACCAGCCCACCAGATGTAGTCTTTTTTGTTTTTTGGGTTTTTTTTGTTTGTTTTGCATTTCATGTGTTTTGCCTGCAATTTGGAGAGCAGACTCAAGGTGAACGGCCCTTCTAACCTCAAAAGAGTTCTTCCCATTGGCATACGAACTTGAATTGTCAGTCACTCAGCGTGGAAGTTTTCTTAGTTAAGTGTCCTTATTTTAAAGCTGCCAGGTCTAATATTTACTAACCTATGATCACTAAAGGTAAAAGGCAAACCTTGTAAATCCCTGTGATAGTGTAAGTTTGGATAAAATATGATTGATGACGAACTCTAGTCCTCTGCCTTCTCTCTACTCCCAAGCAAGAAGCTAGAAAAACTCACTTGTATTCTTGGGGAGGAGGAGTGGGGGAATTAGGAGGGGCTCAAGGCTGAGAAGATTGCATCAAGCATTTACAAGGAGAAAGGCTGATGGTTGATCACCATGTCTCCTGTGGACCCTTGATGCAGTCCCCATGGATAAGGGCAGCTATGTGGGGTACCAGTCAACTGGGGGACTTCTTGAATGGTTGGCACTGTCTTGGCAGCTCACTGGTCACAAGATGCAGAGTGGTTCCCATCAATATTTTTTTTTAATTTATTTTACTTTTGTCTGTGCTGGGCTTTCATTGTTGTGCAGGCTTTGTCTAGTGTGGAGACCAGGATCTACTGTAATTGCAGTTCATGGGCTTCTAATTGCTGCGGCTTCTCTTGTTGCAGACATGGGTTTTAGGGCTTGTGGACTCAGTAGTTGTGAAGCATGGGCCTGCAGCATGTGGAATCTTCCCAGACCAGGGATCGAACTCATGCCCGATGCTTTGGCAGGCAGATTCTTAACCACTGGACCACCAGGGAAGTCCCCTATCAATATGTAAGCTGAAGCTTGCAACTTCCATGTGACATCAAGCCATATCTGGGATCTGGAAGGATACAGACCATCTAGCTAGATACCCGAGACTTCCACCTGTCTAGCTGCAAGGGCTCGCTCTGGAAGCAACCTCAACATCTTATACTTTTTACCTGATTTACCTGTGTAGGGTTTAATAGTATGTACGCTGCAACACTGACTCTAAAACAACAATCAATTAAAGACAAAATACTATTTTAAATACCACCAAAAAAGAGGAGAAACTTGCCAAACTCTCGAATGCTATCAAGTATCCTGTTAGCCTCGATTTCACAGATGTTAAAAAGTAAAGCAAAACCATGTCCTGAAATCTATGAAGATCAGTCATTTAGATGGAGATGAAAACAGAAACACTTACATAAAATATGGCAATGTTCTCTCATCTCTTTTATAATTATCAATCAAGGCTCCATTTAAATTTGTTTTTAATGACAAACTCAGACTGGATTTCCCCAGACTTTGAGACCTTTAGCTACCTGATGCTGTGCAGGTGGCGCTGGTGGTAAAGAATCTGCCTGCCAGTGCAGGAGACAGTAGAGACGCAGGTTCGATCCCTGGGTCAGGAAGAGCCCCTGGAGGAGGACATGGCCACCCACTCCAGTAGTCTTGCCTGGAGAACCCCATGGACAGGGGAGTCTGGCAGGCTACAGTCCATGGGGTCGCAAAGAGTCAGAAACGACAGAAGTGACTTAGGGTGCACCCACACACATAATGCTGATACCTTTTATCCTGCTTCCCTTTCAACAATGCTTTTTGTGTGTGTGCAGTCATAGATTTTTGCAGCCTTCCAGTCTTTATTCTGTCTGCCTCTTTTTTATCTTGTCCTTTTCTGTTGCTGGATAGGGGACAACATCTCTGTCTGATATGAATGTTATAGCAAAAGCGGGAAAGAAGAAATATCGTGATGGCAAAGTACATAAGCAGCAGCATAACCCCCCATGATGGTCCCTTTTTGAACACAAGGAGGCAGATCTTCTCTATTCTATATATATATATATATATTTTATTTTTATTGTTTTCTTGTAAGGTGATACGTCTCCTGGATTTCATTTAATTGATTCCTGACACACCTCTGGAGATTTCAAGATGACTTTTAACAGTCTCCTATTCTCTGCTTTCAGGGTCAGGCACCTGGATGAGGAAGGGCCTCAGGTCCCTCTTGGATTCCCGCTGATATTATGGTTCAAGTGCACTAGCTACCCTGTTGCATCAGGAAGCTCTCTCAGTGACCCCAATAATCACTTTTCTTCTTCTTATCACTGCTAATCAATCAAGGGCTGAGATACTGTCTTTAGAAGTTTGATTGAGCTCACTTGAATTTTTTTTTAAGGAAACCTTACTGGTAAAATAAAAATTCAAAATACCCCAGTTCCATTTTCAGATCCATGCTTGGGACTTCCCTGGCATTCTAGTGGTTAGAGGTCTGCACTTCTGCTGCAGCGGGCACAGGTTCGATCCCTGGTGTGGAGACAAGATCCTGCATGTGGTGTGGGAGAGTAAGACCCAAATACAAGTTTAACTGAAGTCCAAATTCAAAATTTTCAAGGCATATATTCATTTACTAATTCATTGAACAAACATCTGATGAGTCTGTTATGTTCCAATAACTGGCCTGGGAAGAGGAGATACCACGATGGAATCAGCCAGGAGCCCATTTAGGAAAGGCACACGAATGGCACGTGTGGTCATGTTCACTCCCGTCCTGCATCATGGGGGCAGAGCAAAGGCAGGGTTAATGCTTCATGGAGGCAAATGGCTCTCAGAGGCCATGACATTTAGTCTGAGGCTGGAGAAGGGAAAGCCCATATTCCCTCAGTGCTGCACAGAGTTTCCACAAAGGCCCAGAGGTCACACCACAGGACAGGGTGGGTGTCCATCTGAGTTGTTGAATGGTGGGGTCTGGACTCACAGGGGAAGGTGGGGGAGGTCAGAGGTACATACACATTTGATCCTGAAGGGCTCTGTAATCCGTGAGTTATCTCTTAGGTGGCACCATGCTGGTTGGATCTGCCCATTGTAAGAACAAATTTCACAGCACAGTGTTATGACTGGTGGATTGAAAGGAAGGTGGAAGCAGAGGCTGAAGAGAATATTTTTTATAAAAGGATAGTAGTAAACACCCACATAAGAAATGATAACTTTAGAAGATACTGACGATACATATACTTACTAATCAATCTTGGCAATGGTTGTCTGGAACTCAGTTTAGATACTTGATTTTGAGACCAAGATTTTGGGCTTCACTGATAAACAGTAGTTGGGATCAGAAGGAGAGAGAAGGAGGGAAGCCCTAGTCCTGAGTACTGACGTATCAAAGGCAGATGGGATGAGTAACACCAAAGAAGACAAAAGCGCTATGAGTGATCAGAAGGAAATTGGGGGAGAGGCTCACAGTGCTTTGAGGGCCCAGGAGTTACGAAGATTAGAGAGTGTATTGTGAGCCAGTTCACAGGTTGGTTGGCCTCTTTCACGGGACAGTTTCTAGGATTTCTGTCCCATCCAGGACCATGCAGTATTGGCTCCCATCTGTAGGTTTGGACATTTTCCTGTCTCCCATCTCGTTTATTCCTCATCTTCTCTTTAGAGGGACTTCCCTGGTGACTCAGAGAGTAAAGAATCTCCCTGCAATGTGGGAAACCAGGGTTTGATCCCTGGTTGGGAAGATCCCCTAGAGAAGGGAATGGCAACCCACTCCAGTATTCTTGCCTGGGAAATTCAATGGACAGAGGAACCTGGTGGCCTGCAGTCTATGGGGTTGCAAGAGTCGGACACGACTTAGCAACTAAGCAACGAATATAAATTTTAAGCTGTTTTGTTTCGTTTATTGAATTCGTATGATAACCAGCTAACAGTTGCAAATAGGGTTTAAATTAGTTGTGAGAATTAAACTCTAAAAATGATACCCAGAAAACCAAGTTACCCTTTTCTTCATTGGCTTCCTGAACTTATCTTGTGCTAATTCAGTGCACAATAGTAAGTAAAATATATGACGACATTTACTACTTATTATTTATTTGTTAAATAATTTATTATTTACTTATTAAATAAATAATTAATTTTTATTAAAGGTTGCCTATTTATTAAAGGTTGCCTTAAATCTGATCTTAGAAAGTTGGAGATTTTTGTAATTATTCATTTGTAACTAATCCAGTTACTTCCCTAGTACTTCCCTAGTGAGTACATTTTAAGCAGTATTTCCATAATTATCACCTCTTCATTTAAAATGATGAATATCAAATATCTAGCTCCTAAGTCAAACTGACATGTCTCAATGTATCCACTATATTTATTGGAAATAATGTTGATATCCTATGTTGACCAAACAAGATGTAGAACCTAAAAGTTGAAAATTATGTGTTATTCACTGGACAAAACTGAGGACTTAAGCCTGGGACACAGCATCTCAGATCATTCTAAGAGACTGCTTCCAAAGAGGAGCCAGGATATACAGAGAGTTTTGCAACAAAGATCAGGTAGTCAGAACATCCAAAGATTACTTTTAATTAAGAAAAACAAGGTAGCTCAACGTAAGGAATTTAGTGCTTTCCTCTGTATGTGGCATGCCATGCCATGCTTCAGTTGTGTCCAACTCTTTGTGACCCCATAGACTGTAACCCACCAGGCTCTTCTGTCCATGGGATTTTTCCCAGCAAGAATACTGAAGTGGGTTGCCATACCCTCCTCCAGGGGATCTTTCTGACCCAGGAATCGAACCAGTGTCTCCTGCGTCTCCTACATTGCAGGCAGATTCTTTACTGCTGAGCCACTGTGGAAGCCCCCTTCCTCTATATGGGAAGATGAAAACTCCAGGGCTCATTGAAATCACCCCATTGATATGCACCTCAGCTGTCTATGGCCAGCATCCTGTGCTTTCTTATCCCGAGTCTCCTCAAGGTGTACATTTGCGGGTGGCCGCAGTGGCTGATATTTGATGATGAGCATCTGGCTTCATCCTGAGTTCCCACAGGAGTCACCAGGACAGCTGTAATGTGATGGCTTGACGGTTGCAACATCTTTGTTTACTGATATGGCAGCAACATTTTTTTTTCATTGACATCTAATTGACTCCTGTAAACTTCATTTTAAAGTTTCTATTTAGTTCTTACAGACTCTGTCTGGAAAGTCTAGAAATAACCCTATTATGACTGAAATACTAAGCCAAAACTCAGCTGCTACTGGAAAATGACCCCCCCCAAAAAAACTCCCTTTCTTTCTGAAGTAAATCATAAATGCTTTAATCCACAAATAATGTGAACTTAAAATATGGAAAATATCTGTGAATTTAATAAAAATCCTTTTCAAAAGAGAACGACAGAATTTAAACATCACTTTTCTACTTACGTGGTGTGACATTTTCGTTTTGTTCCAAGTTATTTTACCTTTATTGTGACTCTGGAGTTTGTAAACATACCATAAAATTTGGTAATTACATAATGACAATTTCATGGTTCTAGTTCAGTATAAAGGTGGCTAGACAGAGCAGCAAAATCGATTTTCTTTTTTACCTTGTGCAAAGGAACAAAGGAAATGGAATGCAAAATCTGCATTAAGACCATGTTAGAATTATAACTCAACAATCTGTTACACATGAAATGAAAACCAGGTGCAGCCCATGTTAGCTATTGTGCTGTGACAGTCAGCCAGTGGGTTATGCTCAAACACCCCTTTGTTTAACCCATGTCTTGCCCTGTAACCCAGTGCTCCAAATGCTGATCTCTGGTGGTGTCCTCTTGCCAAAGATCCTCAGGGGCAGGACTGACCCCAGACAAAATTATGAAGCAGATGAAGCTTGGGTTCATCCGTGCCTTAGTTTCTCTCCACCTCCCTGTCCCCCAGGGTCTACCCTAGTCACCCATCACTCGGGATTTTTCCTCTGTTTTTGGGGGGGTTCATGCTATTTCTTGTTGTCCAGTCTCTCATTTTAAGCAATATTTATTTATTTATTTATTTATTTGGCAACATCAGGGATTAGTTGTCCATAGTATGTGAAATCTTCACTGTATCAAGCAGGCTTAGTAGTTGGGGCTTGAGGGCTTTTTGCTCCATAGCACGTGAGGTCTTAGTTTCCCAAAGCAGGGCCTGAGCAGCCCCCTGCATGGCACGGTGGACTCTTCCCCACGGGACCACCAGGCCGTCTTTGTATCATTTTTCTACCTACAAAATGATCAGTGATTACCCAATAGGAGCCAAGCAATTCAGACCTTCCTCCTTTCCTTCCAAACGTTATTTTGACTGTTCTCACCAATGTTCTACTCTAAGTGGACTATCCACCTTGCCCTTTTTATTCACGAGAAGTTTTCCGTGATAACTCTTCTGCCTGAGCTGGCCTCCACCTCTTATCTCCATCTATGGAGATCGTAACCATCTTCAAGGTTCCGCTCAACTCTGCTTCCTCCAGGTGTCTTCCTGGAGCACCCTGGCCCTGTCCACTCTACACGTTATCCATACTCTCACGGGATGCTTACCATGTGTTGCTTTGTGTCAGAATCATATTTACACATGTGTCTTGTGGCTAGGCACGGTGCAAGGCACTTCATAAATGTAATACCTTTCACATTTTACAACCATCGTATGACATAGGTGTTGCCATCCCATATACCAGTTAAGGAAACTGAGGCGCAAATAAATGAAATAACTTGCCCAATGTCCCAGTGCCAGAAAGCAACAGAGCTAAGACTTGAACCCAGGTCCAAAACATGTATCCTTTCCACTGAATCATAGGGCTTTCTATTTAATTCTTTCCATCTTCTAAAAGATGAATGGGGATTTAAGATGGAGGAAAAGGCCAACGTAAACTTTCTGATTATCAAATACTATCCAACAAAAGAATAGAATTTTGTGATAATTACCATATTCTTTACTAGACCTGACTGGTTAACTATAATCCATGAAGAATTCAAGTCAACTGTGAGAGACAAAAAAAAATCCTTACTGAACATTGTCAAAACAAATATACATGGCATAAAAAGAGACCATTGATGACAATTTACAAGTCAAGAAAGGCTGGGGAGCATTAGTCTTTGAGCACTACAGTTCAAGGAAAAGGAGTAAATACACTTGGCTACCTACAAGTTTCCTGGGATTTAAACAATTTGGTCTGAAAATACAATGATCATCTAAAGTTCCTATTAACTAACGCTATCTTTACTGAGTACACAGCCTGTTTTGTTTTTTTTGTTTTTTTTTTTTTCTTTCATTCTGTCTTTTGTCTGACATCCTGGATAAGTTACAGGAGAGAAGCTTAGGGTTTCTCAGCTGGAAATCTCATCTGAGACGGATCATCTCAAGGACCCAGAACCATGGAGTCTAGCCTGGACAGGTCGCTGCCGGGGGGGTCTTCAGCATCAGACCAGCCTCCCACCCATCACATGGTGGAGGCCCATCCACCATGGAGAATTTTGACTTAGGATCTACATGCTTTGACCTCAGTATCTTTGCTTCTCCCAAGGTGGGAGAAATCTGTCTTCATATCTGCTCTTTTATTCTCGTCTCATTTCCTGGGCCTCAGCTTGTCACACTGTCAGATTGTATTTCTTTAGCCAGAGTTATCAGTAAGCCTGTGTTCCCAGTGCCTCTCTGCCTCAGCTTTGTTTGCAAACTTCGTTTCAATCATGTCTGCTTCCTCTCTGCCAGTTCCATTTATAGATGTTTCTACATTTTTGTTCCTCATACCAATCTTAATAATAAATTTTAAATTATTATTCAGAGAAAACAATGCATCTAAGCTCAATATAGCAGGCCATCCTGGACTTCAGGCTCCATCTTATAAAGCCTGAGAATTTTCATTTCAGTTATGTGTTAAATCTTAGGAATTCAATGAGCTGAACAGGAAAACCACCTTCAACCACACTGGAAAAGAAACTCAAACACAAAAGCTCTTTCTTTCTTTTAAGTTTTTATGGTTTTCTTAGTCCTCTACAAAAGTCTTCAAGGCTAGTTTACTTTTTTCTTACTTATTATTTTGAAACAATTACATGTTCACAGGAAATTGTGAAAGAAATGAACAGGAGGTCCTGTTTACCCAACACTCCATCTCACCCAATAATTACGTCTTATATAACAATAGTGCATTATCAAGCCAGCTTCCCTGGTAGCTCAGCTGGTAAAGAATCCGCCTGCAATGCAGGAGGCCCTGGTTTAATTCCTGGGTCAGGAAGATCCGCTGGGGAAGGGAACGGCTACTCACTCCAGTATTGTGGCCTGGAGAATTCCATGGACTATCAGACATGACTGAGCGACTTACACTTCCACTTTCATCAAGCCAGGTGATCGATCTTGGACTAACTTACTTTTAAGTTTCAAAAAAGGAAAAAAAAATGTCCAGCATAGACAGCCTAGTTAGCCTTCAGCTTCATCCTATCTGTCTCTGCCCACAAGCAATAACTAGGCTGACAGTCCTGGAAGACAGAGTGGTGGGTCCACGTGGCCACAAAGAGATGATCCTTGGGGCTCATGCAAAATCCTAGGCAGTGTCACAGCAGGGCTGTGGAAGGGCACGACCAGCAGAAGAGTTGGGTTGGAATCTGATTCTGCCTCCAAACCTGTGACCTTGAACCAGTCACTTGACCCCTCCAGGCTTCCATGTCTGCATCCATCAAATGGAGAAAATATTTCTTCTGCCTATTCATAGAGTCCTTGTGGAGAACGGAAAGGCTACCACTCAAGTATCCTGGCCTGGAGAATTCCATGGATAGTATAGTCCTTGGGGTCGCAAAGAATCAGACACAACTGAGTGACTTTCACTTCACTTGTGGTGATGAGATGTGACGGTGTGCGTGAAGGGGAAATGTAGATGTCAGTCAGCGATCATCACAATCATCATATGTATATTCCTTTCTGTGATGACGGTCAGTTACAAAAGTGTAGTTTTTCAGTGGTGATGTTACCTTGGAAACAAAACAAAAACTACCTCCTTGTTAGCCACAAGGCCAAGAGTTTTCATCACATGCAAATGACCTCCCTTTCTACACTCTGGGTGGGACAGGTACCAGCAAGGTGTTGGACATCACCCCGTGATTCATTGCCTGCATACCCTGAGGCATGCAATCTATTTTAAAATAAATTTCTTAACACTTTCTTCTGAAAGGTCGAACTCATTTTAAGTAGCATTTATTTTAATTCTTATCCCAGGATCCATTCTTACCTTTTTTTCCCATGCTTGGAGATATGCAATAGATGTTTTTGAAAAGAGTGAGAAATTATAAGGATACCAGATTAGACAGTGCATGGCATATGAAGTAGAAATGGAGACCATCCAAAATGCATTCTTCTTTGGTTTGTATGGATATATAATATAAATTCCCTAACTCAATGTTGGATTCTGGTGTTCAGGTAGTAAAAATGCTAGTTTTGACAGTAAGTGGGGGATAAATATATGAGAATAAGTAAACTTAAATCACAGAATGTAAAGATAAAGTCTGTGTGTGTGCTGAATGCTTTGGACATTACCATAAAAACATTAAGATCCATTTTCTCCCTTCTTCCCCCCATTATACAGGCTGGCATGGCCCTGACCTATGACCCCACAGCTGCCATACAGAATGGGTAAGTAGATCACTTTTTCTGTGTTTTAATTGCTAAGGTATCTCTGAACCCTGAAATCAGTACTGGAGAAAAATGTTCAAATCTTTCTTTTTGTTCTAAACCAAAATGTCAATCAAACCTTTCTCATCAGTGAATTTCTTTTCTTCCTGTGAGTGACTCTGATTTCAGTGGCATCACGCATGCTTATAAAGCTTCTGTCCGTATGCCATCTTTCTGCCCCTCTCTCACCTTAGAAAGAGTGGTGTGAAGGGAGGAGTGCAGACTGGTCTGGGAGAAGAGTCTGTTTCTCTAGGGTTAGAGTGTCACTGCTGCTAGGTAGTAATCGTAGCCTGTGTCCAGGCTCATTTCAACATTAATGAAGCTTCTGTGCTTGCCTCTGGCTCTCAGAGGAAGGGTAACACACAGAATCAAGTTAGTAACATGGTGACTGTATTTTCATGCTCAGTTTTAATAAGCATTTGGAAGTTTGCAGACTCTTACTGAGAACAATTAATATATAGCCTAAACTTTTCCTCTGAAAAGAGTCAGACTTAAGCTACATAATCCAGCATCTTTGAAATTCTGTCATTTGGAATAGTCTTTGGTTGAAACTTTCTCCTGACTTTCCAATTGCGTTCCTTTACCTTGGCCATCCTGCAATGAACCAACAAACTGAAGAATAATTATTATTCTTATTCTCAGGCTTTTATCTTAGATTTCTCCATGGCTTTCAGTTTTCTGTCTTTCAGCCTCTAAAGAGTTAGTCAGAGTGATGGTCTCCTTTAAGATCAGCCCAGCGGATAGAAGGAATGTAACTCCATTTTTGGTTTGGTCAGCTTAGAGGGTCATTTATTCAGTCACTCAGTAAACATCCAGTAAGTCTTCCAAGCACAGCACTATGCTCCATAGGCTTTAAAAACACAGTGCATCTGTGTAAAACAGGGCTCAAGAAACTCATGGTCTACCTTCCATGAAAGAGGCAACACAGATGAGATAGTCTAGGGTAGAGATCTATTCCTTCGTCTCATGTTGATTAAAACTTCTCTAGGGGCGAAAAGTAATGATATCTCTCCATTTATCCAGTAAGCCTTCTCTTATTTCCAACAAGGCATTCTAAACATGGTGGTCAGAAAGTAAAAACAAGAAATAAAGATAGAGAGAATAAAGCCCTCTAGAGTTATACTGTATAGCTGAGAAGATAACAAAGTTAATTCAAAAGACACAGAATATGGCATTATATGCTCAGAGAGAGTGACAGGCGTGTAGTGTAAGGGCATGACATTTATTGAACACATACTATGCACCAAGTAATTTATATTTATAATTTAATAGTACCTGTTCTTGGAGTCTAATAATTATAAAAATAGTTGTAATTACAATTAGAAATGTATATGCGACTGGAAAACAGAAATAATTGAATTAATATACACGTTCATTAGCTAAAGTCAGCAAGTGTTTGTGTTTGCCTACATGCATAGGTGTGTATGAATATGGGAATCCATCTGCCCGTCTGTACTATATATCCATACATCTGCTTATTATAAAGATCTTCCTGCCCAAGGTTCGAGGTCAATTATTAGAGATGCCCCAGTGTCCTAGGCCTGGGCTGGAATGAGTTTCTGCTTTGCTTTAGTCAGTCATCTTTCCAATGCACAATTTAAAATCTGAATCTTTCCCCAAAGACCTAAGTGTCCGGACTTTCACTGTGGCTCATGACAAACCTGAAGAGAAAAAATTGGGGTTTCAGCCTGTAATCTGAGCAGCCACGGTCTGAGCTTTGGTGGTGCCCTGTTAGACACCGTGAGGACTGCCTGGTCCCCGGGGACTGTGTCTCCCTCCCAGGTCACCATCTACACTGTACAGAGGTCAGCTGCAGGTATATACGTCCACCGTCCAGCATCCTCTCTGTGATGTCTGTCTCTGTGTACTTTATATTAACAGCAGAACATTGTATCCTTTGGCTATTTCAACAGTGCAAAAGTGCTTCATCCTCTCCCACTGCCCACTTAGACTGTAACAACAATGAACATTTCCCTCAGGAAGCAAATTGCAGTTAAGATGCTCAGGATACCATCTTCTTGTTTTTACGTACTGTCATCTGATAAAGAACTTCGTATCACCCAGCAGTCCCTGTCTTCAATGTTGCCTTGTCCACTGAATATTCCTTTCACCCCATAAAAGTCAAGTCTCTCCCATCTATAAAGAGGGCAGAAAACTTCCCTGGTGGTGCAGTGGATAAGACTCCATGCTTCCGATGCAGGGGGTAGAGGCTCAATCCCTGGTCAGGGAACAGAGATCCTGCATTCCGTGTGGTGCAGTCAAAACACAAAACAGTCTTTTTGTGCCCATAACTTGTAGTGACCACACTATTTTTGCTTTTTCTTTACTGGTAGACAGTTCTAGTATTCTTTACACATGGTCTTCCTGTGTTGTCTCTAATTGGGTTTCCCCAGTGGCTCAGCAGTAAAGAATCTACCTGTGGTACGGGAGCCGCAGAGACGTGGGTTTGATCCCTGGGTCAGGAGGATCCCCTGGAGGAGGGCGTGGCAACCCACTCCAGTGTTCTTGCCTGGAGACTCGCAAGAGAATACCATGGACAGAGGAGCCCGGTGGGCTACCGTCCACAGTCACAGAGTCGGACGCGAATGAAGCGCCAGCACGCTGCCTCTAATTAAGCCTACTACAGTGTGAATTTTGGTCTCAGACTTGGCTGGAATTTTCCCCTGCCGCTGTCTCCAGGGATCCCTAAATTTGTCCGTTGTAATGGACACTTTCTTATTTCTTGTGCTGTTTGAGATCTTGCCTCATTTGACTTTGATGTTGTTGTTGTTGTTACCACTTACATCTTCTTGAAAGCTTCTTATTTCTTGGATTTCATGACTCTATCCTTTGCTGGGCTTCCTGTGTGGTGCTAGTGGTAAAGTACCCACTTGCCAATGCAGGAGATGTAAGAGACGTGGGTTCGATCCCTAGGTCAGGAAGATCCCCTGGAGGAGGGCATGGCAACCCACTCCAGTGTGCTTGCCTGGAGGCTCGCAAGAAGAGGTACAGGCATAGGGTTGCAAAGAGTCAGACATGACTGAGTGACTTAGCATAGTGTACACAGACACATCCTCTGCTGATCCTCCTTGCCCTCCCCTTGCACTGTTCCCCTGGTGTCTCTGAATTCCCCTTCTGCCCACTTTTACTAATCTTTCTCAGGGTTTAGCCCTTTCTCATACTGTTTCTCACCCACTCCTCCTGCTTTTAGGAACTGAAGACTCCCGAATTCATACTTCAAGTTTATAACTAGACACAGGGAACCATCACCTGTGTGTCTCCTTGCACTGGCTGCTGCTCCTGGGTGTCCTGACCCCCAACTGAGGGCTTTTCTTCATCAGTCCTTCATAATACAAACTGAATAAATGAAACGCCTCAAATTACTTCTGACAGTTTTTGAAAAGTTTACTCTAAAGCCATTTAAGTCATAATTCCAGTTCTCTGGGACTTCTCTCCTACAGCATTCCTAATGATAAAATTGGTCATTAAGACTTCTTCTATCTCTCTTTGAACTACATCTTCAAACCAGCTGTCTCCCTGCCACTGGTGAAGTTCATTCAATCACCATTCCCTACCTGTACTAAGCTTTTATCTGCCTCTGATATAATTGAGTACCAAACCATTTTCACATTGCTTTCTGAATATTTTTTAAAGCAAAAAGTAATAAACAATCATCTATCTGCCTGGCTTAAAGTATTACATGGACTTTATTAAATGCAGAACAACTCAAACTTTCCAGAGTGGCACCAGAAGAATTTCATGATTTGGCTCCTGCAACTGAATTGGACCTTTTTTTGATTCTGAGAGCATCTCATGTTATGTTAACCCATGAGTCTTGTTGCTTATGGAGTTCTCTCTGCCTGCAGAGAATGGTGACCTTTCTTCCCTTCCTTTTCTTTTATTTCTCTCATTTAGAGAACACCATTAAATCATACCAGGCAGAGCTAATTACACAATTAGTCACAAGAGAAACAGTGTAAGCAGTGGTTAGAAGTGCAGACTCCAGAGCCAGCCTGCCCAGGCGTGCATTCAAATTCTGTCGTTTTCCACGTAGGCAAGTTGTCTGTGCTTTAGTTTCGCCCTCTGTGAAATGGAGATGACAGAAAGAATAAGTTTTCATAAGACGTTGTAAGGATTAAAGGACCTCCTGTGGCGCAGTGCGGCCGTTGTCAATGCTGACACGATTGTTGCACTGCATTTCCTGTGACTGTGATACAGCAAGGGCTTCCCAGGTGTCAAAGGTGGTAAAGAACCCGCCTGCCAATGCAGGAGAAATAACGAGACACGGGTTAGATCCCTGGGTTGCAATGATCTCCTGGAGGAAGGCATGGCAGTCCACACCAATATTCTTGCCAGGAGAATCCCCTGGACAGAGGAGCATGGCAGGCTACAGTCCACAGGGTTGCAAAGAGCTGGACACAATTGAAACGACTCAGCACACACGTGTGCATGACACAGTGACAGTCTTTTTTCACATAGCTATTGACATCATATTTACTTCTCTGGTGCACTATTAAATCTGAAGGCAGGTCCCATGTCTTATTTTTCTTTACAGGCTGTTTAACTTAGTACTATGAATGCCAAATCAGAAATAGAAAATGTTGCTGATGGCGTCTGCTTGACTCCAGCAAAGTGGCATTAGGTAAACCAGCCCCCTTCCTGGTATCAAGCTGCTCTGTTCCCCTGTAACACCCTAATCTGATTATCTTTAAATGCAACCTCCAGTTTCATCCAAAGGAGCCAAACTGCACATGAGTTGTTCATGTCCTGGGTTAAGAGCGGAATTTTGGAAGCATCAGATTATGCATTGTGTTGGTACCAAGAAGGTAGAAATTTTATATCATGAAATGGAAGAAACAGCAAAATTGTAGCTAATTAACCTTATTCACTTAGTATTTCTTCATATACATGAGTTTTTTTATATGTTTTGGTCTTTTCGGTTTTAATTGCCTTGTATGGCGACATATAAATAATCATTTCTATGGATGTTTAAGGTGTCAAAATAACCACATGTGTTTCCTCAATATCCTGTTTCTTGACTTATTGTCAGCATGTACCTCTTAAAGATGTGGAAACTGATTTAGAAAATTCAGCATATGAAGGGATCGAATATGAATGTCCAGAGTAAAGTATTTATTCCATATTTATACCCATGTATTCAGTCCAGGGCCTGTGGGCGTGCTAGGTCACTTCAGTTGTGTACAACTCTTTGTGACCCCGAGGACTGTTTGTAGCCCACCAGGCTCCTCTCTCCACGGGATTCTCTAGGCAAGAATGCTGGCGTGGGTTGCCATGCCCTCCTCCAGAGGATCTTCCTGACCCAGGGGATGGAACCTGCATCTCGTATGTCTCCTATTTGGCGGCAGTTTCCTTTCGCCACTGGTTCCACCATGGAAGCCCATTCGATCCAGTAGGCAAACCTAACTTTGGGGGGAGAGTGGTAAGCTAACAGAGGCATAAATATTTATTGCTGCAGAGAAGAAACTGATCCCATTTGATACAGGAAAAACATATCAAAAAATACAGTTGCAACCTATTCCAATCCAGTTAATATTGTTAAAGATGGCTTAATGATGACTCAGTTCAACAAACTGCTTTTCTTTTGTATCTGTTGTACTGTTTAAAAGGATGCTTGGGGCTGGTGCACTGGAATGACCCAGAGGGATGGTACGGGGAGGGAGGGGGGAGGGGGGTTCAGGATGGGGAACACTTGTATACCCGTGGTGGATTCATGTTGATGTATGGCAAAACCAATACAATATTGTAAACTAATTAGCCTCCAATTAAATAAATTTATAATAAATAAAATAATAATAATAAAATCATGTTGGTGATGCAGATTTTTTAAAAAGTTCCCATGCTATCAGGAACAGTGGACATGCACACAAATTCTAGATATAAGGCCAGTAGTATTGTGAAAGAAGCACAGAGTGCTTTGAGTTTTATGTATGTCTTACCTTTCAGATGTACAAAATATTTCTGAAGGAAGACATGAGACATGGGTGCAGTCATTCTCTGGGGAGGGCCAACAGAGTGCTGGGAAGGAGGGGTGATAGGGAGACTTACTTTTCACTGTTTATATTTTTCTATTCTTTTCACAAAAAATGTTAACATGCATGTCACAGGACCACAGAGTAAAAGCAGTTACTTTCTATTTTTTTTTTTTTTTTTTTTTAGTAAAATTAAATATGTTCCCAAACATGACCCCCCCTCCCACCTCCCTCCCCACAACATCTCTCTGGGACATGTATACTATCGTGTAAGAATTGAATCGCCAGTCCATGTCTGACGTAGGGTGCAGCATGCTTGGGGCTGGTACATGGGGATGACCCAGAGAGCAGTTACTTTCTAGTAAGAGATGTGGAAGGCCTCTTGATGGAGCAGGGACATGAACTTGTCCTCTTGGCGGCGTGTCACAGCTAAAGAACATGGTTTATCTTTCTGAGTGTGAGTTTTTTCCAGATATACGTCCAGGAGTGGGATTGCTGGGTCATATGGAAACTCTATGTGGCTTCCAAGGGGGAGGGAAAGGTGGGGAGGGACAGACTGGGGGTTTGGGGTTGGCAGATGCCAAGTATTATATATAGAAGGAAAAACAACAAGTTCTACTATAGCGCAGGAGGCTACAGCTCCTATGATAAGCCATAATGGAAAAGCGTAGTGAAAACAATGTGTGTGTATGACTCAGTCACTATGCTATACATTAGGAATTAATGCAATGTTGTAAACCAAGTATGCTTCAATTTTTCTTTTTAATAAAAGGACATATTTTGTAATCCTGGAGCATCCTATAACTGCACTCAGTCATAGGGGTTTCTGAGCATCAAATTCAGATGTGTGTCTGGGGTATCTGGTAGCTCAGTTGTATAAACTGTTAAATGTTCTGAATTCCATAACCTCAATGTTTGTACAGCAACATCAAACTGAAATAAGTACTCCCAAATTTAGCCTGATTTTTCTCTAATGAAGAACAAACATTTGTAAATGCAAATGTGGACCATGGTGTCTCTGAGCAGTTTGAGTGTAGGTGGCAGAAAATGTCAGTCATGTCATCTGCTCGAATCTACCCAAATGATCGCTTTTAGAAAATCAGTTCAGTCAAAGGCTTTGAAGGTTACAGTGAAGAGGTATCTGGGTTGCAATGGAAAAGGATACCACTTGGTACTTTTTTACTGCAGGTCAACTTAGGAGACTGTAAATGCTCATTCTTCTTTCAGAGCTATCTGGCATAACTCTATAATGTGTTATTACTACTAGCCTATTGCTTTTTTAACAGTCCAATATGAAATCCCATCACTTTCAAATATGAGCATAAGAGATGGGAAATAATTCCTTCCCCAGTCAAAATCCCATCTTTTCCTATGCCTTTCCCACTAAGGTCTGCTGTGTAAATGCCTTTTGGATTGTTTGATTTGAATAAAATGTATTCTTGGGAGAGATGTGGGTGAAAAATGTTTTTTTTTTTTAATATATATTTTATTTTATTTTTTCAATTTTATTTTTTTATTATTATTTTTTTAAAATTTTACTTTATTTTGCTAGGTTCAATGCAGGATAGAGGATGCTTGGGGCTGGTGCACTGGGATGACCCAGAAAAATGTTTTCTATAGCCTTGGCTTGCCAACTGTTTTATATGGCATTTGATATTAAGTGATACAGAAACTAGATCTTCTTACACTAGGAAAGGAATGTAAAGTGAAAGATACGTGGTATTACAATAAAGGGGACCAACACCTTATTAATCTTATGCTATAGGGTTACCCCGAGGATTCGTGGTTCTGACTCCAACAAAATCGCCCATGGACATGAAAGACAAGGCAACATCATTTATTTCAATGTGCATATAGGATTGTGTGTGATTTTTTAGAGTTACAAAAAAATCCTACCCTGGGGTTATTGATACATTCATGTTATTCTTATTGTCAGTGAAATAAGATTTCACTACTGACTGCCAAATTCCCTGGAGATGGCTCTTCTACAGGTAAAATAATGTCCTGTTAGTGACCTAGACTTCCATTCTTTAGACTTCTGGAGGCCACTTGCTTTAAAAGCCAGAAAACTAAATAATCGTTTGCGTTCCTTAAAAATACGACTTTTTTCAGAGGCCAGCTCAGAGTTCTACAGATAGGTCATGCTTAATTAAACCTCTCAGACCCTTTGACATTTGGAATTTTTTCACATGAAACTTCTCCAGAGTAACTAGTCAACATTCCCAAGGAAAGCTTCTCAACCTTGACATGAGTGTCATTTTGGATCATATCATTTTTTTTGGTGGAAACTGTCCTGTGTTTAGCAGCATCCCAGACTTCTACCAACTCGATGCCAGGAGCAGCCCTCTGACCCAGTGACAACCAAAAATATTTCTATGTCCTGGGAAGAAAGCTTCTGTCTATGTTTAGGACAGCATAGAAAAGAAACACTTGCCACACCTGTGAATTTACTATAATAAATACCTTAGTAAACTATTTCTGGAAAACATGGTTAGTTAAAAATTCGTTCCTGGTTTTCTGTGACAGCATTTGCAAGGCATGACGCACCTATGCGTGCGTGCTCAGCCATGTCCAACTCTTTGTGACACCATGGACTGTAGCCCTCCAGACTCCTCTCTCCATGGGATTTTTCCAGGGAAGAATATTATAGTGGGTTGCCATGTTTTTCCTCCAGGGGATATTCCCAACCTAGGGATCGAAACTACCTCTCCTATATCTCCTGCGTTAACAGGCAGATTCTTTATGTCTGAGCCACCTGGGAAGCCCATAATGCATATATTAATATAACCAGATATAAAAATATAGTCACGTTTCAAATGACCTTAGCTGTCTTATTATAGCCACAAAATTAAAGTGCCGTTAATTTCACCTTTCCTGTTCCCCCAGAATAGGATGCCTATGCTTGAAGTTTTTATTTGGATGTCCTTTCTTTCTTCTTCTTTTAAAATGTGGAGGCTGTGTGAACCATGAAGGATACATGGCAGGGATTGAGAACAAGTGATGAGACTGGGAAACTCATTCTGAAGCTCTCTCTTTGGAGGCCGGCTCGGGGCGTTTTCTTTAGACATGGTGACTTTAAGCCTCAGATGCAATAACAGCCTCTCTTGCCGTGGTTTAAGCAAAGCTTTCCTGTAAAGTCATCTGGTTTATGTTTGGACTTGGGGAGAGCTTATTTCAGAATGCCGGAATTAGGGGATCAGGATAGTGTACTGAGTCTGATCTCTCCAGTCCATTTTCTGTTCTAAATAACTCTCTGATTTGAGTGGCAGACAGTGTTGGAACTTGCTGGGGAGTATGAAATATCATTCTTGTTGGACAGATAGGATTAGAGCAAATAGAACAAAAACACACTTTGTTAGTATCCATTTACTTGGCTGTTTTTCTGTTTCTGTTCTTTTTTTTCCCCGTAAAGTTCGCTGTAAATGCTGTCTGTCCATCCAGTCCT